>NC_073382.1:25403074-25710887 GCF_028641065.1 Leucoraja erinaceus | reverse complement strand
AACAGCGCTGAGGAGGATTTCCTGAAATTTATACGGGGTGGTTTTTTAAACCAATATATAGAGGGCAGGCCACTCTAGACTGGGTATAGTGTAGTGAGGAAGGATTAATTAGCGATCTTGTTGTGCAAGGCCCCTTGGGCAACAATGACCAAAGTATGGTGGAATTCTGCACTAGGATGGAGAGTGACATGGTTAATCAGAGACTAGGGTCCTGAACTTAAAGAAAGGAGACTTTGAAGGTATGAGACGGGAATTGGCTAAGATAGACTGGCAAATTATACATAAAGGGTTGACGGGGGAGATGCAGAGGCAAAGATTTAAAGACTGCATGGATGAACTCCAAAAATTGTTGATCCCTTTCTGGCGAAAAAATAAAACGGGGTAGGATAGTGTTAAATCCAAAGAAGAGGCATATAAATTGGCCAGAGGACGCAATAAACTGGAGGACTGGGAAAAATTTAGAACTCAACAGAGGAGGACAAAAGGATCAATTAAGAGCATGAAAGAAAGCCTGAGGGAAAATGAAAACTAACTGTAAAAGGAAAAGATTAATGAAGACAAATGTCTTACAGTCAGAGACCGGTGAATTCATAATGGGAAACAAGGAAATTGCAGAATTGTTAAACGAGTACATTGGTTCTGACTTCACTAAGGAGGCCACAAACAATCTCCCGGAAATAGTGGCTAGTGCTAGGGGCTAGTGGAGTCAAGGGATATGGGGAAAAGGCAGGCTCGGGTTATTGATAGGGGACGATCAGCCATGATCACAATGAAAGGCGGTACTGGCTCATAGGGGCGAATGGCCTCCTCCTGCACCTATTTTCTATGTTTGTATGTTTCTAAATACTAGGGAAATACTAAATAGAGGATCTAGTGGGAGGGAGGAACTGAAGGGAATCCAAATTATTCAGGAAATGGTGCTAGATGGACTGTTGGCACTGAAGACAGATAAATCCCCAGGGCCTGATGGTCTGCATCTCAGAGCACTAAAGGAGATGGATCGTGGAATTTGAGGATGCAATGGTGATACTTTTCCAATGTTGTCTCGACTCTGGATCAGTTCCCGTGGACAGCAGGGTAGCCAATGTAACTCCGCTTTTTAAGAAAGGATGGAGAGAGAAAACAGGGAATTATAGACCAGTTAGTCTTACATCGGTACTGGGTAAGATGCTTGAGTTGATTACTAAAGATGTTATAGCAGCGCATTTGGAAAGCAGCGACAGGATCGATCAAAGTCAGCATGGATTTATGATGGGGAAATCATGCTTTACTAATCTTCGTGAATTTTTTGAGGATGTAACAAGTAGAATCAATAAGGGAGAACCAGCGGATCTGGACTTTCAAAAAGCCCTTGACAAGGTCCCCACACAAGAGATTAGTGAGCAAAATTAGAGCACATGGTATCGGGGGTGGGGTATTGACATGGCTAGAGAACTGGTTAGCAGGAAGCAAAGAGTAGGTATTAACAGGTCCTTTTCAGAATGGCAGAGAGTGACTAGTGGAGTGGTGCAAGGCTCGGTGCTGGGACCCCAGTTATTTACAAGGTATTTTGACGAGGGAATTAAATGTGACGTCTCCAAGTTAGCGGATGACACAAAGCTGGGTGGCAATGTCAGCTGCGAGCGAGGATGCTATGAGGCTGCAGGTTGACTTGGATAGGTTGGGTGGGTGGGCAGATATATGGCAGGTCAGTACGTAAGTTAAGTAAGTAAGTTTATGGCCAAGTATTCACATACAAGGAATTTGCCTTGGTGCTCCGTCCACAAGTAACTACATGACATACAGTGACAGTTACGAATGACTCAGAAAACACAAACATTAATAAAAATGTTTGTTTTCCTTTGTCCTGTTGTTTAGTTTATTTAGTTTATGTAGATGGTTTATGCATGCAACCTATAATGTAGCTACCTCAACACCACTAACCACGCCCAGCCATATCAGTATAACTGTGATATCCTCCCCTTGTTCCTCCCTTTTGGTTCCAGTACGCCTGAAGACTAGATGCAGTCAATGCTGGGACGTGTTTGACATGTGCTTTAATAAACGACTAAGTAAAGGTCACAGTGTGTCAGACTTGACTCCTTTACATGGTGTCAGCAAGTTAAACGCACGCGTCCTGTTTACCGGGTTTTATTTGTCCCTAGTGTAACTAGTGTTCAATTCCCCATTCATTATGGCATCCTCATGCCGAAAGCCCTCTCCCCTTGTCTTTGACGCTGACATTGCGGAACACTGGGCTACTTTCGTGATGGACTACAACCACTTTGTCAACATCATGCACCGAAATGACCCAGATGCAGTCAAAGCTTCCCTCCTGCTGAACCTTGCCGGTCCCGACGCCATGAAACGAGCCAGCAGAATCTGCCAATGACCCGGTATGTCTCTTACGCAAGTTTGCGGAGATTTGTGACTTGCCCTCCAACCGCATATTGGAGCGGGCTAGGTTTTTTACACGGAAGCAGCAGCCTGATGAGCCTGTTGAATGCTTTATCGCTGACCTGCGCTACCTTGTTCAGCGGTGCCGTTTCGAGACCATGCATGACCAGCTCACCAGAGATATCCTTGTCACCGGCATGCTCGATCAGAAGCTACGTGCTGATCTACTGCAAAGACCAGACCTCACCCTGATTCAGGCAATGCATGCATGCCATATAGCTGAAGTAGTTGCCCCGCCACATGGGCAGAGGGGATCTGACAACCGGGCTATTAATCTGACTGGCGTTGCTATGCCCCGTCGCAAACAAGACAATTTTCGTCCTACTCCTCGGCCCATTCATGCACCTCGGGTCCCGCTTGCCAAGAAGTGCCCCAACTGTAATTATGTCCACTCCATGCAGTCGCAGTGCCCAGAATTTGGCAAACCTTGTAATTTCTGTAGGAAGATGAACCACTTTGCAGCTGCCTGTCGTTCCCCCAGCTCCTAGACAATTCTTAAACAACCTTCAGCAAGTTGATAATGAACTCGATTCCCAGTCTTCTGTCGACACTGCCCCCGACTCTGAGCCCAGCATTTCCATGGGAGACACTAGTGTTTACACTCTCCTTCATAGCCGATCTCGCCTCCCCGATCCTTCTGTGCTCATTACTGTCAACAACAAGTCCTTCACCGCGAAGCTCGACACGGGGGCGAAGGTGAATGTTATGTCAACATCCCTATTCAAACAGATAAGAAATAATGAGCTGTTGACTGCTGATCGCTCTATATTGCGTGCTTATGGGGGAGAGGAGCTAACACCTGTGGGGAGGGCCACCTTCCATTGTGTGCTGCAGAAATCATCCCGTGACCTGTCGTTTTTTATTCTGGACTGTGACTGTGTAACTCTACTAAGCAATCAAGCCTGTCAGGATCTCGGTCTGGTGTCTTTCGACCGTAAGGTCCATGAAGTGCGGGTGATGCTGAATCCACTCTCCGAGTACCCTGACCTCTTCGATGATAAGCTGGGGAAGCTGCCACTTGTGTACAAGATCGCAACTGACCCCTCGGTAGTGCCTGTAATCCGTGCCCCACACAGGGTGTCGTTTGCCATGAAGGGCAAGGTCGAAGCCATGCTGAAATACATGGTTGACATGGGAGTGCTGGAAGCTGTCAGCGATCCCACCGAGTGGGTCTCCACCATGGTCGCCACCATGAAGAAGGGTAAGAACGAAATACGGGTGTGCATCAACCCCAAGGATTTGAATCTGGCAATAAAACGTCCCCACTACCCTATGAGGACTGTAGAAGATGTTGCTGCCCAGGTCGGTCAGGCCACGGTGTTTCCCGTCCTCGATGCCAGGAGCTCGTTCTGGCAAATACCCCTAGACAAACGGTCCACTTTTGGCACACCCTTCGGAAGATTCAAATTTTTGCGGATGCCGTCCGGCATCAACTCCGCTAGCGAAGTGTTTCAGCGCTCCATGGAGCAACTGTTTGCTGGTCTGCCATGTGCCATTATTGTGGATGACATTCTTGTTTATGGGAGAGATGCTGCTGAGCATGATCGCCACCTCCGACAGATTCTAGACCGCGCTCGCCAGATCAACTTAAAGCTTAACCCGTCAAAGTGCAGGTTCTGTGTAGCTGAGGTACCATATGTTGGCCACATTTTCACGGCCCACGGGCTGAAACCTGATCCGCAAAAGACAAACGCTATCTCCGAGCTGCCTGCCCCGACAGATGTTACCAGCCTGCAGCGTTTCCTGGGCATGGTCAACTATTTGGGGAAGTTTATCCCCGACCTCAGCGAGTTGAGCGCACCCCTGAGACAACTGACGAAAAAAGACATTGCCTGGTCCTGGTTTCCCCAACACCAGCAGGCTTTTGATTTCCTCAAAACTAAGCTGATCAGCACGCCGACTCTCAAGTTCTTCGATCTGCAGTGTCCAATTGTGGTTACGTGCAACGCTTCCTGTTTTGGACTAGGTGCTGCCTGCCTGCAGCTTTATGATGATGGCTTGCTGCAGCCCATTTCCTATGCCTCACGAACCATGACGGACCCTGAGCAGCGCTATGCACAAATAGAGAAGGAGCTTCTGGCAGTTCAAGGACTTCCTTTTCGGTACCAGGTTCACTGGCCGAGAGGCCTGTTTCCGTGCTGTAATTGTTATATGGTTATATGGTTAAATAGAGAAGGAGCTTCTGGCGGTTATGTTCGCCTGCTCCAAGTTCAAGGACTTCCTTTTCGGTACCAGGTTCACTATCGAGACGGATCATCAACCCATCAACAAGCCTATCCACATCGCTCCAGCCAGACTACAGCGAATGATGCTACAGCTCCAGCGGTTCGACTTTCAGATCGTTTACAAGAGGGGCACTGAGGTGCATGTGGCTGATGTGCTGTCCAGAGCCCCCCGGTCTTCCTGCGACAGACATCCCTACGAACAGGAGGATCTGCAGGTACTCAATGTCAACTTTGTTCCCTCTAAGCAGCTGCAGTGCCTGGTTGAGCACACTGCCAACGACCCCGACCTGCAACAGCTCGCAGCTGTCATCCAGCGCGGGTGGCCAAGCAAACGAACCGCGCTGCCTGCTGGTGTCCACCCTTTCTTTCTGGTTCACGATGAACTGGTGCTCCAGGACGGGATCATCATCAAGGGTCACAAGGTGGTCGTCCCTGCCTCCCTGTACGACTCGTACTACACCACTGCCCACATGGGGCACCCCGGAGCCGATGCCACTGTCTCACATGCCCAAGAACAATACTATTGGCCAGGCATGGCAAAGTACATTAAGGCCCGAGTAGCCTCCTGTCCTGATTGCAACACTCTTGCCCCACATCAGCAGCGCCAGCCGCTTCTGCAGCAGCCATGCCCTGGTCATCGCTGGCTGCGGACATATTTGAATGGCGAGGCAAGCAATATCTAGTGTTGGTCGATTCCTACTCGAACTGGTTCGAAGTAGACCTTCTCCCTGCCATCACTTCTGAAATGGCCATCAGTAAGCTGCACCGACACTTCGCCACTTTTGGGTCTCCGGTCCGCTTGCAGACCGACAACGGCCGTCAATTCACCAGTGCTGAATTTAAAGCTTTTGCTGTGAAGTGGAACTTCACTCACTACACCAGCAGCCCTGAATACCCGCAGAGCAATGGCCTGGCTGAACGTGCTGTCTGCAGTGCCAAGAACTTGCTCGAGCAGTCTCGTCTCTCCAATGGTGACTTCTACCAGGGCCTGTTAAACCTTCGTACCATTTCCAGGGACACTACCATGCAATCCCCTGCCCAACATCTGATGTCCCACTTTCTTCGCCCACCGATGCCGATCGCCCAGCAAACCCTAGTGCCCAAGGTCCTCCAGCCTGCTGCCGTCCAGCAATGGATTGCTCAAAGGCACGAAGTACAGCGCCGCTCTCCTGCCGCCTTCTCTCACTACTACTGCCTGGCCAGGTCGTCCACATGCAGACTGCCACCGGATTCTCCACTCGCAACCATGGTTGGGGTGGACAATTCACCCAGATCCTACTTGGTGGACTTTGAAGGAACTATCTACCGCCGTAGTCGCCAGCACTTGTTGGCTGTCAACAGGCCTAAGCCTCCTCCTGCGGCCCCATATGCTCCTCCGTTGCATTTCATGCCTCCCACTACTAATTACCCGTCGGCTTGCTGCATGCCCTGGTCAGTCCGTTTGCCGCCGTCTCCTCCATCTGCTCTTCCGGGGTTCTCCTCCCCTGCCCGCTCTCTTCTTTCTACCCCGTCTCCTTCCCCTGGCTCGCCTGTGCTGGTCGGGTCTCCTTCCGCTTTCCCGGCTGGGTCTCTGCCGGGTTTCTCCTTCCCAGCTGTTCCTGCTCCTCCTACTCTTCTTTCGGGTGGGGAGGGTGAGGGTGCTATGCGCACTCGCTCGGGTCGGGTTGTCAAACCTCCTGTCCGTTACGGTGATTTCGTTTAGATTGCAGGTATTGTATAACCACCCTGCCACGGTTATGACTTCAGTTTTAAATTTCTAAGGGAAAGGATGTAGATGGTTTATGCATGCAACCTATAATGTAGCTACCTCAACACCACTAACCACGCCCAGCCATATCAGTATAACTGTGATATCCTCCCCTTATTCCTCCCTTTTGGTTCCAGTACGCCTGAACACTAGATGCAGTCAGTGCTGGGACATGTGTGACATGTGCTTTAATAAAAGAGTAAGTAAAAGTCACAGTGTTTCAGGCTTGACTCCTTTACAGTTTATTTTAGTTGTGCATGTGTGGAGGGGGTGGGAGAAACTGTTTTTAGTCTTCCTTCGGGGGTGATGCGACCTTTTCTTGTCGTATCCCCCGTTTCCCCCGTCTGCGCTGAGCTGGCGGCCTCCAACTGGGACCGACCTCGAAGCTCCGGAGGCAGAGCCAGGACTTACCAGCGCGGGGCTGGCTGACTACGGGGCTGTGGTGGCGTTGCGGTGGCGACGATCCGACTTCGGAGCCTCGGAGGCTCGGCCGCGGGCACAGTGGACTCGGCTGTGGGCCCAGTGGATGACATCGTCGGGAGCTCGCAGGTCCCAGGTTGGTGACCAGTTTTCTGGAGTTCCTGCAATGACAACTTCGTCCGCTGGACTGGAGGGTGGCAGCTTCGGCAGCTTCGACCGCCCCGGGCCGCGGAGTTTGAACCGGCCCGTTCGCCGAGCTCTGATATACGGCCGCTGGACTTACCATCACCCGTCCCTACATTGAAAGCTGGATCGCCTCAACGCAGAGGGAGACGAGGAGGGAAGAGACAAGGACTCTAAGACTTTTGCCTTCCATCACAGTGAGGAGGTGCCTGTGGTGGATGTTAAACTGTGTTAAGTGTGTGATTTGTTATTTTATTCTATGTTATGACTGCAAGGTGTACAATTTCATTCAGACTGAAATGTCTGAATGACAATAAAGGATATTTTACTTTTACCATTGATCAAGCATGTGAACCAACACAATACCAGATCAAAGGGAGGCTACGGATTTTTGGCTGTTGAGTAGAGCAACTACTAATGGATAAAAACTGTTTTTATGTCTGGATGTGGCAGCTTTGAAAATCCGGAGTCGCCTTCCAGAGTGAAGTGATTGAAAGAGTTTGTGGCCAGAGTGAGAGGGGTCAGAGCTGATCTTGCCCGCTCGCTTCCTGGCCCTTGCAGTGTACAGTTCATCAATGGAGGGAAGGTTGCAGCCAATAATCTTCTCTGCTGATTGGACGATTCGCTGCAGCCTGCAGGTGTTTTGCTTGGAGAAGGTGAACAATGCAATGATCAGAGCGACCTAGACCCGCTCGGGGAACAGAGTGATATGCGTTTTTGATTGCTGTATAACAGTGATCGAGTGTTCTCTCCCCTCTGGTGGGGCAGGTAACATGAAGTCTGTATTTTGGAAGGTCACGGCTGAGGTTAGCTTTGTTAAAGTCCCCCAAAACAATGACCATGGAGTCCGGGAAGTCACTCTCTACCCTCATTACCTGGTCAGTGAGTTGCATTTGTGCCTCACGTACGCAGGCTTGGGAGGGAATGTAAACTCCAGCGAGAATAAAGGAGTTAAATTCCCTCGGAGAGTAGAAAGGTTTGCAGTTTATAAAGAGGGATTCTAGGTTGGGAGAGCAGAAATTTGACAGTACCGTGATGTTGCTGCACCAGTCCTGGTTGGTATAGAAGCATATTCCACCGCCTCTTGATTTCCCCGCTGCCTCCACTTTGCGATCCGCTCTGTGAAGTTGGAAGCCAGCCAGTTGCAGCGTGCTGTCCGGGGTCGACTCACACAGCCAGGTCTCGGTGAAACACAGGGCAGCAGCTCGAGAGAAGTCCTTGTTTGTCCGATGCAGGAGTTGCAGATCGTCCACTTTGTTCTTGAGAGAACGTACGTTTGCCAGGAATATGCTCAGGAGTGGTGTGCGTGATCCTCGTCGCCGATCTCGGGTGAGTGCTCCAGAGCGCTTCCGACACGTCCTCCTCCATCTCAACACCTTGAATGCAACCACAGCCCCGCCGACGAGTATGTCCAAATAATCCAGCAAGTGAGAGGAATCCGGAACGATGTTTGGAGGTATCGTATGTCCGATGTTTATGAGTACCTCTCTCGTGAAAGTAATCTTTGTAGGGTTTTCACAGACGACACAAATGAACAAACACATACAAAACAGCAAGGAGCAGTACACCCTGGCCGCCATCGTAGGCGCCAGCAGCAACTACACTGCAAGCAGCTACATGCATATGATGCAGTATAATGTGGATAAATGTGAGTTTATCCACTTTGGTGGCAAGAACAGGAAGGCAGAATATTGTCTGAATGGTATCAGATTAGGAAAAAGGGAGGTCCAATGGGATCTGGATGTGCTTGTACATCAGTCACTGAAAGTAAGGATGCAGGTACAGCAGGCAGTGAAGAAAGCAAATGGCATGTTGGACTTCATCGTGAGAGGATTTGAGTTTATGAGCAACAAGATCCTACTGCAGTTGTACAGGCCCCTGGTGAGACCGCACCTGGAGTATTGTGTGCAAATTTGGTCTCCTAATTTGAGGAAGGACATTATTGCTATTGAGGGAGTGCAGTGTAGGTTCACCAGGTTAATTCCCGGGATGGCGGGATTGACATATGATGAAACAATGGGTCGACTGGGCTTATATTCACTGGAATTTAGAAGGATGAGAGAAGATCTTATAGAAACAAATAAAACTCTGAAAAGGATTGAACAGGCTAATGCAGGAAAAATGTTCCCGATGTTGGGGGAGTTCAGAACTAGCGGGTCACAGTGTAAGAATAAGGGGTAGGCCATTTGGACTGAGATGAGGAAAAACCTTTTCACCCAGAGTTGTGAATCTGTGGAATTCTCTGCCACTGAAGGCCAATTTACTGGATGTTTTCAAGAGGGAGTTAGATTTAGCTCTTAGAGCTAAAGGAATCAAGGCATATGGTACTGATTTTAGGTGATCAGCCATGATCATATTGAATGGCGGTGCTGGCTCGAAGAGCTGAATGGCCTACTCCTGCATTTATTTTTCTATGTTTCTAGGAAGGCTGGAAATAACACCATGGATGCTTGCTACCCTAGCCATTCCCTTTTCTCTCCTCTACCTTCTGGGAGAATGCAGGAGCTTGAAGGCTCAGATGTCCAATTTTAAGTGCAGCTCCTTCTCCACTGCTATCAGACTTCTGGACCATTCACCTCTTTCACACCCCTTCCCAGAAGTGCTTCCACACACTCTTAAGGGCCTATCCCACGTGGCGATTTTTTAGGCAACTGCCGGTGACTGTCATCATCATAGCAGGTCACCAAAAAAACGGCGACAAACTACGTCATCTTGGCGACAACCTACGACGGCACCTATGTCAGGAGAAGTCAAGCTATGCTCATTGGCGTCAAACTCAACGTCGGCAAAAAAATTTCAACATGTTGAAAATTTAGCGGCAACCAAAAAAATGTTATGACTTTTTACGCGAGTGAGGAGACTGTTCCCAGCGACCCCGGCGAATATGTGGCGACAAACTAGTCGCCTGTAGTTGCCTAAAAAAATCGCCTGTGGGGCAGGCCCATAACTCTTAACTCCATCTCATTTGGTTAGTCTGCTGTTATACTTTTTTTAAATTGAAGTACAATCTTGCACTATTCTGCTGACTTGCACTTGCCATTGTAATTATTGTTTTGTGTATATTGTATGTATGAACTATGTGAGCTCTGAGTGGACAAGGAATTGTGGCGCATATGACACAAAAATAATTTGAAACTGCCCCCTCCCATTACAGTGGCAATTTCGAACTTTGATTGGTAAAGTTCCCTACTCCCAACTCGCAGGTAATAGTGGACACAGGTGAGGTGGGGGGGGGGGGTTGATAGGCAGATGGTTGGAATAAAGGCCAGAGGTAAAAACAAGGTGTGAGACAGGGTTGAAGAGTTGCAAATTGTGAAGCCAGAGGGAGGAAAGAAGCCTGAAGGTGGGAGGGGGGAGAAATAGGTGTCAGTCCAGTTGGGGCACAGGGGACCAATGAAGGGGGTGGAAGAAGGGGGGATGTGGGGGAGCCGGTGACGGGGGGAGGGGTAGGGCAGTTAGAGGTTACCTAAAATCGGAGAATTAATTGTTCATACTGTTAGGTTCCAAGCTACCCAAGCGGAAGATGAAGTAATATTCCACCAGTTTGGGTGTGGTCTCACTCTAGCAATGGACGAGGCCCAGGACAGAAAACCCAGTGTGGGCATGGGAAGGGAAAGTTAGTTTATTCAGTTGTGATGTGGTTATTCTCCTTGCCTCGCTTTTATTACTATGTGTTACGGAGGTGGAAGGATTATGTTTTTGAACATTTTCAAGAAAGGATTAGCTCTATAAATAGAAAACCAAGGCAGGTTTGCTGAATGGTGAAGTGCGCTAATTGGGAAATGCTTCTGAAAACATTATGGCCCTCAGTGTGCTGTCAGGTAACCAGTGATTGTAAGCATTCAGGGCATGGCATTGAGGCACTAAGGAGAGTTAGTCAGGGATCACTTTGCATTCAATCCTCAGATTATGGCCAAGGAGGACTTCATTAGAGCATTTCACAAGTTCCACATGGGAGACTGGTGCAAAAGGTTAAGGCCAGTGAGATCATGGACAAGTTGGCAAATTGGATCCAAAATTGGCTTGGCAATAGGAGAAAGAGAGTGATGGTAGAAGTATTGTTTGTTAATTGGGTGCTTGTGACCAGTGGTGTCCCACAAGTCTGTTTTGAGATGTAGGGCAGAACATTTACACATGGGAGCCTAATTATGTACAAAATTAATATTAAAAAGGCAACATAGTGGCATAGCTGGTAGAGCTGTTGCCTCACAATGCCAGTGACCCGGGTTTGAACCTGGTGCTGTGTGTGCCATGTGCAGATGGGACGTCGAAGGACGAGAAGCCGAAGCCAAGGAGTGGAAGCTGGGATACCGAACGGACACGACGGTGAAAGAATACAAAACCGAATGGACATGACGGTGAAAGGATACGAACCCGAGCGGACACGACGCCGAAAGGACCGAACCTGAATGGACGCCACAAAGACAAGACGCAGAACGGACATGATGTCAAAAAGCTGCAGAACGGACATGACTTCTCCTGGGACGGGATTTGTCGTAGACCTTGTCAGCGATTGGTCCAGAACCCCACTTCCATCACATCACTGGCCGGGGGACACGGGAGGGGGAACTTGAGCTTGTGTTTGGAAAATGGTGGCAGTGACTCCAAGCCGCAGTGATTACCACAGAGGCAGTGATGTGATGGACGCCGCGGTGGTCTGGATCAATTGCTGACCTTTGTCGATGACCTACAAGCTGTCGGACAACTCACATCCCTGGAGACGTACAAGGTACAACAATTTAACTATTTCAAAATGTAACAAGGTACAACAATTCTTGCAGCAAATATAGATTTTTTTTAAAGTGTTTCATACCTATTTATCATTTCAGCTTTATGTGCGTTCGGCGTCAGATTGTTTTTCTGCTTAAAATCTGACGGGGAACGAACATGACGTCAAAAAGCCTCTGTGGAAATTGCAGCAGCTTGGAGTCATTGCCACTGTTTTTCAAACGCACGCTCAAGCTCCCCGCCCACCTCCCACACATCTCCCCCAGCCAGTGATGTGATGGACGTAGGGGACTGGACCAATTGCTGACCTTTGTCGATGACTGACAAGGAGTCGGACCACTCCCATCCCCGGAGACGTCATGTCCGTTTGGCGGCTTTTCAACGTCATGTCCGTTCTGCGTCTTGTCTCTGCGGCGTGGTGTCCGTTTGGGTTCGTAACCTTATGGCGTGATGCACTTTCGACTTTGTGTCCTTTCGGCGTGATGTACTTTCGGTATCTTGGCTTCCTCTTCTTGGCTTTGGCTTCTCGTCCTTCAATGTCCCGTTCAGGGACTGTGTGTGCAGAGTTAGCACACTTTCCCTGTGATTACAGGTGCTCTAGTCTCCTCCCACATCCTTTGCTTGTAAATAAGCAAGTTTGTAGATTAATTGGTCTCTATAAATTGCCCTGAGTATGTAAGGAGTCAATGCAAAAGTGGGATAATACACACTCCTTATACACTAAGGGCACAGTGGTGTTTGATATTCTGTGCAGAGTTTCATGCTGTATCTTTTAATCAAAAAGGAAATCACCAAGGACCAATAGGTTTGCAGATGACAGTCTTTGGCAGGTTGTTGATAGTGTGGAAGGTAATCTCAGGAGAGAGAAATTGATGTGGTGGTGAAATAGGCTGAAAAATGTAGTTTAATCCAGACAAATGAAAGTTTTTACATTTTGGGAGCAGGCATGATGCTGGGGCATACATTATGAATCATTAGTTCTAAGGGAGTATTGAGCAACCAGGGGCAGAAATCACTATCAAAACATGGGGGGGGGGTACACAATTTCTCTGTGGCTGCATGCGCACACACGTGAGGCTTTGGTCGGGGGCCCTGTGGATGGTAACATCGGGAACTGACCTGGTTGGTGACCAACTCCGAACTCCAGCAACAGCAGCTTCGTCTGCCCTGAATCGTGGGGCTTCAATCGGCCCGTTTGCGGGGCCTTTCATCGCCTGGTGCAGCTTAAAACCAACCACGGGATCTTCCATCGCCCGGCAGGGGCTTCAACATCGGGAGCCTCAACAAAGCTATTTGACCGCGGGGTGATGGAAGATCTCGCGGCCGATTTTAAGCTGCGCCGGGCAATGAAAGGCCCCGCGAGCGGGCCAATTCAAGCTCCGCTCTATGATCTTTACTCCACCAGGATGTCTCCCTCCTCCGATCACCGCGCTCTATGCTAAGTCCCACCCCCTACTTCCGCCTCTGACCGACACCTCCCTCCTCCAATCATCGTGCTGAATTATCATGTTCTGCCCCCGCCCCCCTACTGACCGACGTCTCTCTTGTCCAATCGGTGCCCTCGATCATCTGTCCCACCCCCACTGTCTCATAGAATGCAGAGGTTTTGAATAGTTTTTTTCACTGAATTTCAAAATCCGGATTACAAAACATGGGGTGGATTGACCCCCACCTCTCAAAACATGAAGGGTTGTGTATCCCTCCCCCGTCCCCACGGGATTTCTGCCCATGTGAGCAACCGAGCAACCTCGGGGTAAAGTTCTTAGATCCTTCAAGGTGGCAATGCACGTGGATCATGTGGTTAAGAAATCATGTAGGAGACAGGTTTCCATTAATCATGGCACTGAATACAGAAGCAGGGAGGTTATGCTCAACTTTATAAAACCTCGTTCAGACTTCAGCTGGAATACTACCTGCAGTTCTGTTTACCAAGGTAAAAGGATTGATTGCACTGGAGTGCAGAGGATATTCAGCAGGATGTTGGCTGAGATGGAACAGTTGACTTATGAGGAGAGACTGGAAAAGATAGAACTGTTTCCCTAAATTTGAGGAAGTTAAGAGGAGAGATGATTGAGCTATGTTAAATTATGAGGAATATAGATAGGGTAGGCCGTCAGAAAAAACATCTCCAATATCAGAAGTAGATAAAACTAGAGGACAATGCCATACGGTAAGGAAGAAGAGATTAAGAAGGGATATTAGCAGAGAGTGACCAGAAATGCACTGCCTGAGACAGCGTTTAAAGCTGGATTACTGACAACATTTAATGTGTCTAAGTGCACACCTGAATTGTTCAAGTATGGGAAAACTATGGTCTAAATGTTGGACAATGGTAGATACTACACTGTGGGATCTGTTGGGTCCCTGTCACACGGGAGGCCTGGTACTCCAACAGAACCCGTTCCCCCAACACAATATTCCACCACTCGCCCATAGCCCCAACTGTGCAGGCGCAGGTCATTGCCCCTCATCCCCAGCACTCTCTCCCCTTTCGCTTCTTTCCCCTCCTCCTCCTCCCCTCCCCCAAACCCTCCCTTACCTCTCCCTCCTTCTCCTTTCCCCTACCCTCAGTCACTCCCACCCTCCCTCCATAAATAATCTCCCCTCCCTACCACCCTCCTATCCCTCTAGCCCCCACCTCACCTCCCCTATCCTCCCCACTATCCCTCCTCACGTCCCCCAACTGCCCTATTCTCCCTCTGTTCCCCAATCCCTACCTCCTCCACCACCCCCCCGTCCCTATTCCCCCTCTTCTCCCCACTCTCCCTCCTCACCTCCTCCTTCTTCTTTCCCCTCCACTCCAACCCTCCCCAATCCTTCCCTCACTGCTCCTTTTCCTAATGCCGTCACTCCCTCCCTCACTCCATAACTCCTCTCCTCTCCTTCTATTCCCCCTCCTCCCCCACTCTCCCTCCTCGCCTCCCTCACTTTCCCCTCCGTCTCCCTCCCTACCCCCTCCTATCCCTCAATCCCCCCAATCTCCCTCCTCACCTCCCCAGGGTCTTGAGGTGGTCGCTCCTCTGACCAGAGGTTGCCTTGACCAGAGGTTGCCTTGACATAGGCGACGCGCCGACTGGAGGCCGCATGCTGACCTGAAGCTGCATGCCGACTGGAAGCCACTCGCAGATGCCAGACAGAGGCAGGCAACGCCGATGACTGACAGCGGATGCGGCCAATCAGTGCGGCGATTGTGCAGGAAGGGGCATCGCTGTTCCGGCAGTGACTGACAGGAGAGGAGACCAGTCTGCGCATGCGCAGTTTTTAAGATTTTTAAACCTTAATAACATTTAAAATATAGCACCGATCAGAACAAAACTTATTGCACTTGAAACACAGGAGAATGGTGATTAAGGTGGCATGTACCGTTTTTGCGCAAATGTAAAAACAATGCAAATGGGAAGAAAACAAGATGAGAGTTTTAGTAATGAACTAGACTAAATGGGACCCGTCGGGTCCCAGCTTCATACGAGAGGGCTGGTCCTCCAATGCAATATTCCACCTATCCACCAATTCCAATATTGGTGGCCAGTTGGGGGGGGGCTTTCTGGAGCGCTAGTATGGGTCTTGTGGGCTGAAAGGACTGGTTTCCAGAGGGCTAGTAGGGACATTGTAGGCCAAATGGATTATTGGGCGGGCGGCTCAATCGCTCAAGCCTGGTGCGCTGGCAGCTCACTCACTCACGGCTGGTGGGCTGGCAGTTGACTAACGGCTATTCCTTGAAATTCCATTTCAGGCAGGGTGCAAGGCCGCCAAGCTCAAGTGCAGTTTCATGCCACTTCAGGCAGGGTGCAAGGCCGCCAAGCGCGTGCACTTTTCAATAAGGAAAGGCAGCTTTAGCATTTTCAAAGCAAAGGCAAAGGAATGAGCTTCCAGTGGAAGTGGTGGAGGCAGGTTCGATTTTAGCATTTAAAAATAAATTGGATAGGTATATGGATGGGAAAGGAATGGAGGGGTATGGTCTGTGCAGGTAGATGGGACTAGGGGAAAATAAGTGTTCGGCACGGACTTGTAGGGCCGTGATGGCCTGTTTCCGTGCTGTAATTGTTATATGGTTATATGGTTATAACACGCTTTAGCATTTTCAAAACAAAGGCAACACACTTTAGCATTTTCAAAGCAAAGGCAACACTTTAGCATGTTCAAAGCAATCAACACATTTAGCATTTTCAAACCAAAAACAACTTTTGCATTTTCAAACCAAAAACAACTTTTGCATTTTCAAACTGCATTTTTACATTTTCAAACCATATTAAGGGCACTCACAGTTTAGTAGACATGTGTTCAGAGTTATTCACAGCTCAGACTGAAAGATGTGACCGTCTCGCTCCCCCATCTTGCAGAGACTGACTGAGGCACAACACTTCTGGTTTTATAGTCCCTCCCCCCTCTCACCAGAAGGGGCTTGGCCTTTATGGCATGAATGACAGGAGAGAGAATCTCAACATTTTTTAAATTGATGGGAAATATCCTCTTGTCCTGCCCAGCAGAGCGGGACTCTGAGTAAGATGGTCAAAAATCACAGCCGTAAGTGGTAGCGTTTTTTCTAAAATCGATATGCAGTGCAAACAGGAAGTGGTCGAGATGAGAATGTTAGTAATATTGACTAGACCAAGTGCAGATCCGTTGGGTCTGCTCCCCAATGCAAGATTCCACCACTCACCCATTCTCCTAACGCAAGCAGTTCCCCAACGCAATATTGCACCACTCACGCATAGCCCCCAACTGTGCAGGCACGACTCATTTCTCCTCACCCCCCAGCCTTCTCCTCTTCACCCTCCCTCTTCAATCCCTAGAGATGGAGGGGGCAGAGAGGAAGGGTGGTAGAGAGGAAAGGGTGGTAGAGAGGAAGGGGTGGTAGAGAGGGGTAAAGAGGGAGGGGGGGGTAAAGAGGGAGGGGGGTAAAGAGGGAGGGAGGGGGGGTAAAGAGGGGGGGGAGTAGAAGGGGGGGCAGAGAGAGAGAGGGGGGAAGAGAGAGAGGGGCAGAGAGGGTGTGAGGTAGAGAGCGAGGGTGAGGGGTAGAGAGGGAGAGGTAGGGAGCAGAGAGGGAGGGGGAGGGGAAGGGTAGAGAGAGGGAGAGGAAGGGGGGGAGTAGAGGAGGGTAGAGGGAGGGGATGGGGTAGAGAGGGATAGTTGCAGAGAGGGTGGAGGTAGAGAGAGAGAGGGATGGGGTAGACAGAGAGGGATCTGGGTAGAGTGGGGAGGGAGGGTAGAGAGGGAGAGGGCGTGGCAAGGAGAGGGAGTGGGTAGAGAGGGAAGGTAGTAGAGAGGGTGGGAGTGTGGGAAGATAGGGAGGGGGCATTTCTCTCCTCCACCCCTCCCTATCTGTCTCTTCAAGCCCCCCCCTCCCCCATCTCCCTCTACCACCTCACTCCCTACCCCATCTCCCTCCTCCTCATTACCTTTATCCTCCTCCCCTCACTCCCATTCCCTGCCCCAGGACCTACCCAGGTCGTAGTGCAGCACCAAGGCCTGGAACTCAGCTTGGATCTCATGCTCGGCCACCGCCTGGGTTCCAGTGCAGGCCTCGACTTCATTTCCCAGCTCGTCCTTGACCCCAGACCCAGGCTCGTTCTTGGGTTCAGCGGCGGCTTCTTTCTCGGCCCCAGTCACGGCCGCATCCCAAGCCCCGGGCTCGGCCCTCACTCACTCCAGCTCCAGCTCCAGCACCACCCTCCCCACCAGGCGTCGGGAGCCAGCAGCCACAGATGTATGATTCTAAGATTGTAGGCCCGATGTAAAAAATGGTGGCACCATTTATCTGAATTGGATTTCTGAAATGGGGTGGGAGGAGGGGGGGGGGGATCAGAGGAAGATTTCTTCATTTTCAACATTTTAATTGTGTATTTAAAAAAAAATGTTTTAGAATGTGGGACTGGGCAGAACCGTGATGCAACGATAGAGTTCCTGCATTACAGTGCCAGGGACTCGGGTTTGATCCTGGCTACAGGTAGGTATGTTACAAAACCTACCTGAATCGCCATTGGGAATCTGCCCACAGCCAGGTCCGCGATTTTGGCGCTGTTTGGAGGGGGCGGGTTTAAAACGCGATTTTTACTAGGCTGTACTAATCGCAGATGTTCAGCCTAGTAAATCATTAACGAAAAATCGCTGCAAGACCCGGTCGCAAAAGGTATTATTAGTTTTATAGGCCTCGATAATATAGTTATAATAGTTTAAAATTACTGTCTCATTCCGCAACCTCTCGCAGCCCCAGGGTTTTATAAAGCAAACAATTAAAGGTATGTACCTTATTTTTACATTAAATGGGGCATATATATATAACCCTATATATCAAGTTATCTATAGCGAGTAGTTCATTTTGGGCTTTTTATATCCCGCAGTATTTTTCTCGGCATTTGAGGGCACTAATCTAGCGCGATGTCAACGTTCTAAACCAGCGCGCGTTCACATGAACCCACTAGAAAGCCGATTTAAATGGGCATTTATTTACAGCAATTGAACACTAAATTCCTTCCATTTGGCCTATAAATTAATGTAAATTAGATATAAAAATCATGTTATATTGTGAATAATTTGTGAATTATTTGTGAATAATCTTTGGACACTTAGGCTATTTAAAAATGTTAATCTTTCCTTAAGAAATGGGCTTTTGATTATCCAAGATCACAGCTTTTTTGTAATGTCCATTGAAAATCAATAGGGAACAAGATGCTAATTTCCGAGTATGAAAATGGCCATAACTTTTTTAATACTTGAGATATGAAAGTGAATTTGGTGTCAAATTAAACTTATTATTATGCTTTATCTGATGGGATAAATTGCAGACTTGATTTTTAAAATCTCAAAATTTTGTAACATTGCTACTACAGGTGCTATCTGTACGGACTTTGTATGTTCTCTCTGTGACCTCATGGGTTTTCTCCAGGTACTCCATTTTCTTCCCACACTCTCAAGACATACAGGTTTGTAGGTCAATTGGCTTTGGTAATTTTTAAAATTGTCCCGCATGTGTAGTTGGTTAGTGTACAGTGTGATCGCTGGTCAGCTGGGACTCTGTGGGCGAAGGGCCTGTTTCCATGTTATATTTCTGAGATCTAAATTCCCAAGCTTTTGACCATCATAGAAGTGTCAAAGAGGACGGGGCATCAGACGACTCTACCTCGAACTGACACACACTGTTGCCCCAATGATTGCCTTTGGGTACAGGGGAACGCCTTGTCTGGTTCGCTGCAATGGAAAGTGAAGTGTGGATAGATGGAGACCATAGACACGGAGTCCTCATCAGTAGAGTTATCCATGCTATTTGGCAGGGACAGATGCAATTGTACAGTCTCAGATATTGTTAGTAAGCATACAGCAATTTGACACAACATGCCTCTGCCAGTTCCCAGTAGACTAATTCTAGCAATCACATTGCCCACACTTTTCTGTATAGTTCTGCAAATTATCCTAATTGGGCATCACAATTTTCTGACACAAAGTGTCTCATTCCTGGATTTTAGCAACTTGGAAACTATTTTTGCCAGGTACCATTATTAATGGTGACACAGGTCAACAACCCAAACCTTTCTATTTATACTTATGCAGAGTATTTCAAGCATTTTCTGCATACATGTTATTCACAGTTGTTCTCTGCCAGTGAAGTTTAGTCTAATGAAGTTAATGAAATTAATTTTGGTAGCAGAGTACAATGTATTGTTGCCATTATATAGTATTTTATCATAACTGGTGGGAGATGTATTTCTGTGTGGTAGTTTTCACACACACAGCTTCTGTTCCCATGCCTTCAGTTGTCACCAATCTAATCACAATCCCTTTGATTATTAAAGTGGGTCAAACTAGATACAGTACAAGATTCTTCACAACCTGCTAGAACTTACCACAAAAACTAATATGTGTCACAGTTGGTGCATGCTTAGTCAAAATAAATAGCTAATTTTAATTATAACAGAGAAAGCAAATAAATAAGTTAGATATCAATAATTTACTAATTTTACAAATGCATATCCTGTCATAGAACTTTGTTCATTGGGAACATAAATTTGAAAATTAGGGTCACTAATAATTATTATTTTAAATGGACAAAAGACAATCATTTGAATGTCCAATGTTACATTATGTAATTCCCAAAATATAAGCAATTTCAAATCCAGAAATTGACTATTCAAAGTAGTTTGTTTCAATGGTTTTGTTCTAATATGGAGATTTTATGAGAGTTAACTATGCATAAAATACCATTACATGACTGGGGCTACATCAACAAACTACAAAACAAAAATCACATCAAATTAGGAACAGAGGAACAAATGTAGTAAAGAGGAGCAAAAGTGGCCCTTCAGCCACTTTTGCCATTTAATAAAGTCAGCAATGACCTAATTACAAATGCCATTTCTTCCTTCTGCTGTATCTCTCAATATATTTTGATTAACAAAATCTATCAACCTTAAATTTATATTAACATTTGACCCAGTATCCATGGTCATTGCCAACCATTTTTACCTTGTAAAAGTGTTTCTGAACTGCTAAAAAATCTAACTTTTAGACTAGTTCGCTGATCTCCTATCGACATGAATAACATCTCTCTCTGAATCTTATCAATTCTCCTTCACATCTTGAGAATTTAAAGCAAATCATCTCTTCCAGATTCTGCAGAAAACAAACCTAGCTTCTGTAATCTCGGCTATTGGTTTCAATCATTGCAGTCCATGCAATATTCTGAATAATTGATGACTGAAAATTACCTTAGTGTAGGTTAATATCAAAACTCGATGACACACTGGTACATGTGACAATAAAATGACCTTGAAACCTTGAAAAGAGAGTTGATGGACATAGAGTGATACAGAGTGGAAACAGGCCCTTCGGCCCAACTTGCCCACACTGACCAACATGTTCCATCCACACTAGTCCCATCTGCCTGTGTTTGGCCATATCCCTCTAAACTTGTCCTATCCTTCTACCTGGCTAAATGTTTCTTAAACGTTGCAATAATACTGCCTCAACTAGCTCCTCCGGCATCTTGTTCCATACACCCACCTGTGTAGAAAACGTTACTCCTCAGAATGTGAGAATGAAAAGAAGTTGAAAGGAAATTAAGAAATAAGTAGAGGAATGGAGTGTACCCAAGTGTCAACATAGAACTGACAGGCCAAACAGCCTCCTTGTGTGTGGTTATAGAAGAACTTGAAAAATAAAAAGGGGATAAATCTCCTCATGGGGAGTGTACTGTAGGCCCACAAATAGTCAACGGGAGTTAGAAGAACGAATATGCAGAAGATTGCATGCATCTGCAAAACTAATGTGGCATCAACCTCCAAGAATATACAGAATCCGTCATCGCATACATCAATAAATGTATTGAGGATGTAACGGTGGTAAAAACCATCAGGAGGCGTGCCAATCAGAAACCTTGGCTAACTGGGGAAGTGTGTTCCCTACTGAGAATCCGGAATGCGGCATTCAAATCTGGGGACAACGCAGCATACAAACTGGCAAGGGGTAACCTATCCCGGGGGATCAAAGAAGCGAAGAGGCTGTACGGACAAAAACTCAATAGCCACTTCGCAAATGACAAAGACACACGTCGCTTGTGGCAGGGATTTCAGACCATCACTGACTACAAGCCCCCCCCCCCGCTGCGGATATGCCAAAACAACCCCTCCCTACCAGATGAACTGAACGAGTTCTACGCACGGTTTGAGGTTAAAAACAGCACCCAGACACGTGCACTACTGCCATCTCCCAGTGACCAGTCGCTCAGGCTGTCCGCAGCCAGAGTTAAAAAGGCCTTTGCCAGCGTCAATCCACGCAAAGCTGCAGGGCCGGACAACATTCCTGGATGCGTTCTAAGAGACTGTGCCGAGCAACTGAAAGATGTCTTCACAGACATTTTTAACATCTCACTCAGCCAGGCAGTAGTGCCCAACTGTCTTAAGAGTGCCACCATCGTCCCTGTCCCGAAGAAACCAAACCCAGCCTGCCATAATGACTTTCGACCAGTGGCCCTAACACCCATTGTAATGAAGTGTTTTGAGCGACTAGTTATGCAGCACATCAAAAATAGTCTACCTGCCGACCTAGACCCACTGCAGTTCGCCTACAGAGCCAACCGATCCACAGAGGACGCAGTCTCAACAACACTGAACCTCGTATTGTCACATCTCGATCGGAAAAATACCTATGCCAGGATCCTCTTCATAGACTTCAGCTCTGCTTTCAATACAATCATTCCGCAGCAGCTGGTGGAGAAGTTGGAGCTATTGGGGGTTGATGCTGGCACATGCAACTGGGTCCTGAACTTTCTGTCGCAACGGCAGCAGACAGTCAGGGTGGGCAGTAGGACATCAAAAACCATAGCCGTGAGCACTGGCTCACCCCAAGGCTGTGTCCTAAGCCCCCTTCTGTTTAGTCTGCTGACACATGACTGTACTGCCAGACTCAATAACAACTTCATCAACAAGTTCGCTGATGACACAACAGTGGTGGGTCTCATCAGTGACAATGATGAATCGGCGTACAGGATGGAGGTGGAGCTGCTCACAGGTTGGTGCAAATCCCACAACCTCATTCTTAACGTGGGAAAAACTAAGGAGATGGTGGTTGACTTCAGGAGGGCGGGGAAACAACACCACACACCTCTGCACATCGACGGAGCTGATGTGGAAAGGGTCTGCAGCATGAAGTTCTTAGGACTACATCTGTCTGATGACCTGACGTCCACGGCCAACACCACAGCTCTGGTCAAGAGAGCCCAGCAGCGACTTCACCCTCTCCGAAGACTACGTAAAGCAGGCCTCCCCACCACACACCTATGGACTTTTTATAGGGGGACTGTCGAGAGCACACTGACATACGGCATCACTTCCTGGTTCGGGAGCTGCAAGGCGTACGAACGGCACCAACTGGACAGGATAGTGAAGACCGCAAGCAGGATTATTGGTGCTCCACTCCCCTTCCTGCTGGACATATACAGGAAGAGATGTATCAACAGAGCCATCTCCATCATCAAAGACCCTTACCACCCATCGCATGACATTTTCTCCATCCTCCCATCTGGGAAGAGGTACAGGAGCATTAGCTGCAAAACCAGCAGGATGCTCCTCAGCTTCTTCCCACAGGCTATAAGACTGTTAAATGGACTTTGCCCCCTGCCAAATATCGCGCACAAACCCCCACACTGCAGCAGAGCCACTGTTGTGCCGCTGCCGGTCGGAACGGCTGTTGAATGTTTAGTAGAGTGTTAAATTTGTTCATGACATGTATTTTTTATTTTTATTTCTACTTATTTTTTCATGTACACTGAATGGACACTGGTTGAGCAACGTTTTTTTGTTTCCTCTGGGTATGCGAATACTCAGGAAATGACAATAAAGATATACAATACAATACAATACAATAATAGGACTGTCATAGTTGGGGATTTTAACTTTCCCAATTTAGACCGGAACTATCATAGTGCCAAGGGCCTAGATGATGTGGAATTTGTCAAGTGTGTTCAGGAAAGTTTCCTCAGGCAATGTGCAGAGGGCCTTACATGGGTAAGGGAAAATCTTGATTTACGCGTTTGGGAAATTGGGAAGGGCAAGTGACTGATGTGCCCATGGTGTCCAGGAGTGCAGGTACATTGTTCCTAGAAAGTGGTGTCACATGTAGATAAGGTAAGATAAGTCAGGGTATTTATACTTAAGTAGGGATGTTATATTGTAAAAGTTGTTCGTGAAGCCACGTTTGGAGTATTGTATTCAGTTTTGGTTACTCGGCTACAGGAGGGATGTTGTTAAGCTGGAAGGAGTGCAAAGAAGG
Organism: Leucoraja erinaceus; assembly: GCF_028641065.1. Lineage (NCBI taxonomy): Eukaryota > Metazoa > Chordata > Chondrichthyes > Rajiformes > Rajidae > Leucoraja > Leucoraja erinaceus. The sequence goes on along the minus strand of NC_073382.1, from coordinate 25,687,385 downwards.
TTTATGGGGTTGTTGCTAGGACACGAGTCATAGACAGAAGTTGGGCAGGCTAGGGCTATATTCATTGGAGTGCAAGAGGCCTCTGAGGGGTGATCTTATAGAGATGTACAAAATCATGAGGGAAATAGATAGGGTGAATGTACATAGTCTTTTATCCAGAGTAGGAGAATCAAGAATCGAAGAATATAGGTTTAAGGTAGAGGGGGAAACATTTAATGGGAACCTGAGGGGGAACTTTTTCCACACAGAGGATGGCGGGTAAATGAAATGAGCTGCCAGAGTAGGTAGTTGAGACAGGTACAGTAACAACATTTTAAAGAAATTTGGACTGTTATATGGATAAGAGAGGTTTAGAGGGATGTGGGCCAAAAGGAGGCATGTGGGATGAGTGTAGATTATGGTATCTTAGTTGTAATGAGCAAGGATTGGGTGGAACGATTGTTTCCATGCTGTATGACTCTATAAGCATGAAACAAAATGAATCAAAAACATTGTTTCCAAAACATTGACACCCAGAACTGCATGCCTTACTCTAGATTTGGGTCAGGACCTTTCTTCAGACTGATTGAAGTGTGGGGAGAAGCTGGAAAAGAATGCAGGTAGGAGAAACCCTGGCAAGTTAGAGATTGCTTGAGGTGAGAAGGGTTTGGCAGATGGATGGACAAAAGCCAGATATGAAAAGGCAAAAAGTGTGTGATATGGAAATGTGGATAGAAGAAGTGTGAACTGTGAAGCCAGAGGAAGGAACATAGGTGGGGCAAGGGAAGAGAGGGGGAATATGCTATAACTTACAACTGAATGGGATGATCATTGGATCCTCTAATTTTAACTAACCTGCAAATATCCCTCCTCCTTCCCCTTATCCCCTTCTATTCTCTGTGCCTTCACACATCTATTCTTATCTCATCTCATACTTTATCTTTTTCATTTCTGGTCTTTGTCTGAAGAATCATTCTGATGAAGGGTCCCAATCCAGCACTTTGTCACTTGTTTTAGTAAACCAGCATCTGCAGTTCCTTATGTCTTTAATAAAGCCTGCTCTGTTTGTAGCTCTGTCAATGTTGACTTGCCAATACAAATAGCAACATAAAGGATTCTACAATATGCACACAGTAAGATCCCACAAAAGAACAATGATCAGATAATGGGTTGACAAAGCATTGTAATTTGACTTGATATTAAGAAGAAAATCTCTCAGTGGTGCATGATTCATATTAAACTAACAGAAGTGATCTCATCCAAAGGTCAAACCTCTGATTGTGTGACATTCTCTCAATACTGCATTATCATTGCTGGTTATACTTAGTGGTATCCATCAGAGATTTCAAACAGAATACAACTAAAACCCTCTCAGAACAAAAGCTCTTAAAATGTAGGATGCAATTAACGGCATACTTTTAAAGCTGACCTATATGTGAGAGAGACGTGAATGACTTACTTTTGCTGGATATAAAAAATCATTACTCTTCAAAGAAGCTGCTATCGAGTATTACCTCAAATGGAACTATGCCTCCAAGTGAGACAACGTTTTGCATACCGTATGCAGTACAGGTCATTCAGCTATGGGAAAGATGTAATTAAGTTGGGAAGGATGCAGAAAAGATGCAGCAGGATGTTAACTGGGCTTGAGGGCTTGAGTTAGAGGAAAAGGTTGGACCATTTTCCTTGGAGTTTAGGAGACAGAAGGCAGAATTTATTGAGGTGTAAAAACTACAAGGGTCATAGATACAGTGAGCACTCAAAGCATTTTTCCCAGGGTAGAGGATTCAAGAACTAGTAGGCAGAAACTTAAGGGCCTGTCCCACTTACATGTCCTTGGCACGCAAATTACGCAACCTCGTGGTCCCGCGAAGGTCGGGCGCGATTACATGCATACACACAGCCGTCTGGAGCGCGTGACGTCATTTGAAGATGGACACAAAATGTTGGAGTAACTCAGCGGGACCGGCAGCATCTCTGGAGAGAAGGAATGGGTGACGTTTCGTGTCGAGACTCTTCTTCAGTCTGAAAAGAAGGTTCTTGACCCGAAACGTCACCCATTGCTTCTCTCCAATGATGCTGCCGATTCCGCTGAGTTACTCCTGCATTTTGTGTCCATCTTCAATTTTCTTGGCCCCGCTCTGGGAGTAGAAGTGAGGGCGGAACCGGAGGTGTGATGTCAGAGCCGTGAGCCCCAGGCTGAGTTCGGCGATCGTTTGCCTGCTTCTGCTGCTGTTGAAGGTGAGACGTTGCGTCGCGTCAGGGTCTTGGGCCTGTCCCACTTTGGCCGTCAGTTCCTTGACAGACCGTTGCCGCGCAAAGATTTTGTTCACTACAAAATTTCAGCTACATACCCCTCCACGCTTCTCAGTGGGACCGGCCCCTTGCGACCACACGATGCTTGTGCGCCTCAACACGACCATGAGGTCGCGTAATTTCCGTGCCAAGGACACATAAGTGGGACGCCCATTTGCGTGCCAAGGACACGTAAGTGGGACCCAAACGTCACCCATTCCTTCTCTCCAGCGATGCTGCCGGTCCCGCTGAGTTACTCCAGCATTTTGTGTCCATCTTCAAATTACGTCACACGCTCCAGAAGGCTGTGCATACGCATGTAATCGCGCCCATCCTTCGCGGGACCGTTGCGGCTCAACGCAACCACGAGGTCGCGTAATTTGCATGCCAAGGACACGTAAATGGGACAGGCCCTTTAAGGTGAGAGAAGAGAGAGGGACGTCAGGGACAGGATTTTCGTTCCGAGGTTAGTCCCTATTTGGAATGAGCCAGAGGAAGCTATAAAAACAATTGGAACTAGGACATTTAGAAGAAATCTAGACATAATTTATGGATGGGAATGGTTTGGGGGCAAATGAAACAAGCCAGTGTGCTTGGCATGAGCAAGGTGGGATGAGGGGCCTGTTTTCACGGTGTATAACTTTATAACTCTGTAGCTTTATCTACATTCTACTCCACCACAGAACAAAGCGTCTGCTGCACTTTCATAGACACCTTTAATCTGGCCTTCATTATTGAACCTGGTCAGCAAATGTCCAAAAACAAATTCTCCCTCCAAAAATGTTTCTTAAATTCACATTTGACAAAAAATTCTCTCACTACATTAAACAAAACACTTATATTTTTCATAAAATTAAGCAATTCATCCCAATGCCAATAAATAATTAGTCTGATGAAGTCTGATGAAGGGTCTTTACCCGAAACATCACCTATTCCTTTTCTCCAGAGAGGCTGCCTGTCTCGCTAAATTACTCCAGTATTTTGTGTCTATCGTCACTTATAAATGAATGTTGTGCAAGCAGCAATAACTTATGGTGTCAAGACAGGGATAAGGCGAGAAAGAACGACTATAGATACCGACTGGCTATCTGCGGTACATGGCAGTTCTCCGTCCGTGTCCTGCGGTCTACTCTGGCTACGATGCGCCGGCACCAGCAGGACCTCGTTTTGACTCTCCCGATACCTCTGGCCTCACTCACCCAGACCTGCAACAGACCCCAAGTCTACTTCATCCTACGGCAGATCCACGTCTTCAATAAACGATTCCTGGCCCACCTGGTCTCCACCAAGAACCTTAAACTCGCCCGCCTCCCACCTGCTCCTGCCACCAACACTCCGCGACTCGACCGCCTGCAGGCCCTGGGCCCCTACACTGGCCCGCGCCCACATTCCTCGACTCCATCCAATCCCCCCTGGTTAAGTCCCTCCCTACCTATGTTTAAGACACCTCACACACTCTTCATCTACTCCATGACTTCCGTTTTACAGGCCCCCATTCCCTCATCTTCACCATTAATGTCCAGTCACTCTACACCTCCATCCTCCACCAGGAGGGTCTTAAAGCCCTCCGTTTCTTCCTCGACCGCAGAACCAACCAATCGCCATCTACATTACTCTCCTCCGCCTAGCGGAGCTGATCCTTACCCTTAACAACTTTTCGTTTGACTCCTCCCATTTCCTCCAAATACAAGGCATGGGCCCAAGCTATGCCTGCCTCTTTGTAGGGTACGTCAAACAATCTTTGTTTGAGGTGTACCATGGACATATTCGACCAAAATTGACCTAAATTGGAGGAGCAGCACCTCATATTTCGCTTGGGCAGTTTACATCCCAGCGGTATGAACATTGACTTCTCCAATTTCAGATAGTCCCTGCTTTCTCTTCCCCATCCCAGCTCTCCCTCAGCCACTGTCTCTGCCTCTTCCTTTCTTCTTCCAGCCCCCCCACCCCCACATCAGTCTGAAGAATGGTCTTGACCTGAAACGTCGCCTATTTTCTTCGCTCCATAGATGCTGCCTCACCCGCTGAGTTTCTTCAGCATTTTTGTCTACCTTGGATTTTCCAGCATCTGCAGTTCCTTCTTAAACATGTTCCTTCAGCTCACTCTGAAGGATAATCAATGCAACACATATGGGATCGAGAAGCCTTCACTGTAAAATGGTCAGCCTCGTCAGTGTAATGGTGGTCAGTTAGAGGGGACCATCTCTGAATGGATCTGAAAGCTGTTCACTGTACCTCGGTACACGTGACAATAAACTAAACTCAACTCATCAAGAGCTGACTTCTTTCCTGTTAGTGCAACAGAAGAATTTTCATCATCAGTGGATATAACTCTGAAATAATCCAAGAGCTGACTTCGGTATCTCAAGTACTGCTACCAATTGTCAAAGAATGTGTGAATTATGCAAACCATTTTGCATAAATATTCATTAAAGATTACATTGTGCAATCTTAAGTAACATCTATACTGAAGCATCTTTTACTGTGGTCTTGGTGTTTTGGTTGTTGACATTACACTGTATAAACCAGTCTGAAGTGATTTTAGGCCTGCATTTCTAAGGCCTGCAGTCCTTTCAGGTTCGGCAGAGGTTCACTTGCACCTCCTCCAACCTCATCTACTGTATCCATTGTTCAAGATGTGGACCCTTAAATATCGGAGACCAAACGCAAACTTTGCAGAACACCTTCGCTCAGCCCGCGTGAACCAACCTGATCTCCTGGTTGCTGGACAAGTTGAAGAAGGGTTTCAACCTGAAACTTCACCAATTCCTTCTCTCCATAGATGCTGCCTCACCCGCTGAGTTCAGCATTTCGGGTCTACCTCTGATCTCCCGGTTGCTGGACACTTTAATTCTCCTTCCCATTCCTGCACAGACCTTTCTGTCCTTGGTCTCCTCCATTGTCAGTGAGGCTAAATGCAAACTGGAGGAACAGCATCTCATATTTCGCTTACAGCCCAGTGGTATGCATTTAGATTTCTCTCACTTCGGGTAGCCCCAGCATTCCCTCTCTCTCTATTACTCCCCCACCCAAGTCACACTAGCTTCTCATTTTCACCCTACAAACAGCTTACAATGGCCTGTTTCCTTTATCATCGTAACTTTTTTTGCATATCTTTCATTCATTGTTCATTCTCTCTCCACATCACCGTCTATATCTCTCGTTTTCCTTATCCCTAACCATTCTGAAGAAGGACTCGACCCGAAATGTCACCCATTCCTTCTCTCCAGAGATGCTGCCAGTCCCGCTGAGTTACTCCAGCTTTCCCAATGACTTGCAAGGTTGTCACAGTTGTTACAATGTAACACAGCAGACGCTATCTTCACAGAGAGCTCTTTAAAGGAATATACCACCAGACAATTTACACTGCACATTAGTAATGGCCATGAAGGAATGGATGCTGCAATGGGTGGCAGTGTACTCCAAGAATGGTGAAGAAAGAAGGGTCTCGACCGGGAATGTCACCCATTCCCTTTCTCCAGAGATGCTGCCTGTCCCGCTGAATTACTCTCGCTTTTTGTGTCCACCTTTGGTGAAGAACAATACTCACAACAAGCACATTCTTTCTGCACATGGGTCACAATAGACCCACCAACACCTAAGGGATCCTGGCAGAACATAGCCAAAGAGGCAGGACAAGAGCCAAAAGGGTGGCACAGTGGCACAGCGTTAGGGTTGCTACCATACTGTGCTGAAGACCCAGGTTCTATCCTGACTACGGGTGCTGTCTGTATGGAGTTTGGTCATTCTACTGTACATGTGATCTTGTGGGTTTTCTCCAGGTGCATCGATTTCCACCCACAATCCAAAGACGTATACGTTTGTAAATTAGTTGGCGTCTCTAAATTGTGAATTGCTCCCTTGTGTGTAGGATACTGCTAGTGTACGGGATGGCCGCTGGGCGGCGCAGACTCGGTGGACCGTTTCCACGCTGCATCTCTAAAGTCAAAAGTCTACATAAGAATACACGTAGCCAATGTAGACATATCTTGGTGAAGCCAGCAATGCCTGTACATTCTCTATCTGGTTCTGTGATCTAAAAGGAAAATAAGATGAACTTCCTCTCCTTGGGCATGGAGATTAGATGGTCTCTTCAATGAGGGGTGATGTGGCAACCACCTCGAAGGATCCTGAGGCTAAGATGCAGAAAGTGACTTTAATCATTGTCTACTTGGGCAACGCAATCTACTTGGGCAATATATTATTGATAAGGCGCACAAGAGGTTACAATACAATTTTTTTCCCTTTGAGAATAGAAAAAGACACAAGAGGACATGAGCAACTCAGAAGTTTAGGGGTAATATGATCTCTTTAGCAGGCCTTGTCGGTGGAATGAGCTTCCCCAACCATTGATTTTAAAAATAAATTGGATAGGCATATCCCCACCCCTCAACTGCAGGCAGGTGGGACTTTGAAAAAAGGGTCCTATCCCAAAACATCACATATCCATGTTCTCCAGAGATGTTGCCTAACCCACTAAGTTACTCCAGCACTTTATCTATTTTTGTATGCCAGCATCTGCAATTCCTGGTTTCTCCAGGTTATATTCAAGGTTGCTGTAGATCACCAATGTCAGCAAAGATGTGATACAGCTCAAGTGTTGCCATTTAAATAGCATGTTTTCTGAGGAAAGAGGGACTTGGAACTGGTCATTCTGTGTATCAATAAGAACTGCCATGTTTATTAACCATGGCAGAGGAAGTTTAATGTTACGTGAGCAGTGACAATGTTTTGGGGTAGGAAGAGGAATAATGCCAGAGAATGAAAGTGGGAGGCAGAACCAAATCCAACCAAAATAATGAGGAAACAAATTTCTCAACCAATGCTAAGATATCAAGGAACATGTAAAACCTTGCTCTGCTACAAGATAACTTGACTTTCAACTCTGGTCTTCATAGAGAAGATATGGAATTGATATTTCCCCTCGCTAAGGTAAGTAGAACCAAGAGTCTATAGTTTCAAAATAAAGGGCCAACCAGTTAGGGCATCCATCGATTTCCAGAAAGATAGATTTAAGTGATGTTAAGTGAGTTAAAATATATAAATTACCACCAGGAAAGTGGTATTGAAGTAAAAAGATTGGTAATGATCACATTGAATAATGGAATGGCCATTAGGGCTGAACTTGGTACTGCTACTCTTCATCGTGTTCTAGCAACACAGCATTTTTTGGGTGGATTTATATAAATGAGCATTCAACTCAATGGCCTCTGCAGAATACAATAATAAGATCATAATTAGAATATGATGTATACAGCAAAAAGGTATGTTCTATATTTATCTTGCATTCTCAGCTTTGCAAAACATGACCACACAGCTGAAGTACAGACAGTTCTGCTATAAGACAATAATGCATTCTTAAAAAAAATAAAGACACAAGCGCTGGAGTAACTCAGCAGATCAGGTGGCATCTCTGGAGAACATGGACTGGTGATGCTTAGGATTGGAACCCGTTTTCAGCGATTGTCGGGGAGTTGGGAAAAAAGCTGGAAGCAAAGAGAGGCAGGACAAAGCCTGGCAGATTATAGGTTGATACAGGTGAGGGAGGTTTTAGATAGGCAGATGGTTGGACAATGACCAGAGAAGAAAAGACCAGAGGTGGCCAGCACAGTGACGTAGCTGGTAGAGCTGCTGCTGCCCTACAGTGACAAAGACCAGGTTCGATCCTGACCTTGGGTGTTATATATGCAATGTTTTCACTCTCTGTGACTATGTGTTACTTACAGTCATAGTCACAGAATGATACAGCGTGGAAACAGGCCCTTTGGCCCAACTTGCCCACACTGGCCAACATGTCCCAGCTACACTAGCCCCACCTGCCTGCGTGTGGTCCATATCCATCCAAACCTGAAGAGTTTGTTTTAATGTACTTCGGTTTGTCTTATGTGGGGGGAGGGGGGTGCGGAGATCGGGGAAACTTTTTTTTCAAGTTCTTACCTTCCCGGACATGTGATTGATTTTCGGATCACATTCTCCGGGCTCTGCAGCCTACCATCGCTGGAGCTGGGAGCTGCCTCGGACTGTCGTGAGCCCCACCGTGGGGCGCGGACTTAACATCGGAACGGATCCCTTGCCTGGGATCGCTCCCACCATGGCCTGCGGACTTACCATCAAGAGCTCGCATTCTCGGGAGAAGCTAGTCGGGAGCTCCAACGGTGTAGAAGGTTCAACCAGCCCCGAAGCGAGGTTCGATCGCCCGGCGCAGGGGAGCTGACATTCCCCCGCTGCAGGAGCTGAACGCCTTGACGCGGAGGGCCCGAACGCCGCCGGCTACGGGAGTCAAGACCGTCCCATCAACGGAGGGCTCGAGGCCCCCGACCGAGGAAGAACTAAAGGAAGGACTTGAACTTTATTTTCGCCTTCCATCACAGTGAGGAATGTGTAGGAGTCACTGCGGTGGATGTTCATGTTAAAATGTGTTTTTGAGTCTGTTGCTTTTAATTGTATGATTGACCTGGCCAGTGAAATTCCTCATATGTTGCAAAACATACTTGGCAAATAAAATCGGATTCTGATTCTGATCCTGGTTCTGATTCTGATTCCATGTAGCTGTCCAACTATTTCTTAAATGTTGTGATAGTCCCAGCCTCAACTAACTTGTCTGGCAGCTTGTTCCATACACCCATGACACTTTGTGTGAAAAAGCTACACCTCAGATACCTATTAAATATTTTCCTTCATCTTAAACCTATGCCCTCTGGTCCTCAATTCACCTACTCTGGGCAAGAGACTCTGTGCATCTACCCATTCTATTCCTCTCGTGATTTTATACACCTTTATAAGATCAACCCTCATCCTTCTGCATTCCAAGGAATAGAATCCCGGCCTACTTAACCTTTCCCTATAGCTCAGACCCTCTAGTCCAGGCAACATCCTCATAAATCTTCTCTGTAGTCTTTCCAGCTTTCCTACAACATGGTGCCCAGAACTGAACACAATACTCTGAATGAGATCTCACCAACTTCTTATACAACTGCAACATTACCTCCCAACTTCTACACTCGATACTCTAACTGACGAAGGCCAATGTGCCAAAAGTCTTTTTGACCACCTTATCTACCTGCGACTCGACCAAGGAACCATGCACCTGCACTGCTAGATCCCTCTGCTCTACAACATTCCCAAGAGCCCTATCATTCACTGTGTAGTTCCTGCCATGTTAGACTTCCCAAAATGCAACAGCTCACATTTCTCTGTATTAAATTCCATCAACCATTCCTCAGCCTACCTGGCCAATCGATCAAGATCCCACTGCAATTTTTCACAACCATCTTCGCTATCTGCAAAATCACCCACTTTTGTATCACCAGCAAATTTGCTAGTCTTGCCATGTATGTTCTCATCCAAATCTATGATGTAGATGACAAACAAGGCCCAGCACTGAACCCTGAGGCACACCACTACAGGCCTCCAGTCCAAGAGGCAACCTTCCACCATCACCCTCTGCTTCCTTCCATGAAGTCAATTTGCTATCCATTCAGTTATTCCTCCTTGGATCCCATGCAATCTAATAGTCCAGAACAGCCTATCATGTGGAACCTCATCAAATGTCTTACTGAAATCTATGAATACAACAACTACAGCCCTCATCAACCTTTTATGTCACGTCTTCAATCAGATTTGTGACACACGGCCTCCCACGTACAAGACCATTCTGACTATCCCTAATGCCTGCATATCCTATCCCACAGAATACTCTCTAGTAACTTTCCGACTACAGATGTCTGAAGAAGGGTCTCAACCCAAAACGTCACCCATTCCTTCTCTTCAGAGATGCTGCCTGTCCCGCTGAGTTACTCCAGCTTTTGTGTCTATCTTCGGTTTAAACCAGCATTTGCAGTTGCTTCTTAAGCTCACTGGCCTATAGTAACCAACATTTTCCCTGCTATAGGATTTTCTCTATAGGATGTGTCTATACACTACAGAATTCATTATGCTACTACCATCAGCAGTTGTATCATCAATGAAGATAAGTGAGCCAGTACCTTCAGCAGCCATACATGCTCAGGCCATAACACCTCACCACCGTGTTTCCAGATGAGGTGGTATGCTTTAGATCTTGGGCAGTTCTTTCTCTCCTCCATACTTTGCTCTTGCCATCACTCTGATATGTTAAACTTCATCTCATCTGTCCACCAGAATTTTTTTCAAAACTGTGGTTGCTCTTTTAAGTACTTCTTGGCAAACTGTAACCTGGCCATCCTATTTTTCCAGCTAACCAATGGTTTGCATCTTGCAGTGTAGTCTCTGTATTTCTGTTCATGAAGTCTCCCCAGAGAATGGTCATTGACAAATCCACACCTGAAGAGTGTTTCTAATCTGTCCGACAGGTGTTTGGGGATTTGTCTTTATTGTAGAGAGAATTCTTCTGTCACCAGCTGTGGGGGGTCTTCCTTGGCCTGCCAGTCCCTTTGTGATTATAAGCTCACCAGTGCTCTCTTTCTTCTTATTGATGTTCCAAACAGTTGATTTTGGTCAGCCTGAGGTTTGGCTGATGTCTCTAACAGTTTTATTCTTGCTCCTCAGACTCAGAATGGCTTCTTTGACTTCCATTGGCACAGGGACTTGGAAAGATAGAAAGACTGGAGGAAAGACTAGGTGCTGAGAGCTCTCTTATACCTGCATTAAGGAGGCAATTAAACATACCTGAGCAATTACAAACACCTGTGAAGCCATGTCCCAAACATTATGGTGCCCTGAAATGAGAGGACTATGTATAAACACTGCTGTAATTTCTACATGGTGAAACCAAAATGTATAAAAAATGGCTTTTATTAAAATCTGACAATGAGCACTTTAACCGCATGTGATTATTTCTATTACAAATCTCAAATTGTGGAGTACAGGGGCAAATAAATAAATGATGGGTCTTTATCCCAAACATTATGGAGTGCACTGTAGGAAATGTCCAGCAGGTCATGCTGGGTTTGTCGAGGGAAAAAAACTAAGCTAGCATTTTTTCTCATCACTAGCACGATCTGATTTGCTGTGTGTTACTTACCCAACTCTACATTTTGCAGCTTTTTGATCCCTTTGTTTGTTTTCCTTTTCTCTAAACTCCCTTATTGCCTGAAGAAAGAGATAACTTCATCAACAACTTTCCCCACACCAACACTGCTAAGTCCTTAATAGAGATATTCACAGTACTATCCACCCCTTTCGCATATCCCTCTGCAACCAATTTGTTTTCGCTCATTCCCAGTTCTAACGATGGGTCTTCAACCTGAAATGTTAACTCTGTTGGTAGACACAAAATGCTGGAGTAACTCAGTGGGACAGGCAGCATCACTGGAGAGAAGAGAAAGAAAAATACCCATTCCTTCTCTCCAGAGATGCTGCCCATCCCGCTGAGTTACTCCAGCATTTTGTGTCTACCTTCGATTTAAACCAGCATCAGCAGTTCTTTTCTACACATGTTAACTTTGTTTCTCTTTGCACAGATACTGCCTGACCTGATAGGTGCTTCTCGCATTTTCTGTTTTTGTTTCAGATTTCCAGCAACTGCAGTTTTGAATCTGGGAATGAAAAGTCAACAGCAATCTACTTACCTTTATCTTATGGCAGTCCACAAAAGTAACTAAGCTGTCATTCACAGAATTAACTGAGGTTGACAGTGAGGTCTTAGCTGACCTGTTCCATCTTACAATGATCATCAGGGTCAAATTTATGCCACACGACCCCCTACCATCTTGTGCCATTGAAAGGAAAATAACGTGTGAAGCATAAATGAAGGTTTAGTGAAGGGCTGCTGCTACATTTTCACAGAATAATGAATTGGGACAGTGAGATTCCTATCCTTCCATTACTCATCTGGTGAGGCATTTGGGAGCACCCTGGAACATACTGTTTCAGTGTTTTACTTGAGCCTCTACATAACTCACTATATGGTTAAATTTGCCATGAATTATCACAGGCCATAAGAGAAATAGAGACTTGAATATTAAACATGACACCCGAATAATCCGATATATCAGTGTGATACAGACAATCTTCCAAGCAATTTGTTAGGGACATCCTCATAAGGACATAATCCCCAATTTTAATGTTTCTACTAAATGGCCAGACCAACTATCCATACACCCTTGTAGAAACAAGGAACTGCAGATGCTGATTTATAATAAAGATAGACACAAAGTACTGAAGTAACTCAGGTGAGGCAGCATCTCTGAAGAAAAATGATGGGTGATGTTTCAGGTCAGTCTTGATTGGTCCTGGTCTTTTCTTGCCTCCAATTTGTCACCACCACACACACATCCCCTTCCTCCAACCCCTTCTTTCAGTCTGCAGAAGGGTCCCGACTCATTCTTCCTCCCCAAAGATGCTACCTGATCCGCTGAACTACTCCAGCATTTTGTGTCTATCTTATCCATACATCCTTTTGGAATGAAATTTGCACCAGATTATAAACCAATATACAAGATAGTTATCCAAGCTTGCTGGCATTGATTTCCCATAGGACCTTAACAAGTGGCGTAGAAGGGAATCAACACACATATATTCTGGATCCATGGTCCATAAAGTCCAGAGAGTTATAATAGTACCAACAGCTTTTCCAATCTAACCTTTCGTTATCCCTGGAACTAATTAGATAAATCCTCAAATCACAAAATCATAGAGCACAAAAGCAGGCCCTTCGGTCTACCCTGTTTTTGCTGACCTCAACTATTTATACTACTCCAATTTCACAGCACTTGGTAGCTACGTTTCTATGCCTTGACAATTCATCCAGATATTTATTAAATGTTATAAGAGTACCTGCCTCCACCACCTGCTTTGGCAATGCATTGCAGATTGCAGCCATCCTCATGGTGAAAACTGGGTTTTTTCTCTCAGATCTCTTCTAACCTCTTTACTTTTCACATTCAATCGTCCCTCTGTATTTATATACCCTCGCTATGGGAAAATAATCTCTTTCTCCACAATATCTCTTACTATGCCTCTCACCATTTAATATACCTCTGTAATACGAAGATGAGGAAGAATTTCTCTCGGAGATTGTCTCAGGAGGACAATTATAATTACATTCAACACCAAGAGACACACATTTTTGGACCATGGGTATAATCGAGGTTTATAAAGAACATTCAGAAACTGGGGGTTGAGACAAAAATCTTGATTGTTTTGAATGGCAGACCAGATTTGAGGGGCCAGTGTCCTTTTCCCACACGTTCCTAATACTTCATGTTGCTAGTTTTAATTACCATAAAAAATACTCATTAAACTTTTGCTATTTGGTCTTTCAGGAATGTTAATTGATCATAAAGGAATGCATAGACTTCCAAATAAGAAATTATCTTATGCCTTCCATTGATAAATACAATAATAAAACAAAGCAGAATTACATAGCTGTGCATTCGATTCATATCATTACATTCATGAGAAACTAAAAACAATTATGTCTTTTATTCTGGGAGAAAAACACCATTTTATTTAAACTACGTTTTATTTCCTTCTGTTTGGTTCCATTTATACACACAATTCTGATGCAAGCATTGAGAAACATGATGTCCCTTGGAAAAAATTGAGAACATTTGATGATTGGGCACATTCAGTGGATAGATGTGCAGTGAGTGAAGTATCCTTCTTTGCAATCAGAACCAATCTGATAAAAGTAAAAGTTTAATGAGTGAAATCTAAATTTAACCACATTATTAACCTACACACCTGTCAGTTACTATGGCTCTAAACTCTGGAATTAACTTCCCAAATTCTCCATCTTCTACTATTTTCTCCTGCCTTAAAAACTACTACTTGGTCTCCCTTTCAATCATCTGGCCAATTTATTCTGCTGTGGTTGACAATTCCTGTGAAATATCTTGTTGCATTTTGTTGCATAAAGTTGATGTAATTGCAGAGATCCAAAAATATCCTCCCACTGAGCACTTTATCCATTTTTACTTAGTGATTATTCAGACACTCCCATAGCTTGCAGTTGATAACATGTGCATTAGAACCCCATTAATAAATTGAGGAAACATTTAAAGAAGATAGTCACAAAATGCTGGAGTAACTCCACGGGTCAGGCAGCATCTCTGGAGAAAAGGTATAGGTGACGTTTTGGGTCAAGGCCCTACTTCAGACTTAAAAAGGGTCTTGACCCAAAACATCACCTATTCCTTTTCTCCAGAGATGCTGCCTGACCCGCTGAGTTAATCTGGCTTTTTGTATCTATCTTTCGTTTAAACCAGCATTTGCAGTTTGTTCCTACACATTTAAAGAACACATTTGGTAACATCATGACAGTGGTTAGCCAGTAAAGATCCATCTCACTATTTTATGCCAGATTGGCTGAATTTTCACTGTCTGATTTGCACTTGAACGGATAATGTAACTGACTACATCAGTGTAGCAGTACTGAATTGTTAGAGGTGCCAGCCTCCAGTTTATCTCCCAGGCAGAGCTTCAGGAGAGTCAAGCAGCCAGCTCTCCCTACCACAATTACATGGCAATTTGGTGCATGTTAAAGATGGAGCCAAACAGCCAGGAATTTGGGAGGAAGTGCTTGTCTTTAATAAAATATCCAGCATGATGCCATCACTGGAAGCCCGGGGATGTACATAGTCTAAGGTGTATATTTTAAACAGAGAGATTCTCCTTCAGGGGCAGGGCAATCACCTGGAATGGTGAAGGTCCTTGACGTAATTCTTGTTCATAATTCATAATTCATAAGTCATAGGAGCAGAATTAGGCCATTTAGCCCAAAGAATCTACTCCACCATTCAATCATGGCTGATCCATCTTTCCCTCTCAAACCCATTCTCCTGTCTTTTCCCCGTAACTTTTGAGACCCTTACTAATCAAGAACCAGTCATTCTCCATTTTAAAAACACCCCAGGACTTGGCCACCACAGTTGTCAGTGTTAATTAATTCCACCGATTCACCACACTCTGACTAACAAAATTCTTCCTCCTTCTTTTCAAAGGCGTGTCCTTTTATTCTGAGACCGTGCACTCTGGTCCTAGATTCTCCCACCAGCGGAACAACCTCTCCACATTCACAGGCCATCCACTATTCTGTAAGTTTCAATGAGGTCCCCACTTGCGCTTCTAAGCTCCTACAAACATTGCTCCAACTCGACCTGGTCCACAAGGAAAGTAAACCACAAAACATCCAAACAGATTGTCATCTCCCCCTTTGTTGTTCTTGTGAAGCATAAAGTTGCATATTATCAACAGATTTTGCAGCACTACCCACTATTTGTTTGGATTGAAATGTAATATGTTTGGGACCTGTTGGGTAGTTAGAGCAATGTGCCACGATTGTATGAACAATGTGGAATTGGCTGTAAGTCTTAGAGTTGCTAACTCCATTTTGGTTAAATACCTTACATGCAATTACATTCTTAATTTCACAACTATTTTCTTGTAAATGTACATTATAGTGTATTGGGCACCTGAAGTTACATGGTAGCATTCTAATGATCAATGAAAATGTTACAAGACCAATGGGTATTAAAAGATTAACCATGTGCTTTAGACAGCTACATTATTGTAATTTAATTGCTGTTTTTTTCCTGTGGCTGTATTAAGCATATTGTTTAATTATTGCCTGCCAATGTATTATAATTGTGGCATTTCTAATGCTTTTAAGTTCCTCTTTGGCAACTCTGGGGCAAAGCAACATCCATCCCATCGGATAATTTTTAGAAGGTCCTGCACAAAACTGTCAACAAAGCAAAACACAATCCACACACAAGGTTTGCAATAATCCATTAGTTATTGTGCAGCATCAGACAGCTTAAGCGCTAAAATTGCAAACCGGGAGTTTATTAAAGGATCTCCTCCTTCCTTGGTTTTGCTATTGTTAGCATTCCCTACTCAGACATAAACTCCACCACTGGAGGTTTCTAGCGCGAGGACTATAAAAAAATAGTTGCAAATTGTGAGAAGCAGCAAACTACTTCCAACACACAATGGTCTTAAATTGTGTTTAAATTTTTAATGAGGAAGCCAATCTAGAATCTAATAATACACATCCTCCATGGTCAATCAAAAGGAAGATTACATCAAATAAGATATCACAGAAAGAGGATAAAAATTAGTGACCAATCAGCCTAGACACAATAACAGGATGATACGGCGTTTTTTACTGAAAAAGAAATGCTGTGGCATTTGGCAGATCCTATAAAACATGAACGCAGAACGGACAGAAAATCTAATAGATGAAACATCAGCAATAATATCTAACACTCTACAACACTCATAATAGTGTGAACCACCAACACAATACAAGGCAATATAATAAGGCAGAAAGAGAATCTTGTTTGCCTATCAAGGAGAAAGAAAAAAATATTGGGCCTGAATGGAGAGTGGGGAGAGGGGATGGGGAAGTTGACCAGGAGTAATGGGAAACTGAAGAAGGTGGAGAAGAAAAATCAGAGAGCCGAGGGGTGACTAAAGGGCCTGTCCCACCTCGATTTTTTCGGCGACTTGCCAGCACCTGTCAGAGTCGCAGCAGGTCCCCTAAACATTTCTAAATTGTCAGGGCAAGGAAACTGAGAGGCATCAACAGAGGGCAGAGAACGGAGAGAAAGGGTGACAGGGAGTTAAGAGAGACAGAGGGGCAAAAGGGAGGATGGGCACAAAAGCAGGAGATGGGTCAAGATGAGAAGTGGGAGAGTGGGATGGTGATGATATTGAGATAAGGAAGGAAGAATGATTGGGAGGGGAAGGGGGAATGGGAGGATGGTGAGAAGGGGAGGGAAGGAAGGAAGGAAGAGGGATAGGGTTGGGAAGGAAGGGGGAGAGGGAGGGAAGGGGGGGGACGGAAGGAAGGAAGGAGAGGGAGGGGGAAGGAAGGGGGGGTGGAAGGGGAGGAAGAGGGGTGGAAGGGGAGGGAGGGAAAGGCAAGGAAAAGGAAGGATTGGGGTAAATTGGGGGTAAGCGAAGGAAATGGGTAAGGGAAGGAACTGTGGGAGGGAAGGGAAAGCAAGGTGGGATTAAGTAGGGAAAGGGTGGGTTTAGAGGAAACAAAGAGGTGATAGAGGATGGGAAAGGGGAGAGGTAAGGGGGGTAAATAGGCAAAGGGAGATGGATAGAGGACGGGAGAGTTTAGAGGAGAGAAAGAAGTGAGGATAGAGGGTGGAAAGGGGAGAGAGAGAGCGACGTTTAAAAGGAAGGAAGCTGAGAACGGTGGGGGGGGGGGGGGGGGTGAGGTGAGCGAGAAGGGAAGAGAGTATTGATGGGGACGAGGAGATGGTATGGAGGGGGAATGGGGGGACAGATGAGGGAAAGGGGGGGGGATAGAGGAGGGAAAGGGAGGAGGGGGGGTATAAAAGTAAAGGGAGTAGGTGGGAGGGGTGATGTGCATGAGGGGAGGGAAAGGGGCTGATGTTGATGATGGGGACGGGGGGAGAAAGGGAGTTGAAGACATCTTTCAGCAACCACTGTCGGTGGGGGGGGGGGGGGGGGGGGGGGGGGGGGGGGACAATACCAGCTGTCCTCGTCGCCGCTGCACCGTCCGTTGTCCAGGTCCAGGGTGTCGATGTCGTCCAGCAGCAGCAGCCTGGCTGCCCGGGATTCGGGTCCGGGGAGCGGGCAGTGTGTGGCTGCGGCTCCGGGGTGGGGGTGAGCCGATCCCGGGATCGTGTGGAGGAGAGCGGCAGTGGGAGCCTGGTGCCGTCCGCCTGAGCCCAGGTAGACCTGCAGAGGGGCGGCGGCGGCGGCGGCGGCAGCAGCGGCGGCAGCGGCGGCAGCGGTAGCGGCGTTCGCCCGGCTCTTCAGCTGCTCGTTCTGCCACTCGAGTTTCCTCACCAGCTCCTGCAGTTTCTTCACCTCCAGCTCGGCGCTCACCTTGGAGCTCACCTCCCCCGTGGCCCCCATCATCTTCAGCAGGGGCGCCTCCATGCTACCCACACCTGCCTAGCGAAGCTGCTGCCTCCCGAATCCGTGTCCCCCTGCCTCCTCCCCTCCCCTCCTCTTCTCCTCACACACAACAAAGAGCTGCAAAACACTGCGACGAGCTAGATCGCAGAACCCTCCTCTACACTAGAATACCCGCCCCTCCATGACAGCGCCGACTATTGCGGGGTGGGGACTGTTTCTTGCAATAAATTCACCCGCTGACTTCGTTTTGCGTGTCTGCGTCTCTATATATGTCGTTGTGTGTTTCTGTGTGTGTGTGCGTCTATGTCTATGTGTCTGTATGTGTCTGTCGATGAGTGTCTTTGTGTGTATCCGTGCATGTGTGTGTCTGTGCGTATAATCTGAAAGTATTTTATTCAAAACTGGGGTTAGGTTCAAACCATCTCAAAAAGATACATTGTCATCTTGGAAGAACGCCGAGCCACTGACATCTTATCTGTACACCCCCTCCTTGGCCCGTTTACTTATTCCAGCATCAGTACCCCACACCGCTGCATTTATGTTTCTACCCTGAAGCAGGGTCTCGACCCAGAACGTCACCTATTCCTTTTCTCCAAAGTTACTCCAGCATTCTGCGTCTATTTTCGGTGTAAACCAACATCTGCAGATTCTTCCAACAAATTATATTTCTGTTGTTGCCCCGTGTTAGTTTCAACGCGGCAACCCGGCATCCTTGGAATATAATGAACCCAAGTATCTGGGTACGCAGCAATATTTCCAGCCTAGGTATATGTGCACATCGCCTTCGGTGTAATCAGTGCAGATGTATGCCTCCTGACTGATCAGCCAAGTATGTATGCATATCTCCTTCAGCACGCACAGATCAGCTACCTGTGTATGCCTTCTGTATAATTAGTCCAGTGACCTTTAGAATATTGTGTTCAGTTTTGGTCACTATGTTACAGGAAAGATGATGTCAAGCTCCAAAGGGGTCAGAAAGGATTTACCAAGAGGTCGCCAGGACTCCAGGGACTGAGATATCAGGAGAGGTTGAGCAGGCTAGGACTTCATTTCTTGGAGCTCATGAGGATGAGGGTGATCTTATGGAGGTGTGAAAATCATGATAGGAATGGATCAGGTAAACACACAGTCTTTTGCTGAGGGGAATCGAGAACCAGAGGATGCTGTATATGTTTAAGGTGAAGGCAGAAAGATTTAATGGGAACCTGAGATCTAACTTTTCCACACAAAGGGTGGTGGGTGCATGGAACAAACATTTGGAGGGGGTAATAGAGGTACTATTGCAACATTTAAGATTCCGACAGGTACATGGATAGGATAGGTTTAGAGGGATAGGGGCCAGAAACATGCAGGTGGGACTAATGCAGATGGGGCATGTTGATCGGTGTTGGCATGTTGGGCCGAAGGACCTGCTTCCATCTATTTGACTCTATGACCTGCATATTTTGCCTTCAGTATGTTGAGCTCAAATAAATGTGTATGTCCTTAGTTTGTTATTGTCACCTAGACCGAGATACAATGAAAAGCTTGTTTTCCATGCTATCCAGTCAAATCATACCATAAATGAGTACAATAGGTCCTCTTCTGGAACAGTGCACAGAGAGTTGCCTAGTTCTGGTGCCATCTCTGTAAAGTCTGCTTTGGGCCCATGGTTATATACAGTTTCTTATTTTCTCACTTTAAGACCCGATGTCCTGCCAGCAATGGATCATAGAACAGTACAACACAGGATTGGGCCCTTCAGCCCACAGTATTTGTGCTGAACATGATACTCAGTTTGATCTAATTTGCCTGCACATGATCCATATTCCTCTATTCCCTGCACTTCCATGTGCCTATCTAAAAGCATCTAAAAAGCCACTATTGTATCTGCCTCCACCACCATCCTTGGCAATGCGTTCCTGGCCCCCACCACTCTCCGTGTTTATGAATCTTGCCCCGCACATCTCCATTGAACTTTCAATGCAGATGTAGAGAGCATGCTGAACGGTTGCATTGTGGCTTGGTACGGCAACCTGAGCATCCAGGATAGGAAAAGGTTGCCCAGTCCATCATTGGCTCTGACCTCCCTACCATCAAGGGGATCTACCTGGCTGCCTCAGAAAGGCTGCCAGCATCATCAAGGACACACACCATCCTGGCCACACACCCATCTCTCCGCTGCCATCAGGTAGAAGGTACATGAGCCAGAAATCTGCAACCTGGATCTGAAACCAGGTACATGAATTGCTTCTTCCCCACAGCCATCAGACGATTATTAAACACAACTTCAATCAAACTCTGATCTATAACAACCTATGGCACGTTATCTGTTTATTTATGTGTGTATATATATATATATATATATATATTCTATGGTATATGGACACACTGATCTGTTCTGTATTTATGCCTACAATATTCTGGTGTGCTGCAGCAAGCAAGAATTTCATTGTCCTATGTGGGACACATGACAATAAACTCTCTTGGCTTGACTTGACCTTAATGCTCTCCAGTGTTGAACATTTCCATCCGTGCGATCCAGCTGGATCTCCTGGGGGGGGGGGGGGGGGGGGGAGAGCACTGACAACGAAGGAGAACCTGGTGGTGGTTTGGGGAGGGGGGGGGGGGATTGGGCTACTGCCATGAGCAGCGGCAGGGGCAGGCTATAGATAGGACTGTTCAGTGAACTTCTGTAACATTGGTGGCACCAAAATGTGGCAACACTTGTGTACTGCCTAGGTTAGATTTGCTGTATTATTTTACTAGGTTGTATGTAAAACAAAGCATTTCACTGTACCTATGTAGATGTGATAATAAAATATAATTGAATCATTGAAATAGTGCATTCTTGCCTATCCACCTCTGCATGGATTTTTTCAATATATTTATATTTCTATATTTATGCTTTTATTTACAATATATTTATTTATCTCATGAACTGGCCAGAAATCTCTTTGGAACCTCTAACCTGATTGGTCATTTTGGAGACATTGGATGACCTTTGACCTAACTATAAATAGAAGAGAGATTTGTATGTATACTTACTTAACTATGTTTAGAACACAGTTCTGTGTTTTGGATATCTCTATGTGTCTACACTTATAGTCGCATACACCTTGTGTGTGTATGTCCATTTACTTTACACATTTTAATTGCTATCAAGGAGCCAGCAAGGCACATACCATACTCCCCATTGTATAAATGTGACAGAAATATCCAGCAGGACCAGATGAGTGACTATATGTAAAAATGAAAGAATTTTGTCAGGTGATGCTCGATCCAAGGTTTCTGTCTGGGGTTCAACACTGAATCCACCCATGAATGTTTAGGGTTTCTAAGTGCTCTTATGCAAAGTGATAACTGTTAATTGCAGACCACAAGAGACTGCAGATGCTGGAATCTTCAGCAAAAAACAAAATGCTGGAGGAATTTAGCATGTCAGGCAGCAGGCCCGTACGAAGGTTTCCAAAAAGGGGGGTGACATGACAGGATTACAAAAAATTTAATGTGAAATAGTGTGCGCACTGCGCACATCATGAGCACAAAGCATGAAGTCCTTCGATGCCAGGGTCCAGGGCCCGCTTAAGGGCCCTGGAAGTTCTGGGGTTTTAGATGCTCTCTGATGCATTCTGAGCCTTATTTTGGAGCATTTATGCACCAGCTTTTTCACCAAGCAAGCCGTTGGTGAAGCTCCGATGCCGCGGATGGAGATGCTGGACCGGGCGGGCAGACACCCCACCTGGGCCTGGTTTGGGAATTGCTCTGCCAAGGACAAGAAGGCTCTGCAGAGAGTAGTGCGTTCGGCCGAACGCACTATGGGAACTTCACTCACCCCCCTGCACGGAACTATACAACAGGGGCGGTGCCTTCATGAGAGACCTCTTCCACCCCAAGGACTGGGCCCGGAGAAATGGGCACTCCCTTATCCCGCGGGCCAGATTTCTTTTCCGAAAATTTTTTTTGTTCGATTTTCTTTTTTTTTTTCTCTGGATTTTTTCTTACTCTGGGGGAAAAAAGGGGGGTGCGGTCGCACCCCACACACACCCCCTTCAGACGGCCATGGGCAGCATCTGTGGAGGGAAATGGGCAGATGGCATTTTGGGTCAGGATTCTTCTTTAATTATTCTCTCTGGTACTGAAAATGAATCATTGCAAATGTAGACTCGCATTATCTTAAGTTTTAATTGTTCCTTGAGATTTTAAAAGTATGCAGGTATTGTCCAAAAAAGGGTCTCAACCTGAAACGTCACCTATTCCTTCACTCCATAAATGCTGCCTCACCCACTGAGTTTCTCCAGCATTTTTGTCTACCTTCGATTTTTCCAGCATCTGCAGCTCTTTCTGAAATAGGTTCAAATTAAATGCTTTATGTTTGGTTTCTCTATTTTTACTCTATCCAGCACACCAAATTTGGCTTTGAATTTACACTCTAACGTAGACTTCCTTCTCGGTCCATGTTGTGTTTCTTTTCTGAAGATAGACACAAAATGGAATAATTCAGCGCGTCAGGCAGCATCTCTAGAGAAAGGGACTAGGTGATGTTTCGGGTCAAGATCCTTCGTCAGACTGAGAATCAGTGTAGAGGGAAACTAGAGATATGAAAAGGTACAGAACAATGGATATGGTAGGTTTAGAGGGTTTTCGGCCAAAAGCAGGCAGGTTTAGATGGGACTAGTTTAGATGGGGCATGTTAGTCGGCATGGGCAAGTTGGGCCGAAGGGCCTGTTTCCATGTTGTAACACTTTATGACTGTATTGGAGCATGTCAGGCCCAATAGCATATACCAATAAATTCTACGGTGTAGCACTCATAGCACACACATATCTGTGTATACATATTTCAAGTGGGAATGGTGTTAGTTCAGCTGCTGCGAGGCTTTAGCAACACAGGATCGATCCTGATCTTGAGTTTATCTGTGTGTCGTTGGGTTTTCGTCTTTGGATATCTGTGTGGAATTAACACATTCTCTCCGTGAACATCTGTCCCCCACCTCCCCCCACCCCCCCCCCAAGGGGACAGGACCCAACGGTCCCACTTAGTCTAGTATCTATATTACCAAAAGTCTGATCTTGACTGGTTTTGGCTTTCATTTGCTGCGATTTCCGAGAGAACGCCGCCACCTACGGCCGTCATTTTTGGCCACCTCGCTCAGAGCCCCCCTCCGCCGCTTGTGTGTCGAGGATTTTTTCCGTCAATGTAAATTGACAGAGATATTAATGTTTTTACAAAATTCCCCATTCTCTCTACTGCCCCTGCTGGAGGGAGGGGGAAGGACTATAAAACCAGGAGTGGTGTGCCTCAATCAGTCTCTGCAAGTGGTGTGCCTCATTCAGAGCTCTGAATGACACTGACAAATGTCTACAGCACTGTGAGTACCCTTGATTTGGTTTGAAAATGAATATATGGTTAGAGGCAAAAAAACACTGCCTGCAAATGATTGTTTGGGTTTGGGTTGAAGTAAAAAGGCACTCTCTCTCCCCCCCCCCCCCCCCCCCCCCCCTCTCCTCCCCCCCCCCCTCCTCCTCCCTCCACCCCCCTCTCCACCCCCCCCCCCTCTCCCTCCCCCCCTCCCCCCCTCCCTCTCTCTCTCTCTCTCTCTCTCTCTCTCCCTCTCCCTCTCTCTCTCTCTCCCTCTCTCCATCTCCCCCCTCTCTCTCTCCCCCCTACTCTCCCCCCCCTACTCTCTCCCCTCTCCTCTCTCCCCCCTCTCTCTCTCTCTCTCTATCTCCCCTCTCTCTATCTATATCTATTTATATATATATCTATATATATATATATCTATCTGACTCTGGGCTTGATGCTCTCGTCTCTCTGAATTATCTAGACTATCTATCCTCTCTCTATCTCCCTAGTTGTTCTCGCTCTCTCCATCTTGCTCATCTCTCCCCCCTCTCTCTCTCTCTCTCTCTCTCTCTCTCTCTCTCTCCCCCTCCTCCCCTCCCTTAGCGTGAGTGCGGGGGGGGGGGGTAGTTAGTGTGTGACGCTGCATGCGCCTCCCCCCCCACAACCGCACGTTGGGGGAACAGACCCAACGGGTCTGCACTTGGTCTACTAGAACTATAAAACTCTGATCTTGGATGTGGAAATGTGTGTGCCTGTGCGTGTGTGTGCATGTGCGTGCGCGTTGGTGTGTGTGTGTGCACGTGTGTGTGTGAGTGTGTGTGTGTGGTGTGTGTGTGTGTGTGTGTGTGTGTGTGTGTGTTTGTTTGTTTGTGTGTGATCACATCTACTCAAAAAAACGACGCGCTAACGGGAATATTTTTACATATTCCGGTAGAGATTTACCCCCGGAGTCAAAAGTCAGGTTACTTGATAATTTCCTGCTATATTTCTTGAGTTATTAAAAAAAATCTACAAATCCGAACAAAATTTGAATTCAAAACTGTTTGTTTCGCTGATGACGTGACAATGGATCTGCTTGCCTGCCGTGCCGTCTGCTCACGCTGTGGCTGACGTCACTCCCACCCCTCCCTCCTCCGCCCATTGTTCAAAAGTTGCCCCGTCGACTGAACACCGAAGATCATTGCTGAATCATGGGCTGCGAGTGAAGAATGAGCAAGTTGTGCCCTGTATTAGAGCTCTCGGGTCGGTCTCAGCTCCCGTCCGCTGCGGCTGAAAATCATTTGAAAAAAACTCTGCAGCCTGCAGTCTGCAGACTGGAGCCAGGAGCGAGGATTACTGCCTGTGCCACGCGACGGTGAGAGTAGGAATGGAGCGAGGTGGAGGATAAATGCATGGCTGAAGGATTGGTGCAGTGGGCAGGGATTCAAGTTGCTGGATCATTGGGACTTCTTTTGGGGAAGGTGTGACCTGTACAGAAAGGACAGGGTGCACTTGAACCCGAGGGGGACCAATATCCTGGCAGGGAGATTTGCAAAGGCTACTGGGGAGACTTTAAACTAGAATGGTTGGGGGGAGGGACTCAAATAGAGAAAGCTAGTAGACAGAGTGTGAAGCAGGAGGCAGAGAAGGGTAGCACTTGGACCCAAAATCCTTGGGAAAAAGAAGAAAAAGCAGATGGCTGATGGCAGATGGAGTTTAATGCTGATAAGTGTGAGGTGCTACATCTTGGCAGGACGAATCCAAATAGGACGTACATGGTAAATGGTAGCGAATTGAGGAATGCAGTTGAACAGAGGGATCTAGCAATAACTGTGCATAGTTCCCTGAAGGTGGAATCTCATGTAGATAGGGTGATAAAGAAAGCTTTTGGTGTGCTAGCCTTTATAAATCAGAGCATTGAGTATAGAAATTGAGATGTAATGTTAAAATTGTACAAGGAATTGGTGAGACCAATTCTGGAGTATGTTGCCCAATTATAGGAAGGATGTCAACAAAATAGAGAGAGTACAGAGGAGATTTACTAGAATGTTGCCTGGGTTTGGCAACTAAGTTACAGTGAAAGGTTGAATAAGTTAGGTCTTTATTCTCTGGAACGCAGAAGATTAAGGAGGGACTTGATAGAGGTCTTTAAAATGATGAGAGGGATAGACAGAGTTGATGTGGACAAGCTTTTCCCATTGAGAGTAGGGAAGATTCAAACAAGAGGACATGACCAGAATTAAGGGACAGGAATTTAGAGGTAACATGAGGGAGAACTTCTTTACTCAGAGAGTGGTAGCTGTGTGGAATGAGCTTCCAGTGGAAGTGGTGGAGGCAGGTTCGATTTTATCATTTAAAAATAAATTGGATAGGTATATGGCTGGGAAAGGAGGGTTATGGTCTGAGTGCAGGTAGATGGGACTAGGGGAAAATAATTGTTCGGCACGGACTTGTAGGGCCGAGATGGCCTGTTTCCGTGCTGTAATTGTTATATGGTTATATGTTGTATGGTTCTGCAACCAGCACTCTCCTCTGACGCCGCACCCTCCCTCCCCTCAAACTTTACTCCCTCCGTCTTTGCCCCCCCCCCCCCCCCCCCGCTCCCTCTCAGCCCCCCTCATGCTCCCTTTCGCCCCCCCTCCCTTCCTGTGCCTGTGTTCCTCTCTGTGTCCCTCTCTGTGCCTGTGTCCTTCTCTGTGCCTCTGTTTCACTCTCTGTGCCCCTCTCTGTGCCTCGTTCTCTACCCCCCTCCCTCACTAGTTGGGCGCTGTATGCAAGTGGATAGGGCAGGGGATGGGGTAAAAGACGCGAATTAATAATATTAATATAATATCAATGGGGTTGGCTAGTATGTGTGTGTGTGGGGGGTGGTTAGTGTGTGTATGTGAGGGATTGGTTAGTATGTGTGTGACGCTGCAGGCTGCCCATCACCAAGCAACCGCACGTTGAGGGGACGGGACCCACCGGACCCACTTGGTCTAGTACATAACTAAAACTCTCATCTTTTTATCTTCTGGTTTGCATTGTTTTAACATTTGCGCAAAAACGGTACACGATTCTGCTACGATTTTTAGCCACCTTACTCACTGTTGTCCGGTGCTGCAAATGCACCATGTTTTGGTCCGATTGGTGATATATTTTAAATGTTATTAGGATTTAAATATCTTAAAAACCGCGCATGCGCAGATTGATCTTCTCTACTGTCAGTCACTGACCGTGGCCTACCTCCATGCCCACGCCCACCGCCCTACCAGCGCGGCTCGCCTCCCTGCTGGCCCCCATCTTCCTGCCGGCGTCCACCTTCCTGCCGGCGCGGCCCGCCTCCCTGCAGGCACCCACATTCCTGCCGTTTGCGGCACACCTTCCTGCCGGCACGGCCTTCCCGCCGGGGATCCCGAGGCCTGAGCCTGGCTCTGAGGGCGCCGACGGATGATGCTCCTCCGGGGCACGCAAGAAGGGAGAGGAGCGGCAACTCGAGATCCTGGGGAGGTGAGGAGTTCGTTTGGGGGGATTGAGGGAGAGAAGAGGCTAGGGATGGTAAAGTGGGGGAGGTGAGATGGGAGAGTGGGGAGTGGGTGGGATAAAGGGAGAGGAGAGGAGAGGGGTAGGGAGGGGAGAGGAGTCATGGAGGGGGGTGTGACTGAGGATAGGGGAAAGGATAAGTGGGGGAGGGATTGGGGAGGTTAAGGAGAGGGGAAAGAAGAGGGAGGAGGTGAGGAGGAAGAGTGGGGAGGAGGGGGAGTAGAGGGCGAGGAAGAGGAGTGGGGGGGTAGGGCATGGGGAATAGAGGGAGACAAGGGCAGTGGGGGAGGTGAAGAGGGATAGTGGGTGGGATAGGGGGAGGTGAGGAGTGGGGGGGGGGGGGGAATAGAGGGATAGGAGGGGGGGGTAGGGAGGAGAGAGGAGCAAAAAACAAAGTGCTGGAACTTTTGAATCAGTCTGAAGAAGAGGCCCGACCCAAAATGTCAGCTGTCAATCCATCTGAAGAAGGGTCTCAACCTCAACCTAACTCCATCCATTCTCTCCACAGATGCTGCCTGACCCGTTGATTTCCTCCAGCACATTCTTCCTTGCTCAATACTTAATGAATGCTTGTTGAAAATGTTTCAAGATCTAATAAGTTCCTAATGCTAAATTGGGTAATGTATTGCCACCCCTTGTTACCTGAAATGCAATATTTCTATATCTCCAACACCTGCAGTTTTCATCCTAATCAACACAAAACCTGCATGGTCAAATAAACGTCTGAATATTTACGTTTTAATCATTGAGGTGACAATTGAAGCTGAAACACCAAAGCCAATGTAGACAAAATCCCAGTTTGAAAATAAAAGATGCAAAAATGTAATCGAACATGGATTCAGCATTAATTTAACAAAATCAAAGGAGCACCATGAATTATAGATATGTACCATATGGTGACTGGCCCTTCAGTCCACAGAATCCAGGCCAACCATCAAGCACCATCCACCCTTCACATTTTGATCCCCTGCATCCCCATTAATTCTCCCCAGATTCTACCATTTAAACTACATATAGAAAAATAGAAAATAGGTGCAGGAGGAGGCCATTCGGACCTTCGAGCCAGCACTGCCATTCATTGTGATCCTGGCTGATTGTCCCCAATCAATAACCTGTGCCTGACTTCTCCCCATATCCCTTGATTCCACTAGCCCCTAGAGCTCTATCTAACTATTTCTTAAATCCACCCAGTGACGTGGCCTCCTCTGTGGCAGGGAATTCCACAAATTCACAACTCTCTGGGTGAAAAAGTTTTTTCTCACCTCAGTCTTAAATCGCTTCCCCTTTATTCTTAAGAGGAGCAATTTAGAGTGGCCAATTAATCTTGGGATGTGGGAGGAAACCCATTCAGTCACAGGGAGTGCTTACAAGGGATTTGTGAACACTGACCAGTCCATCATCGACTCTGATCTCCCTACCATCGAGGGGATCTATCAAAAAGGCTGCCAGCTTCATCAAGGACCCACACCATCCTGGCCACTCACTGATCTCCCCACTGCCTTCATGTAGAAGGTACAGGAGCCTGAAATCTGCAACATCCATGATCAGGAATAGCTACTTCCCCACAGCCATCAGGTTATTAAACTCAACTCAAACAAAACTCTGATCATTAATAGCCCATTGCACTTGATCTGTTTATTTATGTGTGTATATATATATTCTTTGGTATACGGTCACACTGATCATTTCTGTTCTGTATTTATTCATGCCTACTATATTCTGTTGCAAGCAAAGCAAGAATTTCATTGTCCTATCTGGGACACATGACAATAAACTCTCTTGAATCTTGAATCTGTGGAGTTCATCAGTGGATATTTTTAAGGCAGAGATAGATAGATTCTTGATTGATACAGGTGTCAGAGGTTATGGGGAGAAGGCAGGAGAATGGAGTTAGGAGGGAGAGATAGATCAGCCATGATTGAATGATGGAGTAGACTTGATGGGCCAAATGGCCTAATTCTACTCATATTCCTTATGACAAGAGTGTGAGTGAATGGTTGTGGATGGGGTGCCTATGAAGTGGGCTGCTATGTCCTGTATCATGTTATGCCTTGGAGTGATGGAGTAATGTTGAAGCTACTCTCATCCAGGCAATTAGAGAGTATTACATCACACCCCGACTCCAGTCTTGTAGATGATGCCTTTGGGGAGTTAGGAGAGGAGTCATTCACCACTGGATTCTTAGCCTCTAATCTACTCTCCAAGTGACATTTAGTTTTGTTTAGTTTAGTTTAGAGATACAACATCGAAACAGGCCCTTTGGTCCACCAAGTCAGCGCTGACCAGTGATCCCTATACACTATCACTATACTACACGCTAGGGACAATTTACAATGTTTACAGAGCAAAGTAACCTACAAACCTGTACGTCTTTTGGAGTGTGGGAGAAAACCAGAGCACCCAGGGGAAAACCCACGTGGTCACATGGTGAATGTACAAACTCCATACAGACACCACCTGTAATCAGGATTGAACCCGGGTCTCTGGCGCTGTAAGGCAATAACTCTACCACTGCGCCACCATGCTGACATTGCATACGTGACTACTCCATTTGAGTTTCTGTTCAATGATAATCCCAGATTATTGAATCCCAGAGAATATTCAGTGATGGTAAAACCATTGAATATCAGGGGTGATAGCTGGATTTCCACCAGCTCTCTCTCTTTTTCATAATTGTCTGTCCCTCAATCCTTTCCTCTCACCCACAACCCTTTTCCTCTTATCATTTTTCACATGGACAGCACAAATTCAAAGCTTTTGTGTCTCTTCAAAAATGAAATAAACAGTGGGAATGACCAAATAACTGATATTTTGTCACATACTTTCATCTAACAGAGACACGTACTGCAAATCTTGAGATTGAACCCAATGCTTATTAGAATAATGGAAAGCAAAGGTATACTTGCCAAAATGACAAAGGACTGATTGTGAAATAAAGCGGATGATGGAAGAGTAAATCATGTTATCTAGATCAACATAATAATAACGAGTGTGCACTCTAAAGGCCTAAGTAGTTGATATAGACTTTTAATTGTGAAGGAAATGTACCACAGGAAAATAGCACTGAGATAGTGGCTCCCAAGATCTTACTGAACAAGTAAGCAAGTGCAAGGTGCGAAATGGCCAACTCTTCATTTTATGTCTTATATTCTTATGAATTCAGATTCCACCATAGCAGGTGACTTGGAAAATGTTATGTAATTTAAAGTGTTAGGTTCAATAATGATGAAAGATTGTAAGGGTAAACTGTTTGATTTATTAATGCTTTTCAGAGAATAAAACTGCATATCTTAACGCGACCTGGTTGCATTGCAATCACAGATCTACAGCAATGTGGTTGGTTTATTAATATCCCTCCAAAATGCCCCAACAGGCTAATCTATGCAAGGTCTGTTGGGGATGTGGAACAAATGCTGGCCTTCTACACCGACAACTAATTCCCGCAAATGAGTAAATAAACTTAACATTGAGTTAAAACTAAATAGTGTGGCAGAAATGCAGCTGGTAGTGCTGCTGCCTCACAGCGCCAGAGACATATATTTGATCCTGGCCTCAGGTGCTGTGAGGCAGCGGCACTACCAGCTGCAGTTCTGCATCCTCAATGTCATCGGGTTTTTTCCATGTGGTCTGCTTTTGAAATCTTATTTGTCAATGAGTTAACTAAATATCAATTGGGCATCATGGATTTGGTGCTCTAGTTAATTCCAATTTCTTTTTGGGTCCCATATTTTTAAACCATTTTTTTTACATTAGAAAATCTAAATCTTCTTTCAATGTATTAAGACCAAATGGACTATATTTTTCTATAGGCAATATTCATGTCATTTTACCGGCAGAAAAATAATGCAAATTTTCTTTTATTATGACAATCAAATGTGACAAGTATAAATTGAAGTTGAATTCAACTCAAATCACTTTTATAAGTACTACCAAGCTGGTGGTTAGACTTGGAAAAATGCCTGATTATTTCCCTTTACCTTCAGGTCGATCCACAACTTGCAATGCATATTTGACATAGTGTATTGTGCATGTTTGAATGATCACGTCTATGCTTCTGCTATTATAATCACACTGGCAGAAAAATCTGACAACTTATTTGTTACGAAGATAACTTCAATAATTGAAATAAACAGATAATAACATATACAAATTTTTTGTACGTATTGAAATACAAGTTTCTGTAAAATTTAGAAAATAAATGATTTCCAATGACAATGCAAGCCTTTAAAGAAAGAGTAGCATCATACTAATAGGACTGTGCATGCCATAATTAGCAATGCACTAATGATACTGGGTGTCACGATTAGTTAATGAATATCATGTTTATTGAATTTGTTTTAAGTATATTGCCAAACATAGCCATGCAAATACAAAGATTTCTACAGCACAGTCATCAAAGATACCAGTTCATCTGAATCTTTACCAATCGGCTGTTAAATCTTGCATGTGCGAGTCTGATTGGTTTTAGTCCTATAATTACATATTAGAAAACTGAAAGAAAACTGAAGAACAATTTGAAATGCAGGTTTGAATTAAATGTAAAATTTCTATTCTATTTATTTATCTTACAAAGTTATTTAACCTTTTATAATTTGATGGGTGAGATTATTCTTCAGATAAAGGATAAAGCAAAATTAACACAGAATAGTTATTGATTCTTAATCACATAATCTGGTGAATGGTATTTTGAGAAAGAAAGCCGACTACACTCATGCTTCTTTAAATATATGTCAAACAAGTAAAGAAATTATTTCTTGACAGGTTCA
The DNA here is from genome assembly GCF_028641065.1 of Leucoraja erinaceus. Lineage (NCBI taxonomy): Eukaryota > Metazoa > Chordata > Chondrichthyes > Rajiformes > Rajidae > Leucoraja > Leucoraja erinaceus. The sequence goes on along the minus strand of NC_073382.1, from coordinate 25,655,694 downwards.
CCTTCACCAGAATTTTTTTTTTACCTTTACATAATACAAGTTGATTTTTTATCAGCTTAGCCCCATAGTACATTACAAGGTGAAATACATATTCCTTTATTTTAAAATAGAATACAGAAATTAGATTTTGAGAAAGTCAACATTATTTGTATGAGATAGCCACTAAAATGTGAATGTTTTGTAAATATGTTCGTCCATTCCCGATAGATATCAAACTTAGAGTTTGTGATTCAGCTGATACTCTGTTCCAAGGGTCCATTTAATACCCAAGTTGTGCTACAAAAGAAAACAGAAATGTTGTTCAGGATCAGAAAACAATAACAATGGCACATTTTGTGTTAATAGTGAAATAATATTTCATAATGCTAAAATACTAAAAAAAATGTATCACTATGAGCCAGTCTAGTTTTCACCTAAACAATCAAAGATTTAAAAAAAAAGAAGTACTCCTAATTGGCCAAGATCCATAATGTAAAAGAAAAGAAGATGGGGGATGGGGGCAGGGCGAAGGTATTATATTATTAAGTGGCACGACATTTGAAAGTGTGGAAATTGATCTCAGCTCGCTAGCATTAGCAATGCCAGCTGCCTATTATATTCCTTCCTACTGAAATTTTGTTCCATTGACATCAATGGAAAGAAATATCAGAAGCAGAGCACAACAAGCAGTTGATAAAAGAGTGATTATTTAACAAAAGTCAACAAAGACAGATTCCTTAGTTGTGAATCTTGTCGATAGAAAGAAGAAAGAATGACAGTGTGGTAAACGCTCTGCCGATCTGAGTGCTGAGAAAATGTTGACCTTGTCTTTTAGTGTAAAATAAGCAGCAGTAAATTAACCAAGAACACCTTGCATCAATTCCAGTTGATATCCCCATTTCTATTTTTAGTAGAGATGATATCTAGGAGTGAGACGAAATGAGCAACAGTTTCACCATCGCCCGTTTTATATTTCTTTCTGTGTTCCTAATCTACTCCAAAAACTTGATATTAAAGAAAGTGCAAATGTTGGTTTATGGAGATTCAGTGTGAAAGAAAACCTGAAAGATGATCTTTCATTTTACTTTTGTTCTTGCAGTTTTTTATTAATCTACATTTTCTCTATAGCTGTAACACTATATTCTGCGTTTCATTGTCTTTTTGTACTACTTGGTTTACTCATGTATGGTGTGATCTGCCTGGATAGTATACAAAACAAAGTTTTTCACCATATCTCAGGACAATGGTAGCTTACATTATATTGTGCAAAAATGATCCAAGTTGCTTCACTAGATTACATCAAACAAAAAAACTGATGGTCCACATTGGATACACTACCCCAGATAACCAAATGTTTAGTCAAAAAGGAAGATTTTAAGTTGCTGCTTAAAGGAGGAAAGAGATAATTGGATAAAAATACATTAAAAAAGGATTATTAAAGATTATTGCCCTTAGTCACCAGAAGAAGAACAATTAAATTGAAAAGGACAGAATGAGAGATGTGCAGAAAGCAAGGAATATCTTCTTCTCTCTCAGTATAAATGCTTTTATTTATATTGTTATTCTATTGGACGATGTAGTCATGTGTTGCCTGCTTAAGATACTTGTCAGTGGAGAGCTGTCTTTTGAATAACCCTCTCAATCAATTTAATACAATATTTGCTATGTCTCAATATCTTTTGAAGATATTATCCTGGGAGTGGGTTACTTAAGGTATTCACAAACACAGTACAGAGCAAGAACGTGGAGGGATTTGAATCCAGTACAGAATATTTTAAATATAAAGTGTTGCTAAAACTAGACCAGAACAGTTGTTCTGCACAGATGACAGGTCAAGAGTAAGGAGATGGACAATAGAAATTCACATGAGCCCAAGTTTATAAAGAGCATTGCAAACAATTTTCAACTATTTGTACAAACAAGATATCCATGGGCTTTTCTATCTGTGCAGGAAGGGCCTCTAGTAGGACGCTGATCTAACTTACAAAGTGGGACCCATCGGGTCCCATGTTCAAAAGGGAGGGCTGGTCCCCCAACGCAATATTCCGCCTCTCCATCAATTCCAATATTGGTGGCCAGTGGGGGGGGGGGGGGGCTTTCTGGACCACTAGTATGGGTGTTGTTGGCTGCAGGGACTACTGGTCACCAGAGGACTAGTATGGACAATGTGGGCCAAATGGATTCTTGGGATGGCAGCTCAGTCCCTCAAGCCTGATGTGCTGGCAGTTCACTCACGGCTGGTGGGCTGGCAGTTGACTCATGGCTATTCCTTGAAATTCCATTTCAAGCAGAGTGCAAGGCCACCAAATTCAAATCCATTTTCTTACCATTTCAAGCAGGGTGCAAGGCCACCACTTTAGTTTCAAATTCAGGGTGCAGGCATCCAAATTTTCATACCACTTCAAGCAGATTGCAAGGCCGCTGAATTCAAGTGCAGTTTCCAACCACTTCAAGCAGGGTGCAAGGCCACCAAATTCAAGTGCAGTTTCATACCATTTCATGCAGGGTGCAATGACACCACATTCAAATGCAGTTTCATACCATTTCATGCAGGGTGCAAGGCCACCACATTCAAATGCAGTTTAATACCATTTCAAGCAAGGTGAAACCACCATAAAACCACACAAAACACCACATTCATAGTTCAGTAGACATTCAGTGTGTTCAGTTGATTCACAGCTCAGACAGAGTTGTGACCTCTCCCCCATTATGCAGACACTGAGCCACACCCACACTTCTGGGTTTTATAATCCCTCCCCCTTCCACCGGAAAAGGTATGGCCTTCATGGCGTGATTGACAGGAGAGAGATTCTCAACACTAATAACACTTTTATTTTTCATTGATGGGAAGAATCCCCTGCACCTGATCAGAGGAGGGGAACTTAGTAAGATGGGAAAAAATCACAGCCGTAAGTGGTAGCGTTTTACCTAAAATCAATATAGTGCAAACAGGAAGTTGTCAAGTTTAGACAAACAACCCTTTGCAGTGCCTTTTCACTTCACCCCAAAACCCGCCCAAACAATCATTTGCAGTGCATTTTCACTTCAACCCAAACAACCATTTGCAGTGCATTTTTACTTCAACCCAAACAACTATTTGCAGTGCATTTTTACTTCAACCCAAACAACCATTTGCAGTGCATTTTTACTTCAACCCAAACAACCATTTGCAGTGCATTTTTACTTCAACCCAAACAACCATTTGCAGTGCATTTTTACTTCAACCCAAACAACCATTTGCAGTGCATTTTTACTTCAACCCAAACAACCATTTGCAGTGTATTTTTACTTCAACCCAAACAACCCTTTGTAGTGCATTTTTACTTCAACCCTAACAACCAATTGCAGTGCATTTTTACTTCAAACCAACTATATTTTCATTTTCAAACCACATTAAGGGCACTCACATTTGAGTAGACATGTGTTTAGTGTTATTCAGAGCTCAGAGAGACATGACCCTCTGGCTTCCTCCATCTTGCAGAGACTGATTGAGGCACACCACTTCCTGGTTTTATAGTCCCTCCCCCTCCCTCCAGCACGGGCAGCAGAGAGAATGGCTATATTTTTTTAAACATTAATATCTCTCTGATTTTTCATCGATGGGAAAAATCCTCTGGTCCCGGAGGGGGGCTCTGAGCGAGGTGGCCAAAAATGACAGCCATAGGTGGCAGCGTTCTCTCTGAAATCGCAGCACAGTGAGCCAAAAGCGGTCAAGATCAGACTTTTAGTAATATATATAAATGATAGATATATACTTAGGCTACATATACAGATCTTTCTAAAGCTATTACTCCAGCATTTTCAGCTTCAGATTCAATTTTACTGTCATTGTCAGTGTGCAGTTGAAATGCATTTATCCCTGGAAGAGCGACATAGCTTTCTTGATTGGCAGTCACGAGGTACTTGTTGAGTAGAGTGACAGCCGCCGGAAAGAAGCTTTCTCGACCTGCTGGTCGGCAACAGAGAGACCTGTAGCGCCTCCCGGATGGTAGGAGGGTAAACAGTCCATGGTTGGGGTGAGAGCAGTCCTTGGCGATGCTGAGCGCCCTCCGCAGACATTTTGTGTCTATCTGTGGCTTTCTTGATTTCACACTTTGTTCTTTCAGATGTCAAGACCATAATGTATGTAAAGAATTTTCACCAGCAAATCAAATACCAATTAGCAAATTTAATTTCAATGTTTGAAGATCAAACACCCGCATGGGATCCATGAGAAGATTCCCCAATGTAGGCTTTTGGGAAACTCAACTTAACTCTTGCCTTAATGCCAGACTTAGTGGTTCAATATGTTTGCGAATTTCACATTTGCTAGGCACCCCCCAAATCAGCCAGTATTTATGAAAAAATTATGGAAATAATTCAGTAAACTCCATGCCACAAAAGCCAGGCCAATCTTTTAATTAGATATAATAATTGTTGTCACTCACCCTTTGCATTATCATAGCACCTCTCACAATGCACAGTGTGATGGTGAACCCAGAGGTTGTCCCCAGCACTCAGATCTTCAAGCGATCGGTTGCAAATTTGGCACTGTAGTAAAATAAAATGTAATTATATAATCTATGAGGAGCAACTGTGAAATAGAAAACCTGCAACCACTTATCCAAATATTTCCAATGAGAAATTAAAGATCAACATAAATTTTACTTTGCATGGCACAGTCTTACTAATGTCCGACGTGGTAGTTTGGAGGGGGGGGGGAAGGAAGAGTGGATCGTGATGATGGATAACATTATTTATGGTTGTCCTTAAGTTGTTTATTTGTTCAGGAAGACTTTGCATGGAATTAGGATGATCCTTAGCGGAGTATCATCTATGCACAATTGAAAGACATATTGTAATTAGTACTTAGGAGGAGTTTCTGTAGATTGGTATCAATTTATCAATCCCCAACTAATTGTATGAAGAATTGAGTAGATTAGATTATCAAGGTGAAAATAAATGAACAGGAAATAAATATTTTGGAGGATATATCCTAAAACATGAAGATTAATGACTGAAAGATGATAGGTATATGGTTAATGTGACTTAATTTCACAGATAACATGGAAATGGAAGGCGCTATTGACATTTTGGGTGGAAATATGTATCAGGCTTTACTGATTCTGTTTTTTAATCAGTTAAAACAAACATTACTTGACTATTAGAATGCACATGTAAGCCAGTGAGTCCTTGTGATGTTAGCAAAGCTTGTGATGGCACAGATACCGAGTAAGCATATTTTGCTTCAGCATAAAGCGATATTGGAAAGGCAGAAGCAACCTATTGTTTCATATAAGATGGTGTTAAAGCTTAATTGATAATATTTGTGCTGTAGAACTGCTGCCTCACAGCACCAAAGACCCTGTTCGATCCTGACTACAGGTACTGTCTGTATCGTGTTTGTACGTTCTCTGTGACCGCTGTGTTTTCTCTGGTTTCTTCCTACATTCCAAAGACATGCAGGTTTGTAGGTTAATTGGCTTCTATAAATTCCCCTGTGTAGGACATAGAACTAGTGTATGGGTGTTTGATGGTTGGTAGACACAGTTTGATGGTTGGCGTGGACTCAGTGCACTTAAGGGCCTGTTTTCATGCTGTATCTCTGAACTCTAAACTATTAGTCTTAACTATTGTTAGTAAGATCATTTACTCATGATTACAGTGAGTGGCACTTGGGCATGGTGGTATTGTGGTAGGTTTTGTATGTTGCTCCCTTTATTAACGTAAAGGGAACTAGTGAATTCCTATTCCTAGTTCAGGAATAAGGATCCTGTCTGCAGTTATTTGCCTTGTATATGTGCTGGATGGTCTTGATCTTCAGAGATTTAGACCAGAAAGTCAAACATTGGATTAGGCTGGGTAGTTCTTCTTCTACCCACCATGTAATAAATAGGCTGAAAAACCTCTTGTGATGGAATAAATGTCTAGTAATCTATGGTTACTTCACCAGTCCGTAAGAGATGGCATAATCAATGGCAAATTATTGTACCTTAAGGCAAGATGCATGGCAGTTAATGTTCAAATCCTCCAAGATCATTTTTGGATCACCGTTGAAGGGTTTGTAGCATTGGCTGCAAACATTTTTATCTTTAGTAGTCCTGCAAACCAAACATTGGAGCTTCATTTTAAGATCATTTAACACTGTCACTACACTTTTACAATTGGATCAAGGAACACGTCAATACAATATTAAAAATATATATTTTCCGACCCCCAAAACAAATATACAAAAAACATATAATAAACACATATACCTACACACACATATATATATATATATTTATATATAGTGTGTGTGTGTGTGTGTGTGTACACACACACACAAACTCACAAACAGATGGCACACTTGGCTTTGCCACAGATTGGGCTCAGGTTTGGATTTAAACTTAGAGTTTTCTCTCTGCGTGGAGACGAAATGCCAAGCACGGCCTTTGGCATTTTCCAAGAAAATAGAGGTGATGGGACCCAGAGCAGATGGGAAATGTTCAACCATGAATGGGCAATCATTATCAGTTCGGAACAATTGTTATTTGTAAACATCCATACAGGACAATGTGAATTCACCAATAAATCAAAGAAATGCAGTTTTATCAATTTCCTACATTAAATTTATATTATTAGTCAAGTCAAGTTAAGTTTATTCGACACATACACATACGAGATGTGCAGTGAAATGAAAAATGGCAATGCTCGCGAATTGTGCAAAAACAACAAACAAACAAACTACAAACAGAATGGAACAGAATCACATATTCACATATTACATAATTGTGGGAGGGAGGGAAGAAAAAGAAAATGACAGCAATTTAAAAAAAGACACCACACAACAGTAAAATGGTACAGTAAAGTTAGTCCCTGGAGAGATAGGAGTTTCCAGTCCTAATGGCCTCTGGAAAGAAACTCCTTCTCATCCTCTCCGTTTTCACAGCATGGCAACAGAGACGTTTGCCTGACCGTAGCAGCTGGAACAATCCGTTGCTGGGGTGTAAGGGGTCTCCCTTGATCTTGGTGGCTCTGGAGTTGCACCTTCTGATGTATAGTTCCTGCAGGGGGGCGAGTGTAGTTCCCATAGTGCGTTCGGCCGAACGCGCTACTCTCTGCAGGGCCTTCTTGTCCTGGGCAGAGCAGTTCCCAAACCAAATTATGATATTTCGGGACAAGATGCTTTCCACAGCCACTGAGTAGAAACACTGGAGGATCCTCAGAGACACTGAATTTCCTCAATTGCCTGAGGTGGTAAAGGCGCTGCCTTGCCTTACTCACGAGTGCTGCAGCATGTGATGTCCATGTCATATCCTCAGAGATGTGGACTCCCAGGTATTTAAAACAGCTCACCCTACCCACAGTATCCCCACTTATCTTCAATGGTGTGTACGTCCTCGGATGATGTGCCCTCCTAAAGTCCACGATCAGCTCCTTAGTTTTTTTGATATTCAAGAGGAGGCTGTTGTCCGGACATCAGAGTGCCAGATCAGCCACCTCCTCCCGGTAGGCCTTCTCATCATTAACTCTATGCCAGGGCCTTCAGCCATGTTCAGACTGGGCATTACCTCGTTTGGTTGACAATGGATAGCACTTGATGAATTCTGAGCCCAGCCAAGGCTTTGTCGATTAAATCCAACCTGAGAAGGCTATCTTCTCAGTTTTAAAAGCTATGTTTTTGATTATTTTTTCCATTTATGGCTGAAGTACTCTCCTTCCATTGTGCAATCATAATTTTGAAAATTATTGCCCCTTTATGACCTTACTCGTGATAAAGAGCAGGCCCATAATTGGTGGATAATTTATGTAGTCATTCCAACCGAAGTTAACAAGATGTCATTCATCATTTAACAGGAACCAGGAGGCATCAATATCAAGCAACACTCAGGATAAAGATGGTAAAGATTCCATTGCATTAACTCTTCAATCCAAACCCAAAGCTCAGGAGGATATTCTTTGCTACATCAGTTTCATTTTTTTCCTTTCCAGTACTACCTATATTTAATGAAATGGCTGATGTAGGGTCAGTTTTGTATTGAAAGCTGCATAAACATTCCGTTGAAAATAATTCACTTCAAAAGTGAAATGACTGAAGTGGACAGATAATGTATTTGGTTTTGCTCTAAACCATCTCAACACATTGTTCTGCTCCCCCTCCCAAAACAAAACAATTATTGTAAATTTTACTATCCCAATGAATCCACAAATTATTTTGATACAAATTGGCTATGAAATTAGTGATCCATGGCTTCTTCCGTACAAACCATGTCCTGTATGCTCTGTCCGCATGTATCCAAGGTTCTACTCCCAGCCTGCCTTATGATTGTCTCTGCTATTGCCTTTGAATCAAAGTCATGTTGACAAAAGGATTACTATGAAGATACATGCGATTTTCATCTTTTGAAGCATTAACGTTGTAGGATCAAGAAAACCTTTAAAATTTGAGGATCACTATAAGCATTGACCCTCATAATTTGACCATACCCATCATTGGAGTATAAACTGCGTTTTTTTCACACAGTGAAGGTAGGTAGCTATTATATGTAAAACCATCATGTAATCAAATAGAATCTTTACCACACACAACCAATTCAAGCAAAAGTAAGGATTATTTTTCTTACTGTCCAGCGCTGGTGTATGCAGTGGTTAAGGTTATTACTTGTGCAGGACTCTTGCCATCTGATAACGATGAGCTGAAAAAACAAACCAAAAAAATTCCTGTGATTATTAAGGAGTTGTGTTTCTATTTTGTTGCTACTATAAATGATTATTTTGTATAGAGAAGTAACAAAAAACATAAAAGAGGATTTCATGGGGAAGAACAATAGGAAAGATGGAAATGCTCTGCTGAGATCCACATGGTCTTATTTGGCTGCAATACCACATTTTGTGCTTAATAGGAAAGAATAATTCTCTCTCCACATCTTATTGGGAGTAGATTTAAGGCACTACAGCCAGAAGACCTCTGATAATTGGCATTTGTAGCTTGCCGGTAGTGTGTGAGGAGTGGATAAGGAAGTGGGATAATAATAGAACTCTGAAACCATGACAATCATAAAAAAAGTTAGATAAATACAAAATGTTGGAGTAACTCAACGGATAAGGCAGCATCTCTGGAGAAAAGCAATAGATGACGTCCTAGGTTGGAACTTTTCTTCAGATAAAAAGCTTTAGCTGCTTCGCAATATAAACCTTGATTCTTAGCAGCAATTCAACCTAGCCATCTACCCCCCCCCCACCCCCACCCCCCTTATGTCTGAGTACTTAGCATAAATCATTCCACCTCTAAAAAAGGCAGACAATCCGTAGAAGTTTACGTAAAATAGAAAGGCCAGTGAAGCCTGGAATAATGGGCCAACGGTATTTCTCCAAAGATACATGACTAATGGACCCTTTTCCAGAAATGTTCTTGACATAAAACTAAAAGGGTAAATAAGAGTAAAGAATTTGGAAAAGTAACTCACAAACAATACAAAACTGTTAATCTGAGGACATTTCCTTATCTTGTGCCATAATCCCCAATTTGTACAGGCAATTTTCCCTTGGTCTTACAAGCACAATTAACAAATGTTTAAAACATTGGTATTTATGATGGAGATAGTTCATGATAAGCACTAAGAGCCAAACCTGGAGCTCCTGGGTTTCGGCAGCGAATAGTTTGAGGATTGGTAGCTTGAAGATTCATCATCATCATAAGGGCTGAAAATGTAAATTGTTACACTTCAGTAAAATTTAATGGCTGCACTCCCCTTGCGGTTTCTTATAATTTTTCTTTGCATCTCAAACGCAAGAAAGCAATTCTGATTTCTTAATATTCAGTTTCATTACTCTTGCCATCAAAGTGAATAATTTGGTAGACACAAAATGTTGGATGGAGTAACTCAGCGGGACAGGCAGCATCTCTGGAGAGAAGGAATGGGTGACGTTTCGAGTCAAGACACTTCTTCAGTCACAGAGTTATTCCATCCAACATTTTGTGTCTACCTTCGATTTAAATCAGCATCTGCAGTTCTTTCCTACACAAAGCGAATAACCTTGTTTTCCCACCTTATGCTGCATTTGTTAACATTTTGCTTACTGATGAATGACTCTCCTTAAACTATTTGTAGAATCCTCACCATTTTCCTTTCCCCCACTTAAGTGTAATTTACAAAAATAGCTACAGTATATTTGCTTCCTTCCACTAAATGATTAATATATGTTGTGAACAGCTGCTTCAAAATATATATTCAGACATGTGTTTGTTGTATTTATCCACTTTGTCTAAATTTTATCTACTTTGATCAGACCTTATCAAAACTCACAAATGGACAACATTCATCAAATTTTAAGTTCATTCCAGATTTTCAACCTACTTAATTGTGGCCCATGCACTTTTTTTTATTAGTACATTCTATGTGGCTGTAAAGCTATATTTTGCACTGTTCATTTACAAGAGTAAATCATGTAAGCTTTGATTTGCCTGGGTAGGATGTAAAACACAGCTTTTCACCGTATCTTGGGTTCACTGTATCTGAAATGTGTCCATGGGTGGACAAATTGACAAATGCATGATATACATATATAAATGCCACTGAACTTCTGCAAGGAAACGTTACTACCATGTGCATGCAATAAAGATAGAATTTCAATCCTTTTTTGTAAGCTGAACCCACTGATTTTTGATTATGATCTTGGAATCTAATGTTACATCATCCCCATTGTCATACATTTATTCCAATAGTTCAAACTTTAGTTGATAACTTTTTAGTTAGGCAATACATTAATGCAACTGGTAGAGCTACTGCCTCACAGCTCCAGTTCATTCCTGGCCTCTGTTTTTTTACAGGATGGGAGAAACGTACAGCAGAGAAATATCCATTTGGCCCACCAAATTGACATAGTGGATGAGTCTGTATGGTCACAGTTTTTCAGATTGGCGAAAGCAAGAGGAGGAAAGAGAAACAGAAGATTGAATAAATTACCTGTTTTCCTTATAGGAAGAGCGAGAACTATATGGCTCGTCCACGGCCGGACTTTGATCATTATTTGAATTATAGCTGAAACAGACAATCGTTGACATACATCAGTTGGTCACATTGAATACATTGATGAAATTACACCATGTTAAACTATCGTGTGAATTTATCCAAATATTTAAAACTATTTTTTCTTCAGATATCAGTGAAAAGCTGTAAGATCAACTACACTGCATATTACTCAACTCTCAGTTCTTTCTGCAGTCAATAAATTGGGGGTATATGTTCAGAGTATATTTCAATATAACCTGTTTAACACCATTGTCATGATTACAGTTAGTCCCTGCAAAGATTAAACCATCCACAGCACTAATTATTTCTCCCCACCATTCAGACTTTGCCTTAGCCTGACTATTTCTCATCCCTAATAAATTATAATGTGCCACGGCACTGAGATACAAGTTCACAACTCACAAAATTAAACTAAAAGAAAAAAACAAGAGATTAAAAATCAATACTTGCAAATGCTGAAAATCTAAAATAAAACCAGTAAACATAGGAAATACTGAGCAGATCAGGCAGCAGCTGTTGTAAGTGAAATGCTTCAGGTCAAAGACCTTTTGTCAGCAGACCAAAGCCCACCTGCACAGTAGAATGAGAGGAAGCAGAGAGCAGAGTGGGAGGAGATCAGATGGTTCACACAACATCTGCATACTCAGGCCAATCAGCTAACGAGAGAGTGACCTGTTTACACAATAATCCTTGAATACTCGAGAAAGATCTCCAAAGCATAGTGGCCAGCTTCATGGTTCAGTGCATTTATAAATGAGCTAAATATTTCATTATTATCATATCTCCTTGTGACAGAGTGCTCCGATTCTCACCCTCATCCCAAAGACTTGTATGTTTGAGGGTTAAGTGGCATCTGTCACTTGCCTGCAGTGTGTGAGGAGTGGATAAGAAAGTGGGATAACATAGAACTAGTGTAAACAGGTGATAGATGGCTGACATGGACTTGGTGTGCCAAGTGGCCTGTTTCCACGCTGTATCTCTAAACTAAAATAAACTAAACTAAACATGAAAAGAATGTGCCTGCGACCAATGGAAGCAAATTAAGTTACAAATAACTTCTCCATGCAAATTGTACACTTTGTGTTGAGCTTCAGTTTGGTGTCTATGAAAGCATAATTTGAATGGCTCATGTTAGCCTAAGCAAGTTAGGTATAGCTGTTCCTTTTTTTGTAAACTAGGATCTGCAGTTCTTTATTTCTACCTGTAAGTCTTGCTCGTCTTGGTATATGAAGTTGGTGACTTGTATGGTGATTCATCATTAAGAAGATCTTTTTCACTTGTAGATCTAAAATAGAACCAAGGGTAAAACATTTGTAAATAATTCTATTTAACAAAATTTATATGTAATTTTCTATTAGTTTGCTTCAACCACTTTGCAATGAAGTTAAATTTCCTTTGTTGTGATTGTGTCGTCAATTGTGAAGGGATTTGCCTTCACAGGACATCATTTACCAGGACATCATTTTATCTTTGGATATTTGTCAAAAGAGCCCCAAAAATTATTTGTAATCTGCGACACTTCTGCTAACTTCAAGATGGGCTTCCCGGGTGCAAACGCCCAGAGAATGTGCACTTTGTACATTCAGTACAATTATGATATTTAAAATATCACAACATTACTATTAAAGATTATATTTCCAGCAATTAGTGCATTTGCTCATATCATTATTTATGAATAACATTTTTCTACACCAGATTTACTTTGAAGAAAATGTTTCCTCACATAGGAACAGAATGCTTAGGGAACCATACAGCAACACAACTTAGTGTCTCGAAAAGAGAGGTTGGAACAGGACCAAAGAGGGAATTTTGGCCATGTGCAATATTGCAATAAGCAATAATGAATATCATGTTTATTTTCATTAAAGTTGAAAGTTACACAACATTTCAGGTTGTTTCCTTGATACTTTTTTTTTTAATTTTAAATTTAAAATTTTATTTAACACAACAAAACAAAAGAGAAAGAAAAGAAAGAAACAAAAGACAACAGAAAAAAGCCTTGATACTTGAATTGAAAATTATCTCAAATATTAATAAATGACTACATAATACTTTGGTAGCAAAAACAGGAAGGCAGATTACTATCTAAACGGCGTCATGTTGGGAAAAAGGGAAGTACAACGGGATCTGGGGATCCTTGTACATCAGTCTATAAAAGTAAGCATGCAGGTACAGCAGGTAGTGACGAAAGCGAATGGCATGCTGCCCTTTGCAACAAGAGGAATCGAATATAGGAGCAAAGAGGTCCTTCTGCAGTTGTACAGAGTCCTAGTGAGACCACACCTGGAGTATTGTGTGCAGATTTGGTCCCCTAAATTGAGGAAGGACATTCTTGCCATTGAACGAGTGCAGCGTTAATTCCCGGAATGGCGGAACTGTCATATGCTGAGAGAATGGAGCAGCTGGGCTTGTACACTGTGGAGTTTAGAGGGATTAGAGGGGATCACATTGAAACATGTAAGATTGTTAAGGGTTTGGACATGCTAGAGGCAGGAAACATGTTCCTGATGTTGGGGGAGTCCAGAACCAGGGGCCACCGTTTAAAAATGAGGAGTAAGCCATTTAGAACGGAGACAAGTCTGTGTAATTCTCTGACTCAGAGGGCAGTGGAGGCAGGTTCTCTCCACTTAGCGGAGTCAGGGGATATGGGGAGAAGGCAGGGACGGAGTACTGATTGGGGATGATCAACCATGATCACATTGAATTCAGATTCAGATTCAGATTCAGATCAGATTCAGATTCAAATTTATTGTCATTGTGCAGTGTATAGTACAGAGACAACGAAATGCAGTTAGCATCTCACTAGAAGAGCGACATAGAATATGAGCAATAAATAAATATATATGGCGGTAAAGGCTCGAAGGGCAGAAGGCCTACTTCTGCACCTATTGTCAATTGTCTATTATTAGTGAACAAGATTTTCTTCACTCCACAAGGTTCATGACCAAACACTAATGGGAAATGTATACATAATTCAGCAAAATAAGCATAGACACAAAATGCTAGAGTAACTCAGCAGGACAGGCAGCATCTCTGGATAGAAGGAATGGGTGATGTTTTAGGTCGAGAAACCTTCAGATCTTCTGAAGAAGAAGGGTCTCAACACAAAACGTCACCCAAGATACAAGATACATTTATTTGTCACATGTACCAATTGGTACAGTGAAATGTGTGGTCGCCATACAGCCATACAAATAATAAAGAGCACAGAACACAATTGTTTTTAACACAGACATCCCCATACAGCGGGATCAAAGTTTCCCACTGTGAGGGAAGGCTCCAAAATTCAGTCATCCTCCTCTGTTGTCCTCCTATGGTCGGGGAGCTCCCGAACTCCCCGCTGTCACCGCCGCTACAGGCGGCCCGATGTTCAGGCCCGTTCGCCGGGGTGATGGAAGTCCGATGTTGGGACTGGAGGACATCGTCAGCGACTTGGACATCCGAATCGGCCACCACCTACCAGAGTCCGCGGCTCCCAAAGTCCACAGGCTGCGCTGGGCGGAGATTCAATGCTGGTGGCCCTCGGCAAAGGGCCCCAGGACTCCGCAATGTTGAAGTCAGCACCGCCCGCACTGGAAGCTCTACGAACCACAGCTTCGATGTTGAAGCAGCAGGCCCAACACTCCGGAGCTTCAAACGGCGATCCAGGTAGGCCTCGCCCCGCTCCGTGATGTATCCAGTTCTGCGCCACTGCTGCTGAAGCTCTGGTCCGGGTCCCCAGCAGGAAAGGCCACTCCAATCCAGGTGGTGGGGGGGGGGGCGAGGATGCGACTCGGAGAATAGTCTCAGGAAGTGACTGGGAAACGGTTTCCCCCTTACCCTACCCCCCTCCCTCACATAGAAAAGCTAAAGAATCCCCAAAACATACTTATAAAACTGACAAAACAAAATGTTTAAAGACAGAAAAACAGACAGACTGTAGGCAGAGGCTGCCATCAATGCAGCATCCCTAGTGGCCTGTCTTCTTCGAATAGTGACCCATTCCTTCTATCCAGAGATGCTGCCTGTCCTGCTGAGTTACTCCAGCATTTTGTGTCTATCGTGTCTATTTTGTGTCGTTTTAAATCAGCATCTGCAATTCCTCCCAACAAGATAGAATCTATCAATGGTTTCAAACGGAGATGAGGGGAGGAATTCATCTAGGCCTCGCATTTTAGACTGTTATTTAGCATGTAATCACAAGCAAAATCTCAGGAAATGATTGGCTATTTTCCGGGAGCAATTCAATCCTGATTCTACTCCACCGTTTGCACAATACCTAGCAAAGTTCCACCAATTCCAAAAAGGACATGAAATAAAAAATCAGGAACCAAAAGGTAAGTTGCACTTACTCCCATCATCACTTAGTGCTTCGAGAGGCTGGTTCTGGCACACCTCAAAAGCTGCCTACCTCCCACACTGGACCCCTATCAGTTCGCCTGCCGCAAGAACAGGAGTACGGAGGATGCTATCTCAATGGTACTCCATTCCGTCCTCTCCCACCTCGACAACAGAGACACCTACGTGAGAATGCTGTTCATCGACTATCGCTCAGCATTTAACACCATTATCCCCTCAAAACTGATCACCAAACTCAGCAACCTGGGCATCGACCCCTTTCTCTGCAACTGGATACTGGACTTTCTAACTAACAGACCCCAGTCTGTTAGGTCAGACAACCACACCTCTTCAACCCTTACCCTGAACACCGGCGTTCCACAGGGCTGTGTGCTGAGCCCCCTGTTCTACTCCCTCTTCACCTACGACTGCACACCTGTACATGGTACTAACACCATCACCAAGTATGCAGATGATACAGCGGTGATTGGCCTCATCAGTGACAATGATGAGTTGGCCTATAGGGAGGAGGTCCAGCTCCTAGCAGCATGGTGCGCTGACAACTAACCTGGCCCTTAACTCCCAGAAGACCAAGAAGCTCCTTGTAGACTACAGAAGGTCTAGGGGTGGTACGCACACCCCTATCCATATTAATGGGATGGAGGTGGAACGTGTTTCCTGCTTCAGGTTCCTGGGGGTCAACATCTCCAATGACCTCTCTTGGACCCACAATACCTCAACACTGGTCAAGAAGGCTCACCAGCATTTCTTCTTCCTGTGGAGACTAAAGAAGGTCCATCTGTCTCCTCAGATTCTGGTGAACTTCTACCGCTGCACCATCGAGAGCATCCTTACCAACTGTATCACAGTATAGACGGCAACTGCTCTGTCTCCGATCGGAAAGCACTGCAGAGGGTGGTGAAAACTGCCCAACGCATCACCGGTTGCTCACTCCCCTCCATTGTGTCTGTCCACAGCGAGCGATGTCTGCGAAGGGTGCGCAGCATCGTCAAGGACTGCTCCCACCCCAGCCACAGACAGTTTACCCTCCTCCCATCTGGGAGGCGCTACAGGTCTCTCCGTTGCCGGTCCAGCAGGTTCAGGAACAGCTTCTTCCTTGCGGCTGTTACACAACTTAACTCTGCACCTTGGTACCCCCCCCCCCCCCCCCCCCCCCCCCCCCCCCCCCCCCCCCCCCCCACCCCCCCCCCCCCCCCCCCCCCCCCCCCCCCCCCCCCCCCCCCGGACATCCTTCCCCCAGGAAATTTGCACTACTGCCACTGTATGTACATATATATATATTTTATTGTTCCATTATTCTATGTTCGCTCTACTGGGTGAGATGCTAACTGCGTTTTGTTGTCTCTGTACTGTACACTGCACAATGACAATAAAGATTTAATCTGAATCTGAAGTTATCATGTGTGGAAGTTTCAAATAGAGCAAAAAATAATTGTTTAATACTGTGTATAATTTGGTAAGCTAATGCTAATTTTCTTCAAAAATGAAATTAATTTAGTCAGAACAATCCTGACAGGAGCCATTGTACAACCAACTCTGAATGGGACTTTGTGTGCCTCCATCATCATCATTCACTGAAGGCAGAAAAATGCTGCAATCCACCTTGTAACGGAACTCTGCACGAGCAAACATTATCACTTCACAGAAAGGAATGGAGAAAAATCCAGCCATGTTATATTATTTCTTCACAGAAAATATATCAGAAGAATTGATAGTATGACAAAACACAATTATAAAGTATGATACCTTGACTTCTTGGGAGTGTTGTCAATGCTAGATTTTGTGCTTGAAGTGGTGGAAGAGGTGATGTTGGTCCAATCGTCACTATTCCAGTTGGGATGAAAATGATTAATGTTTTGAACAGTGCATTACCAAATATTGTGAGTTGCAAATATAATATTTATTCAATTGCTGCCAGTTGCCCAGTTTGCAAATAGACGTGAACATTCTAAAGATGTGATATTTGTTGGCAGGAGATTTGGGCATGGAACAATGAGTGAATATCCCAGGTTTATGAAGAAAGACTGGATAGACTTGGTTTATACTCTCTAGAATTTAGGAGATTAAGAGGAGATCTTATAGAAACTTACAAAATTCTTAAGGGGTTGGACAGGCTAGATGCAGGAAGATTGCTCCCGATGTTGGGGAAGCCCAGGACAAGGGGTCACAGCTTAAGGATAAGGGGAAAATCCTTTAAAACCGAGATGAGAAGAACTTTTTTCACACAGAGAGTGGTGAATCTCTGGAACTCTCTGCCGCAGAGGGTAGCCGAGGCCAGTTCATTGGCTATATTTAAGAGGGAGTTAGATGTGGCCCTTGTGGCTAAGGGGATCAGAGGGTATGGAGAGAAGGCAGGTACGGGATACTGAGTTGGATGATCAGCCATGATCATATTGAATGGCGGTGCAGGCTCGAAGGGCCGAATGGCCTACTCCTGCACCTAATTTCTATGTTTCTATGTTTACCAATGTCAACAGTACCAGGGGGATAAGGACAGACCCTGTTGATGGGTGTAATGGGAGTAATAAACATATCAACACCCCATTACTTAGTGGGTATTGAAATTGCATGTACTGCCCGCAATTATTGCACATTCCTGATTTGTCCAAATAATTGTTTAATTCTGTATTTAATTTGATAAGCGAATGCTAATTTTCTTGCAAAAATGAAATTAATTTAGTCAGAACAGATTGTATTAGGAAAACAATACAGTAAAGACAATACAGTACCTGCCAGAGTTTGGGTCAAAAGTTGTTTTTGTGCTTGTGGTGTAAGAGTTGGTCTTTTCCCAATCTCCACTGTTCCTGCTAAAATAGAAAGATTGCTTCAGCTTTGCAAATTTTAGAGATTTATAATTTTTTTAATGTTTGCTTTGCTTTAATTTTCCTCTTCTTTCCGTCTTAATGTTCATCTCATCAAATATATTTGATGGAGGTGATGTTGCTAAATGGAAGAGGCTGAGTAAACTAGGGGTGCAAGTGAAGCAGATTTTACACAAGAGTCACCAACCAACTATATGCACTATGAGTCACACGGCAGCTAGTATTAGTATTACATGGGGTTTACCAAACTGCCCGACTTTCATTTAATTGACTCAAAAGGTAGAAATCAAAGAATAAAACAAAAATATAACCAGTAGATGATTTTGTTTTTGCCTGGGTGGAAGTCAAAAATTTACTTTAACTTTGGAATCAGTAAATACTCTATCAGAACTATAAAGATGACTATCATAAGGTGAGGTTGGATGAACATATGTGGGAGAAAGAATAGATGGCACAGGAATACGTACAGATGAGGAAGCATGGATGATGAAACTTTAAATAGAGAGCAATGCCAGCCTGAATTATTTGACATACCATCCAATTAAATCAGTTCACACTATACACGAGAACGATCAAGCCACACCAGATACCAGAATGCAGAATATAGTTTAACAGCATTGTAGCATTAAAGTTACAGAGAAAAAGCCCGGTGTTTGCAATGAAGGTAGGTTGGAAGATTGGGACTACCTCTTAACATTAGTCTAATAGCAAAGGTAAAGAATCCGAGTCTAGTGGTACACACTTTCCAGCTTTTGTTTCTTCTGCCCTAGATGAGGGGGGAGAAGTGGGACTGACTGGTGTGAACAAATATCCTTATTTATGCTGTTTAAGAAGGAACTGCAGATGCTGGAAAATCGAACAGTCAAGAATCCTATTTCTTATTATCATTCACTGGTTGACTTCAATGAGAACCGTTTCAGGCTCATCTTAGATGATGTCAAGAGACACTTCTGTATTTTCTTTGCCCTACTTCAAATCACACATTTTTGCACCATTATGCTTTCATCAACTTGTAACATGTATTGTTGTATCTATCATTATCATGTATACAATGTACCCCGTGATCTTAATAAAAACAAGGAATTTCATTGCACCCTTGTGAGTACAACAATAAACTAATCTGAATCTGAATCAAATATTCTGTCGACAATCTTAATCTAAACTCACATTGAGAGAATAAATGCTAAGGTTAAGAATGAATGTACTCTTACAGATATAGAATCCAGAAATTAATGATGCCTTCAGAAAGGGAAACAATCAAATAAATGAATGGGAAAAAAATGTAATTATAGTGGACCCAAGCATGTCAGAATATGTTCTTGGAATACAGATGTGAAAAATTTCTTTGAAGTAATTGAAGACAATAACACTCACAAAAAAGATTAAGACTGGAGCCACTGAAAGATTTGAAAATGGTAGCCTCAAGCTGAATTTACAAGGCACATATAGAAAAGCTCTGTTCATTATTAGTGAACAAGATTTTCTTCACTCCACAAGGTTCATGACCAAGCACTAATGGGAAATATATACATAATTCAGCAAAATAAGCATAGACACAAAATGCTAGAGTAACTCAGCAGGACAGGCAGCATCTCTGGATGGAAGGAATGGGTGACGTTTTATGTCGAGAAACCTTCAAATCTTCTGAAGAAGAAGGGTCTCAACACAAAATGTCACCCAAGATACAAGATACATTTATTTGTCACATGTACCAATAGGTACAGTGAAATGTGTGGTCGCCATACAGCCATACAAATAATACAGAGCATAGAACATGATAGTTTTTAACACAGACATCCCCACACAGCGGGATCAAAGTTTCCCACTGTGAACGAAGGCTCCAAAATTCAGTCATCCTCCTCTGTTGTTCTCCCGTGGTCGGCGTGCTCCCGAACCCCCCGCTGTCACCGCTACAGGTGGCCCGATGTTCAGGCCCGCTCGCCGGGGTGATGGAAGTCTGGCATCGGGACTAGAGGACATCCTCAGCGGCTTGGATATCCGAATCGGCCACCTCCTACCGCAGCTCCAAAAGTCCACAGGCCGCGCTGGGTGGAGATTCAACGCTGGTGGCCCTCGGCAAAGGGCCCCAGGACTCCGCAATGTTGAAGCTCTACGAATCACAGCTCCGATGTTGAAGCAGCAGGCCCAACACTCCGGAGCTTCAAACGGCGATCCAGGTAGGCATCGCCCCGCTCCGCGATGTATCTAGTGCTGCGCCGCTGCTGCTGAAGTTCTGGTCCGGGTCCCCAGCAGGAAAGGCCACTCTAATCCAGGTGGTAGGGGGGCGAGGACGCGACTCGGAGAATAGTCGCATCCTCGCCTGGAAGTGACTGGGAAACAGTTTCCCCCTTACCCTACCCCCCTCCCTCACATAGAAAAGCTAAAGAATCCCCAAAACATACTTTTAAAACTGACTTTTTCTGTCTTTTTTAAAAAGACAGAAAAACAGACAGACTGTAGGCAGAGGCTGCCGTCAATGCGTCACCCCTAGTGACCTGTCTTCTTCAAATAGTGACCCATTCCTTCTATCCAGCGATGCTGCCTGTCCTGCTGAGTTACTCCAGCATTTTGTGTCTATCTTTGGTTTAAATCAGCATCTGCAGCTCCTTCCTACAAGATAGAATCTATCAATTGTCTATGGTCTCAAACAGAGATGAGGGGAAGAATTCAGCCAGGCCTCGAATTTTAGACTGTTATTTAGCATGTAATTGCAAGCAAAATCTCAGGAAATGATTGGCTATTTTCTGGGAGGAACTCAATGCTGATACTCCTCCAACGTTTGCACAATACCTAGCAAAGTTCCACCAATTCCACAAAATAAAAAAACAGGAACCAAAAGGTAAGTTATTATGTGTGGAAGTTTCACATAAAGCAGAAAATAATTGTTTAATACGGTATATAATTTGGTAAGCTAATGATAATTTTCTTGCAAAAATGAAATTAATTTAGTCAGAACAATCCTGACAGGAGCCATTGTACAACCAACTCTGAACGGGACTTTGTGTGCCTCCATCATCATCATTCATTGAAGGCAGAAAAATGCTGCAATCCACCTTGTAACGGAACTCTGCACGAGCAAACATTATCACATCACAGAAAGGAATGGAGAAAAATCCAGCCATGTTATATTATTTCTTCACAGAAAATATATCAGAAGAATTGATAGTATGACAAAACACAATTATAAAGTATGATACCTTGGCTTCTTGGGAGTGTTGTCAATGCTAGATTTTGTGCTTGAAGTGGTGGAAGACGTGATGGTGGTCCAATCGTCACTATTCCAGTTAGGATGAAAATGTTTAATGTTTTGAACAGTGCATTATCAAATATTGTGAGTTGCAAATATAATATTTATTCAATTGCTGCCAGTTGCCCAGTTTGCAAACAGACGTGAACATTCTAAAGATGTGATTTTTGTTGGCAGGAGATTTGGGCATGGAACAATGAATGGGTATCACACAAAGTATCTTTTACAAATAGTTAATATCCCAAGTTTGCCAATGTCAACAGTACCAGGGGGATAAGGACAGACCCTGTTGATGGGTGTAATGGGAATAATAAAAATATCAACACCCCATTACTTAGTGGGTATTGAAATTGCCTGCACTGCCCGCAATTATTGCACATTCCTGATTTGTCCAAATAATTGTTTAATTCTGTATTTAATTTGGTAAGCGAATGTTAATTTTCTTGCAAAAATGAAATTAATTTAGTCAGAACAGATGGTATTAGGAAAACAATACAGTAAAGACAATACAGTACCTGCCAGCCTTTGGGTCAAAAGTTGTTTTTGTGCTTGTGGTGTAAGAGTTGGTATTTCCCCAGTCTCCACTGTTCCTGCTAAAATAGAAAGATTTCTTCAACTTTGCAAAGTTTAGAGATTTTTAATTTAAAAAAT
This sequence comes from Leucoraja erinaceus, assembly GCF_028641065.1. Taxonomy (NCBI): domain Eukaryota; kingdom Metazoa; phylum Chordata; class Chondrichthyes; order Rajiformes; family Rajidae; genus Leucoraja; species Leucoraja erinaceus. The sequence goes on along the minus strand of NC_073382.1, from coordinate 25,633,663 downwards.
GTTTGCTTTGCTGTAATTTTCCTCTTCTTTCCCTCTTACTGTTCATCAAATATATTTGATGGAGGTGATGTTGCTAAGTAAGAGGCTGAGTAAACTAGGGGTACAAGTGAAGCAGATTTTACACAAGAGTCACCAACCAACTATACCCACTATGAGTCACACGGCAGCTAGTATTACATGGGGTTTACCAAACTGCCTGACTTTCATTTAATTGACTCAAAAGGTTGAAATCAAAGAATAAAACAAAAATATAACCAGTAGATGATTTTGTTTTTGCCTGGGTGGAAGTCAAAAATGTACTTTAACTTTGGAATCAGTAAATACTCTATCAGAACTATAAAGATGACTATCATAAGGTGAAGTTGGATGAACACATGTGGGAGAAAGAATAGATGGCACAGAAATACGTACAGATGAGGAAGCATGGATGATGAAACTTTATTTAATGCACAATGCCAGCCTAACTTATTTGACTTGGTGGTGATTGGTTTTCATATATTATTGTCATATGTATTGAGGTGCAGGGAAAAGCTTTTATATGCATACCATCCAATTAAATCAGTTCAGACTATACATGAGAACGATCAAGCCACACCAGATACCAGAATGCAGAATATAGTTTAACAGCATTGTAGCATTAAAGTTACAGAGAAAAAGCCCAGTGTTTGCAATGAAGGTAGGTTGGAAGATTGGGACTACATCTTAATTTATCGGAGGATAGTTCATTAGTCTGATAACAAAGGGGAAGAATCTGAGTCTAGTGGTACACGCTTTCAAGATTTTTTTCTTCTGCCCTGGATGAGGGGGGAGAAGTGGGAATAAGGAAAATTATCCTTATTTATGCTGCCTTCTTTTCCAAGGCAGCTTGGTATAGATAGAGTCCATGGTGGGCATTCTGATTTGTGTGATGGATTGGACTACATCCACAACTCTCTGCAATTTCTTGAGGTCCAGGGCAGAGCTGTTTTCAAATCAAACTGTATGGCAACACAATAGCATGCTTTCCACAGTACATCTGTTGAACTTGAAATCATATGTAATCATCCATAAAATTAATTTCAAGATCTTTCTTTCCCAGAAAAGTATCACATGTTAAGTGTTCAAGCCTGGGTAGAAGATGAGGTTGCTGGTTGGCCAGCAGACCTTTGGATGAGGAAGGGAAAACTGAGTCAAGAATCCTAATTCTGATTATCATTCACTGGTAGACATCATTGAGAGCTGTTTCAGGCTCATCTTAGATCAGATGTTCTTAACCTTTTTGGTACCATTACGCACATATGCAAAAAAAATACTGTATGTGGTATGTCCTTTTGTTAGGTTCCTAAACATGGGCTCAACAATTTGATATGTTATTTGTGTCCCCTTCATGACCCCTGGCAAAGCCCCAAACAACCCCCAATAGGGGGTCACGACCTCCAGGTTAAGAACCTCTGTCTTAGATGATGTCAAGAGACATTTCTGTATTTTATTTACCCTCCTTCAAATTACACAATTTTGCACCTTTTAGCTTTCATCAACATTATATGTCCTTTCCAATCCCTCCTTATAATTAAAGCCCTCCATTTCAGACAACGTCCTGGTAAATCTCTTCCGCATTCTTTTTAGTGAAACCACATCCTTTCTATTGCGTGGTGACAAGAACAGCATCCAATATTCCAAGTGTGGCCTAACCAATGTCTTGTACAGCTACAACATTGTTTTAATCTACATCACTAAAATGGGATAAACAAAACTGGTATTTTATAACAGTGCCCCAAAAGTTTGCTACATTTGGTGAATGATCATAATAATATAAATGAAAAATTACCTCCTCCTCAGCCCTCAGCTTTTTTGCTGATAATGCTAAATGTTTCTTCTGGCTGCTGTGAGAAACTATGGCTCCTTATCAAAACACTGCACAGTTTTGAACCATTTCTTTGGAATCTCCCATTCACTTCATTGTGCCGGGAAAAATAATCCCAAGTAGAATCCCAACAGTAGAATTGTCAATGATTCTCCACCTAAGGGATCTTACCTTTCATTTGTTTTGTCTGAAGTAACAGACAGATCTATAAGACTTTTACTTTCAACCTTAGGCAAAATATCTGATGACCTTCAAACAAAAAAAAAACAAAACAGAAGTTGTATTATAGCCACATGGAATGAGAACTTGGACAATAATGCATTTTTAATTACTTGACTTCAGCTGGTACCAGAACCCCATACCATTTTGCAGACAGATTTAAAAGCAAAATAACTGACTTTTTCTTTAGCATCACAACAAGGACTAATCTCCTGCTGAGATCACATCAACCTGGCAGCAGCTGACTGTTGTTGCAGACCAGAGGTCGTAGTGTAGCCTTCTGCTCAGCAAAGCACCGGCCAAGAAACCATGCCAACCTCCACAGATTCCCTGCTTTTATGTCTGGTACTCAGCTGATGAAAGGTTGGCCCAATGGTGTAGCAGGTAATGCTGTTGCCTCATAGTTCCACTGACCCATTTTCTATCCTGACCTCTGGAACTGTCTATTTAGTTTTCCCTCTGTGATCATTTGGGTTTCTCCCAGGTACTCTGGCTTTGTGCCACATCCCAGAAGATGATGGAAGGTCGAGCGGATTCTGTAAATTACCTCTAGGGTAGATGGTTGGTAGAACAAGTATGGGGAGTTGATGGACGAGCGAGTGAAATAGGTTTCAAGGAAATAAATGGGTTAATGGGACTGATGAAATTAGCCAAATTGCCTCCTTCCATGTCATAAAAACAATATGAATTGTCTGCCAATGCATACTGATCTCACATGAAGAACGGATGCTCAGGGAATTTACCACTGCATAGGAATGCCCTTACATCATAACAACTGCAAGCATCGTCAGGGGAAGAGAGAACACTGGAGAGTAAATCCAAGAGGAGTTCACCTGTGACCATTAGTAATGAATGTCCACAAGAGTGTTGGCCATCATTTGCTCTCTGATCCATTAGCTTAATGTGAGAACAACTGTCAGCTACTCACATTAAGTAAAGGCAGTGACCTATGGTGAATCTCTCCCTGCAATCACATTTTTTCACCAAAAGATAACTTAGTCAAACCATGTCATTGAATTTGTAATTCGGAATATGTAGGAGGATGCTTAGAAATCTATAAAATAACTTTTAGAAAATAACAAATTCCCTTGCATGGGAAAGCTGTATTGCCGTCAGGTGTTAGTACTGATAATGGTCCACCACCAAAACATTAGCTATTGTACATGAAATGCAAGCTTACCCCTTGCTTGTCTTTTGTGTGGTTGGAGTCAGATCGATCAAAGGTTCACTCTTGGTTGGTGTTCTGCGAATAGAAGGGAAAATTAGATTATAACCGTGGTTTGTATGCTCAGTGCCAGTCCTTTGCAGATTCTTCAGATGGCTTAAAAGTCTATAATTTCCCCAGTGCTTGGATGGAGTTACTTATTGGTGATTGTGCAGTGGACCAGTGGTTGTTTTGGTCACAGGCCTGCCAACAGCGCCCAAGGGTCAAGACCACTAGTGCCACAGAAACTGAATTTAATAACAAAATGTTGGTAGTGTGTGAGGTTCTGCATGGAAGGAAAGTCTGGCGAGCGAGGGACTATAGAGGAGTGGGGTCAAATGGTCAGTGAAGGTGGGACAAATTTTTCGATCAAGTCAGGTCTTGGAACTGCTCAGATAGTTTGTGCAGAAGCTGGCCCCGCAGTCAGAGTCTGAAGAAGGGTCTCAACCCGAAACATCACCTATCATTTTCTCCAGAGATACTGTCTGACCCGTTGAGTTACTTCAACATTTTGTGTCTACCTGCAGACACCACAGTTGGAAGCCCAGTCCTGCAGGAGTGGTCTGCTTCCAGAGATAGCACCTGTAAATTATGTCTGACCAATTTTCTTCTGACAGTGTGGCTTAAGTCCTATCCAAATACTGTGGCAGGAGACTACAATTCTCAAATGTTTATTGACTAAAGCATTTACCCAATCACTAATCCATTGGCATGAGGCTGTAACTCAGTAGAGATGTAGCAATTATTTGTGTAACTGATCAAATTAAGTCTGTTTGGTGGTTACACAGAAAAGCTGGAGAAACTCAGCGGGTGCAGCAGCATCTATGGAGCGAAGGAAATAGGCAACGTTTCGGGCCGAAACCCTTCTTCAGACTGATCAGGGGTGGGGGTGGGTGGGGACAAGAAAGGGAAAAGGAGGAGTAGCCGGAAGGCTGGAGGGTGGGAGGAGACAGCAGGGGAGCTGAGGAAGGGGAGGAGACAGCAAGGACTAACAGAATTGGGAGAAGTCGATGTTCATGCCCCCGGGGTGCAGACTCCCCAAACGGAATATGAGGTGCTGTTCCTCCAATTTCCGGTGCTGCTCGCTGTGGCCATGGAGGAGACCCAGGACAGAGAGGTCAGAGGCGGAGTGGGAGGGGGAGTTGAAGTGCTGAGCCACCGGGAGGTCAGCTAGGTTATTGCGGACCGAGCGGAGGTGTTCGGCGAAACGATCGCCCAACCTCCGCTTGGTCTCACCGATATAGATCTGCTGACATCTAGAGCAGCGGACGCAATAGATGAGGTTGGAAGAGATGCAGGTAAACCTCTGTCGCACCTGGAACGATTGCTTGGGTCCCTGAAAGGAGTTGAGGGGGGAGGTAAAGGGACAAGTGTTGCATCTGCTGCGGCCGCAAGGGAAAGTGCCCGGGGAGGGGGTGGACCGAGAGGGAAGGGAAGAATTGACAAGGGAGTTATGGAGGGAGCGGTCTTTGCGGAAGGCAGATATGGGGGGAGATGGGAAGATGTGGCCAGTAGTGGGGTCACGTTGGAGGTGGCGAAACTGACGGAGGGATTATTTTTTGTATGTGATGGCTGGTGGGGTGAAAGGTGAGGACTAGGGGGACTCGGCCCTTGTTGCGAGTGCGGGGATGGGGAGAGAGAGCAGTGTTGCGGGGTATGGAAGAGACCCTGGTGCGAGCCTCATTTATGGTGGAGGAGGGGAACCCCCGTTCCCTGAATAGTGAGGACATTTCAGATGTCCTGGTGTGGAACGCCTCATCCGTGGAGCAGATACGGCGTAGACGGAGGAATTGGGAGTAGGGGATGGAGTCCTTACAGGAAGCAGGGTGGGAAGAAGTGTAGTCCAGATAGCCATGGGAGTCAGTGGGTTTATAGTGTATGTCGGTTAGAAGTCTATCACCTGCAATGGAGATAGTGAGGTCAAGGAATGGTAGGGAAGTGTCGGAGATGGTCCAGGTGTATTTCAGTGCCGGGTGGAAATTAGTGGTGAAGTGGATGAAGTCAGTCAGTTGTGTGCGGGTGCAGGAGGTGGCACCAAAGCAGTCGTCGATGTAGCGGAGGTAGAGGTTGGGGATGGGGCCCTGGTATGTATTGAACAAGGATTGTTCGACGTAACCTAAGTCTGTTTGGTAGTGCACTCAGCCAATAAACTGATGTGTTAAAATTATATTACTGTAAATACACAGGCATTGGGGTGGGAAGTGATGCTTGCTAATATGCACTAAATATGGGCATTTGTTCAGCATTTTAAACAAACCACTCTGTTTCTGACTATAATGGAACTGCTTTAAGGTAATGGAACACAACATGCATTATGTATTACCTTCAACCAAGGGTATATTTGCAACCTATTATTTATCATATGGAATGCATTTTACAGTAGTCTCCTGCCCTGAAATGTGTAAACAATGCTGCAGCAGCATGGCCCATTTGAAATTTGTTGAATACAAGTCAATGAAATCCATGACCTGTCTGCAAGATACTCTGACACACTAAGCACTGAATTAGGCGTTGGTCGCTGAGAAAGAGAGAGACAATCAAACACTAGAGGAAGCTACAAGGAACAGCCAGAAGGCTGAACTGAACTGAAGCAAATGACACCGACATGCAACAATATTGAGAAGGTGTCTATGCCAGGACAAACATTTACACAACCCGTTCCATTCCAATTGCAGAGCATTTATATCTTGGATTTTGAGGAGTGAGTGCAGGATGTTGGCAGAGATGGGGGGGGGGGGGGGGGGGGGGGGGGGGGGGGAAAAGGGGGGGGGGGGGGGTTAGAAAGGGAATGATAAATTATAAATAGCAAATAAAGTTGAAAATATGCATGTAAATCTTTATTTTAGCTCAGATGGTGAGAAAGCGAAATTCAAACCAGCCACAGTCAATCCTGGTGTGAGGTATTGAGGGTTTTCTTGTGCAAAGAGTGGAATAATACCTGGAATGGCCGTGGCAAAAACTCGGTGCATTTAAAGATTGCAACAGAGACACTGCAGGATGTTACTGGATGAACTAGTATGATTTATCGGTGTTCATAATCCATTATTATCTTGTGATCTAGCAAACATGTTTTGCTGAGTTATATGTTCCAGGGAGGAGGCTATGCCCACCACTAGTGCATGAAAACATCACATTACTTCGCTCTGCATGATGAAAACCATGACGAAGTACATAACTGGCTTGGAACATATGAAGCTTTCCCCACCCTTTGGCATCTCTTCCAACCCAATTACGTGACATTATTCAGCCACACAGGTAAGAATTTTATTCTTCCTTTCCTGGTGCTTATGACAATTAAACACTCTTGGAATGGTAGAGTATCCAATCCAAATCCCCAATTAGGATTGGACCAATCACAATTAAAATACATTTGGACATGTACCTGTACATGTTTTGAAAAGGTTTAGTGTTCCTGTTCAGTTGAAAGGAAACAGTAAAAATTGGAAAGAGCCATGGTTTTCAAGGGAAATTGGACATCTTGTTCGGAAAAAGATGGAGATCTACAATAATTATAGGCAGCATGAAGTAAATGAGGTGCTTGAGGAGTATAAGGAATGTAAAAAGAATCTTAAGATAGAAATTAGAAAAGCTAAAAGAAGATATGAGGTTGCTTTGGCAAGTAAGGTGAAAGTAAATCCAAAGGGTTTCTACAGCTATATTAATAGCAAAAGGATAACGAGGGATAAAATTGGTCCATTGGAGAGACAGAGTGGACAGCTATCTGCAGAGCCAAAAGAGATGGGAGAGATATTGAACATTTTTTTTTCTTCGGTGTTCACCAAGGAGAAGGATATTGAATTATGTGAGGTATGGGGAACTAGTAGAGTAGCTATGGATACTATGAGGTTCAAAGTAAAAGAAGTACTGACACTTTTGAAAAATATAAAAGTGGATAAGTCTCCAGGTCCGGACAGGATATTCCCTAGGACATTGAGGGAAGTTAGTGTAGAAATAGCCGTGGCTATGACAGAAATATTTCAAATGTCATTAAAACGGGAATAGTCCCCGAGGATTGGCGTACTGCGCATGTTGTTCCATTGTTTAAAAAGGGTTCTAAGAGTAAACCTAGCAATTATAGACCTGTTAGTTTGACTTCAGTGGTGGGCAAATTAATGGAAAAGATACTTAGAGATAATATATATAAGCATCTAGAAAAACAGGGTCTGATTAGGAACAGTCAACATGGATTTGTGCCTGGAAGGTCATGTTTGACTAATCTTGAATTTTTTGAAGAGGTTACTAGGGAAATTGATGAGGGTAAAGCAGTGGATATTGTCTATATGGACTTTAGTAAGGCTTTTGACAAGGTTCCTCATGGAAGGTTGGTTAAGAAGGTTCAACTGTTGGGTATAAATGTAGGAATAGCAAGATGGATTCAACAGTGGCTGAATGGGAGAAGCCAGAGGGTAATGGTGGATGGCTGTTTATCGGGTTGGAGGCAGGTGACTAGTGGGGTGCCTCAGGGATCTGTGTTGGGTCCTTTGTTGTTTGTCATGTACATCAATGATCTGGATGAAGGTGTGGTAAATTGGATTAGTAAGTATGCAGATGATACCAAGATAGGGGGTGTTGTGGATAATGAAGAGGATTTCCAAGTCTACAGAGTGATTTAGGCCATTTGGAAAAATGGGCTGAAAGATGGCAGATGGAGTTTAATGCTGATAAATGTGAGGTGCTACACCTTGGCAGGACAAATCAAAATAGGACGTACATGGTAAATGGTAGGGAATTGAAGAATACAGTTGAACAGAGGGATCTGGGTATAACCATGAAGGTGGAATCTCATATAGATAGGGTGGTAAAGAAGGCTTTTGGTATGCTAGCCTTTATAAATCAGAGCATTGAGTATAGAAGCTGGGATGTAATGTTAAAATTGTACAAGGCATTGGTGAGACCAAATCTGGAGTATGGTGTACAATTTTGGTCGCCCAATTATAGGAAGGATGTCAACAAAATAGAGAGAGTACAGAGGAGATTTCCTAGAATGTTGCCTGGGTTTCAACAACTGAGTTACAGAGATAGGTTGAATATGTTAGGTCTTTATTCTCTGGAGCGCAGAAGGTTAAGTGGGGACCTGATAGAGGTCTTTAAAATGATGAGAGGGATAGACAGAGTTGATGTGGACAAGCTTTTCCCTTTGAGAATAGGGAAGATTCAAACAAGAGGACATGACTTCAGAATTAAGGGACAGAAGTTTAGGGGTAATATGAGGGGGAACTTCTTTACTCAGAGAGTGGTAGCGGTGTGGAATGAGCTTCCAGTGGAAGTGGTGGAGGCAGGTTCATTGGTATCATTTAAAAATAAATTGGATAGGTATATGGATGAGAAGGGAATGGAGGGTTATGGTATGAGTGCACGCAGGTGGGACTAAGGGGAAAAAAAAGTTGTTCGGCACGGACTTGTAGGGCCTAGATGGCCTGTTTCCGTGCTGTAATTGTTATATGGTTATATGGTTATATGGTTATATGGATTTGAACCAAGCATAGGCAAATGAACTAGCCCAGGTAGGCAGGGGCGGCACAGTGGCGTAGCTGTAGAGATGCTGCCTTACAGCACCAGAGACCCGGGTTCGATCCTGATTGTGGGTGCTTGTCTGTATGGAGTACGGAGTTTGTACATTTTCCCCATGACCTGTGTGTGTTTTCGCCAAGATCTCCGGTTCCCTCGCACACTCCAAAGACATACAAGTTTGGAGGCTAATTGGCTTGGTATAATTGTAAATTGTCCCTAGTGTGTATAAGATAGTGGTAGTGTGTGGGAATACTACTTCCACGTTGTATCTCTAAACTAAACTAAATCCAAAATTAGGATTGGGCCGATCACATTTTAAAGACATTTGGGCATGTGCATGTACAGAAAATATTCACAGGGATTTGGACCAAGCCTAGACAAATAGACTAGCCCAGAGAGACATCTTGGTCGCCATAGACAACTTGGTCCAAAAGGCATGTGTCCATGCTGTGACTATCACTATGTGTTTTATATATGTGGAAACCTTAAAGTATATCTAAAATACTAATTATATTTCTATATATAACCATATAACCATATAACAATTACAGCACGGAAACAGGCCATCTCGGCCCTACAAGTCCGTGCCGAACAAATTTTTTTTCCCCTTAGTCCCACCTGCCTGCACTCATACCATAACCCTCCATTCCCTTTTCATCCATATGCCTATCCAATTTATTTTTAAATTATACCAATGAACCTGCCTCCACCACTTCCACTGGAACCTCATTCCACACCGCTACCACTCTCTGAGTAAAGAAGTTCCCCCTCATATTACCCCTAAACTTCTGTCCCTTAATTCTGAAGTCATGTCCTCTTGTTTGAATATCATTTCAGGGTTATTGTATTGTATATCGTATTGTACGATTATTATTGTATATCATTTCAGGGTTTCTCAAATTATTGCAAAATCGACTATATTTGAAGTGTCTGAAGACTTTTGAAACACTGCAGCTATGTAGAAATAATTACAGGCAACTTAAACAAAGCATGTTCCCATAAATAGTAGTATGCCCCCATCGGTCATGCATGACCATGGGTGATGCATCCTAGTTTGCAGGTGATGTGTGGTTAGATACAAGCCTGGGTGATGTCATATGGAGGACAGGCTGTTGCCCATGCAGCACATCCCCCCCTCTCCACGTCGCTGATCGATCCAAAGGAACAGCAGGGCCATTGCAGTTTGGCACCAGTGCCATCGCAGGAGCTGCCAGAGCGAGGTTGTTGACAACGACAAACTGCCTTAGGGGCTCCGACTCCGGATTTTCTTGAGGTTTACTCCAGGAGCCTTTTCCATAACTGGATATGGCCACAAGGCAGTGGAGATTTTAAATTAAGAGTTTTCCCTCTCCTAGATGGACCACCTTCCCAGGCTTGAGCCCCATCTGTCCGAGACCCATGGGGGCAGTAGCGTCTACCTTCCCGTGCAGGTCTATAGCACCTGCGCACTGCCCATAAATAATGTGATAATAAAAGTTGTTTATAATAAATATAGATAGATGAATCTAGAATTTCCCTGATCTTTTTCCAAATAGTGTCACGAGATATTTACATTTATTTGAGAGGATCTCAGTTCAAGACCTCATCCAAAAGAAAGAACCCTATAATATAGCAATCAAGCGTCAACTAAAACCAGTGGCCTGAATTCTCTGGAGCTGGGTCCAATTCCAAAACATTGTTGATTAAAAGCCAAAGTCTTATCAAATGGAAATGCTTAAATGTTAATTCTTAATGTGATGTATCCAATCTAAAACTGTAGACTAAAACAAATCTCTGATAGTACATTCAAATATTTTTATTTAAGTTAGTTTATTTTTCCTGATTTGCTTGCCAGCTCCTATAAAGTTTGTGTGAATGAAGCACCCACTTTGTTTCTGTTATTAAAACATTGCACCCTGTTTTAATAACTATGGAATAAAAATATATATTATATACATTATGCAGCACAATCAATTCTTAAAAGGCAGGATCATGCTAGATTCCTTACTTGACTGACTTTCGCTCCAGAGTTGAGGGCTTTGAAGTATTGACATTTGGTAGTGTTTCATCTTTTTTGTTATCCCATTTCAGAATTGGCCTATCAAATGAAAATGCTTAAATGTTAATTCTTAATGTGACGTATCCAATCTTAAATTCGAGTCATTAAAATGTTTGAACAGAAATTTAATGAGTGTGTATCATTGCTGATTTTCCCCAAGGGAAATGTGGCCAAAAATCTCAGCTTCAAAAATTTCACTTCATTTTAGCTTCATTACTATGTAGTGGTTTGGGGCACTCATGCAAACATTGTCAAAGAAGGAAATCTCGAACTTCAGCAGTTTGTCCTAGGATTGAGCCCAGTTCACAGTATTTAGAAGGTAGGCACAAAATGTTGGAGGAACTCAGCGGGACAGGCAGCATCTCTGGAGAGAAGGAATAGGTGACGTTTCGGGTCGAGAGTCTTCAGATTGAAGAAGGGTCTCGACCGAAAACGTCACCCATTCCTTCTCTCCAAAGATGCTGCCTGTCCCACTGAGTTATTCCTGCATTTTGTGTCTACCTTTGATGTAAACCAGCATCTGCAGTTCATTCCTACATCTTTCACAGCATTTAGAACTGGGAGATTTGCTACTGTACGAACTAGTTTGAAGCTTGTGCATCAGGTTCAATGGAAGGAAACCAAAACCAAAGTGCACACCAGATAAAGCGGCATTTGTGCAGGGAAATGGATAGATGACATTTCGGGAAAAAGGGTCCTGACCTAAAACATCATCTTTCCATTTTTCTCCACAGATTCTACTTGACCTGCTGAGTTCATCCAGCGCAGTGTTTATTGCTCAAGATTCAAGCATCTGTAATTCCATTCAATAGGAGGGAATAATCATTGTTTAGTTTAGAAATACATCATGGAAAAGGCCCTTTGGCCCATCAAACCCTCGCCGACCATCAATCACCCATTTACACTATTTCTACATTATCCCACATTTGCACCCATTCCCTACATACTGGCAATTTACAGAATCTAATTCATCTACAACCCCGGATTTCTTTGGGATGTGGAAGGAAACCGGAGCATCCAGAGGAAACACGCCCATAGGGAGAAAACTCCATACAAACAGCACCCAAGGTAAGGATCAAACCCAGGTCTCTGGCAATGAGGTAGTAGCTCCACCAGTGTGCCATCCCATGATTTCCATTTTTTTTAATTTGAGTCAATTTAATCTGAACTTATTATTTTAGTGATTTAGTTTATTTGTTTTATTTTCCCTTTTTAAAAATTGTTAATACTTTAACTATTTTAGCAGTACGTTAGACTTTTATTGATTCTTGAAATGGTGTTCAGGTGGGAGAGGGATGGGTGGAGATAATTATAAAGGATGGAGGTGAGAAGTGAGAAGACAAAGAGCTGTAGGTGGTGGATACTGATAAGAAAGATAGGTGAAGAGTGAAATGTAAAATAGGAGGGAGGGATGGTGGGTAGGTGGGCTTAAGAAGGAACAGAAGAGAGCTGGGGAGGGGAGGAGGCAGCTGGATGATGAGCAGAAGAAAGAAAATGGGAACCAGGAGGACTATGAAAGGAAAGATGAACATGAGAGGACCTGGTTGGATCTGAAGGAAAGATCATTGGCAATGGGTTACCTGCAATTCGAAAGTACGTTCATGCCATTGAGTTGTTGGCTAACCAATGGAATATGAGGTGTTTTTCTTCCAGTTGTGGTGGGGCCTCACTTTGCCAATTGAGGAGGCTGAGGACAGACAAGTTATTATGGGTAGGAAGGAACTGCAGGTGCTGGTTTAAATCGAAGATAGGTACAAAATGCTGAAGTAACTCAGCAGGACAGGCGGCATCTCTGGAGAGAAGGAATCGGTGACGTTTTGGGTCGAGACCCTTCTTCAGTCCTGACTTTTGTCCCACTGATTTACTCTGGCATTTTGTGTCTATCTTCGGGTTATTATGGGAATGGGAAGGGGAATTGAAATGGCAACTGGTAGTTGCAAGTAGGCTGCTTTGTATATATTCACAGTGAATAATCCATTCCAGGAAAGAGTTAGTCAAGAAACAGATGATATGTGAATCCAGGCATGGAGCAAGACATAGAAATGTTATCCCATTATGCTGTGTTAAACATGGAGACATTGTGCACCGCCTTGCCTCTACTCCACAGGCATTCTTACATGGCAGACATTACAGGAGCCAAACAATTTATCTCGTGGATGTTATTTTTGCCAGAGCAAATCAATGCAAAATGGAAAGATCTTAAAAAAAATAATGCATGGGTTTTATATAGCATAGATCGGAGATTTACAAATAGTGGCTTGTGAAAAGGGAATTGAGGGAAGTCTGTGCTCTATAAAGACAAAATGTCAAGGACATCTACGGTCTCATGAAATAATGATTGGGTCACATCTATAACACATCTATTGGAATTCTAAATGTTATAATTGTGACAAATACTATAATTGATTGGGGGGAACAGGAGAGTAGCTGGTAGAGCTGCTTCCTCATGGCTCCAGTGGCCCGAGCTTATACTGGTCTCTGGCGCTGTTTATGTGGAGTTTTCACATTCTCACTGTGGCTACTTAGGTTTCCCCTGGACCCTCCAGTTTCTTCTACAGACATTCAGATTGGCAACGTTAATTCTCTACAGTGTGTGGGTGAGTGGTGGAATCTGGGCAGAGTTGATAGGAATTCAGAAAGAATAAAACGGGATTAGTGCAAATAGATACTTGTTTGTCCACATGTACATGGTTGGCCAAATAGCCTGTTTCCATGCTATATGATTCAATGACGTTAAGTGTCTTCCTTAGCAAAAAGAAAACATCTCATATGGAACATAGAATGGATATTAAGAGGTTATACAAATGGCAACAGGACTGTTTAATTGCAATTGCAGGATACAATGACAATGAGTACTTACAACATTGTGAAAGTGTTTTAGTAGAAACAAGCTTAATACGGACAGTCCCCAGATTACAATAGGATTTTGTTCTGGAAAACTGTCCATAATCCAAATTGTTCTCAAGTTAGAAATGAACAAAAACAGTGCGTGGAAGATGGTCACAGATACAGCTGTGGCAGGAAAGCAGGCAAGTGTGGGAAGAGTGGGTGCACTGACTTGGCGAGTGAGCGAGTGAATCTGCTCACTGCTCTCAGCTTAGCTTGGTTTGCACAGCCCCCCCAATTGTTGCAGCTCAGGGGTAGGAGGGGGATCTGGGAGAGAAGGCAAGGGGAAATGTCCTGTCACCACCCAGGCAGAAGGTGCCTGCAGCCCAGTCCCCATTCACCCCACCAATCTCCCAAACAATCGTTCATGGGTGCAGTGTGTTCCTTAGTCGGCCGTTCGTAAACCGTGGAGAATCTTCATTGTAGGATAATAAGAAATTCAGGTATAAAGTACAAAAAAAAAATCTGTTTTGTGAAATGATACAAAGTATCCAATGGCTGATACGTACGTTGTGGATGTTTTATCCTGCGTTGTCACTTGACCATCAGGGGAGGGCCTAGTCTGTGGTCTAGAACAGGCAGAAAAATTAACTCATTCCATTTATAATTCCGTCTTTAATTGCCTTTAAAATAATGTTAATTCTACAAATAATCTTGAAGCACGTAGAAGATGTTTAACTGGTTGTCAAATTTACCAGTTCAAGGAAATGGCAAGTTTCATAGGATACAAGCCAAATGAAAATTCACATTATTTCATGGCAACAGAAGTAATCGAGCATTTGTCAGCACTGGGCCTGTACTCGCTGGAGTTTAGAATAAGACGGGGAACCTCATTGAAGCATACGGAATAGTGAAATGCTTGGATAAAGTGAATCTGGAGAGGATGTTTCCACAAATGGGAGAGTCTAGGACTAGAGATCATAGCCTCGGAATTAAAGGACGTTCTTTTAGGAAGGAAATGAGGAGAATTTTCCTTAGTCAGAGGATGGTGAATCTGTGGAATTATTTTCTACAGAAGGCTGTGGAGGCCAAGTCAGTGAATATTTTTAAGGCAGAGATATATAGATTATTGATTAACACAGGTGTCAGAGGTTATGGGGAGTAGGCAAGAGAATGGGGTTAGGAGGGAGAGATAGATCAGCCATTGTTGAATGGCAGAGCAGACACTGGGCTGAATGGCTTAATTCTATCACTTTTGGCCATATGACCTTATAACTATTGTCAATGACCATAGATTTGGGAGAGATATTTTATTAACTGGGCCACCATTATTTACAAGAACCTATATTCAACAATGGCTAAATGAAGGTCAGTGGGTAACCATCCAATCATGACCTTACCTCTTACTGGACGGAGTATCAAATTTTGTTTCAGATGAAACTATTGTCCTATAAGGAAAAATAATGAGGGAAGATGCAATTTCAATTTGAAATAATTCACAATTCTCATCACCGTCATAGTCATAAAGCATGGAAACAAGGCCATTACTTCACCTTGTTCATGCAAATATGCTAGCCCCAAGTATCTACATTTAACCCATAATTTAATGTTTTATGTGTCATTCCTAACTATCACTGTATGTCATGATGTCACTTGCGGGCAGAGCACCAAGGCAAATTCCTTGTATGTGAATACTTGGTCAATAAACTTATTCATTCATTCAATCCCTTAAATAGTCCTATTCATATAGCTTTCCCTATATCTTTTAAAAGTTGTAATTGTATCTGATTCTGTAGCTTCCTCTGGTAGTTCATTGCAAATCCAGACTACCATCTGAGTGAAAAATGATACCCTGAAGCTCATCTTAAATCTCTCCCTTCTCACTTTAGGCCTATGCCCTCAGGGAGTTTCCTCCTCCCTGGGGAAAAAAGACTGTTAGCATTAATTTCATCCATGTAAAGCTCAACGAGGTCACCCCTTAGCCTGTTATATAGCTGGGTGACCAGAAACGCACACAGTCCTCCAAATTAGGTCTCTCCGACAGCTTGTACTACATCATGATGTCCCAATCTTTGTACTCGTTACCCTTGAATACCAGTATGTACTCGTTACATGAATGCCAGTATGCCAAATGCCTTTGTCACCGCACTGTTCACCCTGTCTTGCCACCTTTAGAGGACCATGCACCTGTACTCCCAGTTCTCTTGTTTCAGCAACACTCTCCAAGGCTCTACCATTTACTGTGTAAAAACTAGCCTGGTTTGACATACCAAAGTGCAACACCTTACACTTCAAAAATAAACTATCAGATTTGTGAGACATTATTGCCCCAACACAAAATCACGCTGACTAACCGTTATAAGGAATGCTTACATACTGCTTAGATTAACTTCATGTTACAACTATAATTACATCTAACTACATGCTTATCCAAATTCTAGTAGAATCTGTCCCTAATAATTTCCTCAAACAACTTATCCACCATTGATGTCACTGGCTCGTAGTTTCCTAGCTTATCTTTGCTGCCCTTCTTAATTAACAGTACAACATTAGCTTCAGTCTTCCAGAATTTCACATGATTGACAATGCTTAAATTAGGCAAGTATTTAAAGAATGGAATCATTAAATACGTTTCTCCATCCAAACCCAAGGGTAGACAAAATAAGAGATAAAATAAGAAATCAGGAATAAAATTAAAAAGCAATATGTAATGGAAATTTGAAACATCCTCTCCCCCCAACACTGCATAATTGAATATATGAGTCCAATGGATTTTTGTGGGTCAGGTTTGGATAAAGTGATATGGAAAAGTACTTGGAATTATTTCAACAGGTTTGAGGGGCCGAATCACCTTCTGCTCCATAATTTCTCAGAAAGGTGTGTTGCAGCATTGGAGCGAAGATTAACATACTATTTTAATGAATAAGTTAATATGATGAGAGTACCATATGCTAAATCTGTAAGTTTGCTGATGTTAATTACAGTGCAAGGCCTGACAAGCAACAAAGAGGGATTCAAACAGATTCAAAGGGTTGAATAATTAGTAGTGCCAATAGGTGGTAGCAGCAGTTTGGTATTCATGCAGAACTTTAAGGGGTTATTCATGGAGTTAAATATAAATTCAAAATTTAATGTAATCGTTCTGACATCACATCAACAGATAAACAATATTGTTTTATTGTGAGCTAATAGCAAGTCAAATTGTAAATTATTTGAGTTAAGTTGCAATGACTGATGTACGTGTAAGTTTGAGGGCGGTATGGTGGCACAGCAATAGGGCTGCTGCCTTACGCCAGAGACCCGGGTTCAATTCCAACCATAAGCCTTTACAGAGTTTCTCCCTGTGACTGCGTGAGTTATCTCCGGGTGCTCTGGTTCTTTGTACATTCAAAAGGCAAATGCATGTTTTTAGGTTAATTGGCTTCTGTAAATTGTATAAGTAGACAAAGAAACAAATACTTACATCTTTGGCAAGTCATCAGAATTGCCTGTTGATAACCTAAAATTTGTACATAAAGAAGCAAGCTATCAGGTAATTTCCTCAATAAAACATCAAGGCTTTGATTCATAAAAAAGAACATAATCAGTCTTAAATTTTAGTGACAAAGACCAATTTCAGAAGCAAGATTCAACATGCTATTCCACATTCCAGAGAGATTAACTTATTATTTGACACAATATTCAGACAGTTTATATCATATATCGCCTGGCGTTCAATAATATTGAATGGTTTCGAATTGATACTGACCATTGTAAAGCAGTGAATAATCTTAAGTGCTTTATTTTTAGTGTATTTTAGAGATATAGCATGGAAATGGGACCTTCGGAATATCGAGTCCACACAGACCACTGATCCTCGCACACTAAAACTATCCCACACACACAACTGGGCAATTTACAATTTTACCAAAGCCAATTAACCTACAAAACTGTATACCTTGAGAATGTGGGATGAAAGAGGAGAACCCAGAGAAAACCCACAGGGACAACGGGGAAACTCCGTACAGACAGCAACTATGGTCAGGATCGGACCCGGGTCTATGGAGTTACAAGGCAGCAATTCTTTATATCATTTTATTGGTCATAGACTGCCGCAAGCAGGGCTGGAAGGCAAGCTGTATGCCCATCGAGGTTGGCTGCAGAGGTTTTGCAGGGCAATCGCTCTACAAAACCTTGAGTGCACTGGGCATCAACGGAGTGGCGAGGAGAAGGGCCATCAAGAACACCACAGAGGCAGCGGAGAAGGCCTCGAGATGCCACCTGATGCCACCTGACCCAAATCACCCAATGACCCCAGGTTACATCACTGATGATGTGTCCAGGAGCATCTATCGATGTATTTGTTTCAATCAATATCATTTTACTGGATGGGTGTGATATTTAAATTTGAATATGCTACTTATATTTAAAATTCTTACATCAATCCATCAATTAACAGTTTATCAGGTGGCTTTATGGGTTGGGAACTGATAAAAAAAGTTATCGCAGCAAAAATTAGAAACCATTTAAGCGGTGATGAGAGCAAAATATGGCCCTTTAATCCCACTGATGAATGCATAAGGACGCTTATTGAAAATGTACCATGCTCTAAAATTAAAATCACAAAAATACATGGCTCCTGATATTATAGAAGACAGCACCCCCTAGTGGAAAAATAAATCTATTTATTGTATGATCCAAGTATCTGTAGACCTACACTTTTCCTGAGGATTGAGAAGACTGTATGACATCTATTGATTTAGAAAAATAGCAGATACTAGTCTTGCAATTGTTTATCTCTCTGTTGAATGAGAGCTTTGTATCATAACTGGCTGCCAGGTTTGCCCATAAAGCATCACCGACTCTACGTCAGATAAATAATTCATAAATTGGGAGCAACGATTATCTCAAGCACCATCACTGGCTTCATCGCGTCCGGCTCCCTGCCCTCCCAAGCTTCCAACCTCATCGTTCCCCAGTCGCGCACAGCCCGATTTTATCTTCTCCTTAAAATCCACAAATTCACATTGTTTCACCCTGTTCATGTCCCACCAAACTTATTTCCATATATCTCGACTCCATCCTATTCCCCCCTGGTCAAATCCCTCCCCACCAATGTCCAAGACACCTCACATGCTCTTCATCTCTGTCATGACTTCCGTTTTCCAGGCCCCCATTCCCTCATCTTCACTATGGATGTCCAGTCACTGTACACCTCCATGCCCCACCAGGAGGGTCTTAAAGCCCTCCGTTTCTTCCTTGACCGCAGAAACAACCAATCGCCGTCTACTAATACTATCCTCCGCCTAGCGGAGCTGGTCCTTACCCTGAACAATTTTTCCTTTGAATCCTCCCATTTCCTCCAAATCCAAGATGTTGCTATGGGCACGTGCATGGGCTCCAGCTATGCCTGCCTCTCTGTAGTTGAACAATCCTTGTTCGAGGCGTACTGTGGCCCTATCCCCGAACTCTACCTCCGCTACATTGATGACTGCATTGGTGCTACCTCCTGCACGCATGCAGAGCTCACTGACTTCATCCATTTCACCACTAACTTCCATCCAGCACTCAAATTCACCTGGACCATTTCTGACATCTCCCTACCTTTTCTAGACCTCACCATCTCCATCGCAAGTAGAAGACTACTGACTGACATCTAGTACAAACCAACTGATTCCCATGGCTATCTGGACTACACCCTGCTTCCTGTAATAACTCCATCACCTACTCCCAATTCCTCCATCTACGCCGCATCTGCATCCAGAATTAGGTGTTCCAGACCAGGGCATCAGAGATGTCCTCATTCTTTAGGGAATGGGGGTTCCCCTCTTCTATTATAGATGAGGCTCTCACCAGGGTCTCCTCTATATCCCGCAGCTCTGCTCTCACTCCCCATCCCCCTACTCGTAACAAGGACAGAGTCCCCCTTGTCCTCACCTTCCACCCTACATCTTCCCATCTCCTCCCCTTTCTGCTTTCCACAGAGACCGTTTCCTCCATAACTCCCTGGTCAATTCATCCCTTCCCACCCAAACCACCCCCTCCCCTGGCACTTTCCCTTGCAACCGCAGGAAATGCTACACTTGTCGCTTTACCTCCCTCCTCGACTCCATCCAAGGACCCAAGCAGTCTTTCCAGGTGAGGCAGACATTCACCTGCACCTCCTCCAACCTCATCTACTGCATCCGCTGTTCCAGATGTCAATTGCTCTACAGCGTTGAGACCAAGCGCCCAACACCTCCGCTCAGTTCGCAATAACCAAACTGATCTCCCGGTGGCTCAGCACTTCAAATCCCCCTCCCATTCTGAATCCAACCTGGGCCTCTGCCATTGCCAGTGTGAGGCCCAGTGCAAATTGGAGGAACAACACCTCATATTTTGCTTGGGTAGTTTACACCCCAGCGGTATGACATTGACTTCTGCAACTTCAGGTTGCTTTCTCCCTCCTTCCCCACCCTTCCCAGCTCCCCACAAGTCTACTGTCTCCGCCTCTTCCTTTCTTTTTCCCACTCCCCCGACATCAGTCTGAAGAAGGGTCTCGACCCGAAATGTCACATTTCTTCTCTCCATAGATGCTGCCTCACCCGCTGAGTTTCTGCAGCGTTTTTGTCTACCTTCAATTTTTCCAGCATCTGCAGTTCTTTCTTAAACATAAATTGGGTGGGTAAGTGTTTTGGTTATCCCATGTTTCTCACAGTCCCATCTGACTCGTGTAATGCAGAGATGTTGGCCAAGTAATGCAAAACAGTCGATTGTCAAATACAAATCAACAAGAAAATTTATATCAGTATGCAGACATTTTCTTTTTTTATTTATGAGCCCTGATGTGCAGTGCTAGTTTCAAAATAAATGGGTTAATAAGTATAGAGTCATAGTCATTGCACAGAAATTATCCCTTCGGCCCATCTTGTCTATGACAACAACCTATGTCTATTGTATTGTTATTATTGCAAAATGTAATTGACATGACATAACAAGAAACCCCATTCCCATTTTAGAGAGGAATTTGCGGTGAAATTTCCATCATACCTGTTAAGTCTGTCCGAACTTGAATATTTCCTAGAAGGACTGGTGACATCAGTGCTCTCTTTATCTCTGTTGACATGGAAATGAAAGGTTACAAAGAGGGTTGGTTTACAAGGGAGAAAATAAACACTCTTTCAGCACACAACTACTTTCAACAAAGTAAAAAATAATATCAAAAGGAGAATTCTAAGACATAAAATTTAGAATGCATCTTGATTTGAAAGCTGCCCCCATTGACTAAACTTAGTCGATTTTTCCATTTTGAGTTTGGGAAGGTTTAGGTTCCACTGAAATGAAAGATGGTATATGAGAGAGTACAGTAGAGACATGTAACACTTTACTGGTGGTAGTTATTATATCTTGGACCAAAAAGAACAAATGCCTTTTCGGAAAAGAGTGATACGTACATGGAATGGATTTCCAGGTGGAGGGAAATTGGCTAAACATCAATTGAATACTGCAGAGCAAGAAATTTAGGGACATTCTCAAGTATGCACTAAGAAAGCCAACTGCTTTCCACAAGTAATCTTCAGCAAGACACTAAGTGAATTATGAGTTTACTTTATTGTCACATGTACCTAGTTAAATGTGGTAACAACATTGATAACAAACAGATTTTGGATCGATGCAAAGTCTAATACAACCTGATTTGCAATTGAAATCATCAACATGCAAGAGGCTATTTTGCAGTAACTTTTAGGTACTTTGGATTTAAATTATTGATATACCAGCAGGTGCTCATATAATTTTGCAAATTTGTATTAATGTTCCAACATGTTGATCCTCTACTATCTTAATTCTAAATATGAAAGAAAATTTAGAGCAATTATTGACAGACTTTCTAATGAGATTTTTGCATAATCAGTCTGAAGAAGGGTCTCGACCCGAATCGTCACCCATTCCTTCTCTCCAGAGATGCTGCCTGTCCCACTGAGTTACTGCAGCTTTTTATGTCTACCCTATTTGCATAATATTATTGTTTGAAGTTTCTTAAGGTGTAACCAAAGTTTATCTTTTTTTAAATCTTTATACCATCGGTATTGTCAGTATTATTGCTATGGCTGATGCGTTGGCCAATAATTTCAGCATATTATTGTTGAACTTGTTTTAATGAACTAGGTACCTAAATAGAGGATGCAAGGTCCTTGAGTAACTCAGCAGGTCAGGCAACATCTCTGGAGAATATGACATTTTGGGTCAGAATCCTTTTTCAGACTCGACTAGGGTCCAGCCCCAAAACGTCACTTATCCATGTTTTCAGAGATGCTGCCTGGCCCGTTGAGTTATTCCAGCACTTTGTGTCCATTTTTGTAAATCAGCATTTGCTGTTCCTTGTTTCTAAATACATTGATAGTTCTGTCTTGATCTTCATCATTTATAAAATATATTGATTCTATGGGTCCCAACCATAATAACGATGTAATGCCGCAGTTTAGGTGAAGATGCCAGGTCCCTTGCAGTCAGAAACGGGTGAATTGATCATGGGGAACAAGGATATGGCGGACCAATTGAATAACCATTTTGGTTCCGTCTTCACTAAGGAAGACATAAATAATCTGCCAGAAATAGCAGGGGACCGCAAGGAGATGGAGGAACTGAGTGAAATCCAGGTTAGTCGGGAAGTGGTGTTGGGTAAATTGAATGGATTAAAGGCTGATAAATCCCCAGGGCCAAATAGGCTGCATCCCAGAGTACTTAAGGAAGTGGCTCCAGAAATAGTGGATGCATTAGTGATAATTTTTCAAAACTCTTTAGATTCTGGAGTAGTTCCTGAGGATTGGAGGGTAGCTAATGTAACCCCACTTTTTAAAAAGGGAGGGAGAGAGAAAACAGGGAATTACAGACCAGTTAGTCTAACATCGGTAGTGGGGAAATTGCTAGTCAGTTATTAAAGATTGGATAGCAGCACATTTGGAAAGTGGTGAAATTATTGGACAAAGTCAGCATGGATTTACGAAAGGTAAATCATGCCTGACGAATCTTATAGAATTTTACGAGGATGTAACTAGTAGAGTGGATAGGGGAGAACCAGTGGATGTGTTATATCTGGACTTTCAGAAGGCTTTCGACAAGGTCCCACATAAGAGATTAGTATACAAACTTAAAGCACACAGTATTGTGGGTTCAGTATTGATGTGGATAGAGAACTGGCTGGCAAACAGGAAGCAAAGAGTAGGAGGAAACAGGTCCTTTTCACAATGGCAGGCAGTGACTAGTGGGGTACCGCAAGGCTCAGTGTTGGGACCCCAGCTATTTACAATATATATTAATGATTTGGACGAGGGAATTGAATGCAACATCTCCAAGTTTGCGGATGACACTAAGCTGGGGGGCAGTGTTAGCTGTGAGGGGGATGCTAGGAGGCTGCAAGGTGACTTGGATAGGCTGGGTAAGTGGGCAAATGTATGGCAGATGCAGTATAATGTGGATAAATGTGAGGTTATCCACTTTTGTGGCAAAAACAGGAAAGCAGACTATTATCTAAATGGTGGCCGATTAGGAAAAGGGGAGATGCAACGAGACCTGGGTGTCATGGTACACCAGTCATTGAAAGTAGGCATGCAGGTGCAGCAGGCAGTGAAGAAAGCGAATGGTATGTTAGCATTCATAGCAAAAGAATTTGAGTATAGGAGCAGGGAGGTTCTACTGCAGTTGTACGGGGTCTTGGTGAGACCACCCCTGGAGTATTGCGTACAGTTTTGGTCTCCAAATCTGAGGAAGGACATTATTGCCATGGAGGGAGTGCAGAGAAGGTTCACCAGACTGATTCCTGGGATGTCAGGACTTTCATATGAAGAAAGACTGGATAGACTCGGCTTGTACGCGCTAGAATTTAAGAGATTGGGGGGGATCTTATAGAAACTTACAAAAATTCTTAAGGGGTTGGACAGGCTAGATGCAGGAAGATTGTTCCCGATGTTGGGGAAGTCCAGGACAAGGGGTCACAGCTTAAGGATAGAGGGGAAATCCTTTAAGACCGAGATGAGAAAAACATTTTTCACAGAGAGTGGTGAATCTCTGGAACTCTCTGCCACAGAAGGTAGTTGAGGCCAGTTCATTGGATATATTTAAGAGGGAGTTAGATGTGGCCCTTGTGGGTAAAGGGATCATGGGGTATGGAGAGAAGGCCGGTACGGGATACTGAGTTGGATGATCAGTCATGATCATATTGAATGGTGGTGCAGGCTCGAAGGGCCGAATGGCCTACTCCTGCACCTATTTTCTATGTATCTATGTATCTATTTGAACTGAAGAGTTTAGAAGAGATATTTATTTAGGAAGAAAAAGCAGGCTAAGAGATTAAAAGAGAAAGCTTCCATAGCCAATAAAATGACAGATTATACTAGTGGGCTAAATGGTATATTCCCCATCAAATCAATATCATTCAACAAATGCATCAATAAAATATCAATCATGTGGTATGAATCCCTCTCAGAAATTTTGTACCAGACCATTAAGATATGAATTTAGTCAAATCAACATGCAAGTCAATTGAAAACATTGTCAGAAATTTGAAATAAGCTTTCGGCAAGTAAAAATAATTCTGATTTACAGTCAATTCTGATTTACAATCAATTAGTGACCCAATGACTTTCATTTATGCAACTGGTGATTGTGTTAGTAAATTCTTCATTGGTTGCATTTCAGTGAATTGAGTAATTCATCATAGGCTCGCAGTAATATTAAAACTAAAAATTCAACATTTAATAGGATTATTTAAATTTAACGAGCTAGGAGCTTCATCCTTAAATACTGAACCACACTTGACTGATTTAAATTATACAGTCAGTTCATTCAGTCACATGCTTGCAATCCAGTAGCACATTTCATGCAGAGTTAAGAAGTAATGCACAGTATTGAAAGTCAGGAATGCAGAGTGCAAAAGTTAAAAAGTCCTAGTGCAAAAGTTTAGTTTAGTTTGGAGAAACAGCTGGGAAAATGTCCCTTCGGTCCGCCGAGTCCGTGCTGACAAACCATCACCCCATATCCTAGTTCTATCCTACACACTGGGGCAATTTACAGAAGCCAATTAACCTCCAAACCTGCATGTCTTTGGAGTGTGGGAAAATACTGGAGCACCCGGAGAAAACCCACATGGTCATAGAGAGAACGTGCAAGCTCTGTACAGACAGCACCGTAGTCAGGTTCTAACCAGGGTCTGTAGGACTGCAACTCTACCTCTGCGCCACTGTGCCGCCCTGCTGTGCCTCTATGCCACCTAGTAAAGCTAGTTAAACTGATCTCATCTGACTATTCATGATCCATATCCCTCTATTCCCTGCACTCCATATGCTTGTCTAAAAGTTTCTCAAATGACCACTATTGTATCTGCCTAAACCACCACCTCTGGCAGTGCTTTCCACCACTCTGTGCAAAAAGATTGCCCTACACATCTCCATTAAACTTTCCCACTCTCATCTTATAGCTATGCCCTCTGTGTTGGGCATTTTCACCCTTAGGAGAAAGGACAGATGGAGTGTGTCAGTGAGAGAGGGAGAGATGGAGTGCATCAGTAAAGGGCCTGTCCCACTTGGGCGTCATTTGCGCATCACGCAGGTGGCGCGCGAGGATTTTGAGAATCCCAAAATCCTGGAGCGCAGCGCACTACCGCGCGTCACTGCCTACACCACCACGTCTCACCATGCGCCATGCATTCGAAATGCACATAATGCGCACGTCGTGCAGCGTAAATGATATCGCGTAAATGACGCACAAATAACGCCCAAGTGGGACATGCCCTTAAGAGAGCATTGTTACACTATGGATAGTCCCTACTATTTTGCACTCCAAAGTCACATCTACAAGACTGGCATCTGATCACAAAATGGCAATTAAAAATGAAAGATTATAAATATACACCTCGCTATCTTTACATATTTTTAGCAGTGTTGTTTGAAGGAGGGACTATTTCAAAATAAACAAATTATATGTTTTCAATGTAGAAATTGGCAAAGAGGCTTCCAACTGCCTTATTGGTTTTACGGGGGAAAATAACCATATTATGTGCTACTGAATTGTTATAGGCATCAAAATGATTCAAGAGTGCATCAGAGTAGGATGTTAACATTCAAAATGACTTCAACATTTAGAAAACACCTGAAAATTTGCCATGTGTGCAACACCAGTTGTATAAATTCTACTTGTTGGGAATGGTTAACATATTGTTTATTATCCATCGACAGAGGCATACCTGGTTTGTTTGCATTGGTTAAACTCTACCGTGTTAGGCTTAAAACACTCATGTAATGAACAGCATGCTTCCACCATTCCCAGCAAGCAATCTATATTTAAAAATGATTCAGAATTGTGGGACAATTGTTTTTGCTTCTTTTGATTCTTCATCAGGAGTGTCACTGCAGCTTGGACACTGCCAATCACTATCGCAACTGATGTTATTTCTACCTGTTCAGGAATTCTTCAGATCTGTATCGACTGAGCAGAACCTTATTAGGGAGCCTTTGAAATGGCTCAGAGGTGCTAACGGAAAAAACAGTTCTATACCTGAAATATATAAAGCTACACAATTTTACTTAACAAATCTGACCATACACGGCAAAACAACATCACAGTGATTACAAGATTGTATGTCTGCCATTGTTTATCACTTCCTTTTGCATCATATAATACCATATTAACAGGACTCAAATGTTCCTCAAATATCCGCTCAAACACAATAATAATGCCATAGTTAAGGTGCATTAGAAACAAATGTACATGATATACAATCCAAGATGTTGCCCAAGTCGTTTCAAGGTAGGGATTTTTCTGGATCCTCATGCTGGAATCTAGCTAACTCAGACAATTTGAAATTTATTACTGACGATTTAGATGCCTGAAATCAGCCCTGAGATGAAGAACATTATTAAAAGTGATAATTAACATCTTGGAGTAAGATATGGGTTTTCTAAAGGGACATCGGGCAAGGATAGTAAAAACGTGGTGTGTAAATAATTTCAAGCATCAGATTGGGTGCTTGAGGATCACTGTAACTTAAGCAGAAGTTGCCAGTGTCATGAGATAGGCATGTAGGTTTATCCAGAACTGATCTTTTGATCTCATCTAGAAACACTGCACCAGGTAGACACATATTTGCACGGTTGTGCCATAGCCACATCCTAAGTTTTATGAACTAGTGTTATAGATGTGCTACTTCATTTATGTTATTTTTTCTTGCTGCCTGCTTTTGATTTCAGTTGGAAAATTCAACAAGAATTGGTTAAAGTGTTGTACCCACTATACTACTTTGCAATTTCAAACTAAATCCTAAATGGCAAAGGTTAATATAAATAGCAATTTCTCTCCATTTTTAAACTAATTTATATTTTCATAACAAAACAAATTAAAAGAATAATGGAGAATTTGGAATAAATCGTACAAATTTTCACATAGTTCCCATGTATTTTTTCATCGTGGTTTATTTTCCATAAGACACGTAGATTCTTCTCACTGGAAAATCCACATATACCTTTATATTTATACCCACTTATACCCACGTACAGAATCGCACTGTAACCTTTAATCTGAAAGACTCATAGGCTTATTGATTGTTGAATCATTCCAAATGTAAAGGATATATATAGCCCTCTGCCACTTGTGCCCTAGACCCATTGCTACAATTGCTGTTATGACGTCACCTTGTGAGTTTTTCCTGGCTTGAAGTCCATGGTGCCTTGCGGAGGTCAGTACTGCTGCCACTGATAAAAAAGACAAAAAAAAAACAGTGATTCCATTGCTGGTACATGGTCATCTTATTTTGTCAGTTGATTTGCATTGCATCATGCATCAAATGAGCTAAGAAAGAAAGAAATGGCCAAGTGCTAAAGTAAAAAATAGGAAATGCAAGCAAAAATAGCTCTTCATCATCTTGTGTGTGTGCAAATTCCAAACATTTGGTGATGTTATTACATCTTTCCAGCATGTTATTTTTATATGTGCAATCGTAACCTTTATTATGGAATCTAAAGTGGACCAATATTATTATTACATAGTTTCAAACATTAATCTTCGTGGTTTTGAAGAATTTTACTGATCGAGCATACACTTTACAAGAGTTTGTTTCTAGTGCATGTGCCCAGGGCTGTGTGTTCTGGTGAGCTTCCCTGATTCTCTTGGAATATGTGGAGTAGGGAATAGGCAGGGTAGGATGTTAACATTCAAAATGACTTCAACATTTAGAAAACACCTGAAAATTTGCTATGTGTGCAACACCAGTTGTATAAATTCTACTTGTTGGGAATGGTTAACATATTGTTTATTATCCATCCAAATACCTGGTTTGTTTGCAGTGGTTAAACTCTACCGTGTTAGGCTTAAAACACTCATGTAATGAACAGCATGCTTCCACCATTCCCAGCAAGCAATCTATATTTAAAAATGATTCAGAATTGTGGGACAATTGTTTTTGCTTCTTTTGATTCTTCATCAGGAGTGTCACTGCAGCTTGGACACTGCCAATCACTATCGCAACTGATGTTATTTCTACCTGTTCAGGAATTCTTCAGATCTGTATCGACTGAGCAGAACCTTATTAGGGAGCCTTTGAAATGGCTCAGAGGTGCTAACGGAAAAAACAGTTCTATACCTGAAATATATAAAGCTACACAATTTTACTTAACAAATCTGACCATACACGGCAAAACAACATCACAGTGATTACAAGATTGTATGTCTGCCATTGTTTATCACTTCCTTTTGCATCATACAATACCATGTTAACAGGACTCAAATGTTCCTCAAATATCCGCTCAAACACAATAATAATGCCATAGTTAAGGTGCATTAGAAACAAATTTACATGATATACAATCCAAGATGTTGCCCAAGTCTTCTCAAGGTAGGGATTTTTCTGGATCCTCATGCTGGAATCTAGCTAACTCAGACAATTTGAAATTTATTATTGACGATTTAGATGACTGAAATCAGCCCTGAGATGAAGAACATTATTAAAAGTGATAATTAACATCTTGGAGTAAGATATGGGTTTTCTAAAGGGACATCGGGCAAGGATAGTAAAAACGTGGTGTGTAAATAATTTCAAGCATCAGATTGGGTGCTTGAGGATCACTGCAACTTAAGCAGTTGCCAGTGTCATGAGATAGGCATGTAGGTTTGTCCAGAACTGATCTTTTGATCTCATCTAGAAACACTGCACCAGGTACACATATATTTGCACGGTTGTGCCATAGCCACATCCTAAGTTTTATGAACTAGTGTTATAGATGTGCTACTTCATTTATGCTATTTTTTCTTGCTGCCTGCTTTTGATTTCAGTTGGAAAATTCAACAAGAATTGGTTAAAGTGTTGTACCCACTATACTACTTTGCAATTTCAAACTAAATCCTAAATGGCAAAGGTTAATGTAAATAGCAATTTCTCTCCATTTTTAAACTAATTTATATTTTCATAACAAAACAAATTAAAAGAATAATGGAGAATTGGGAATAAATCGTACAAATTTTCACATAGTTCCCATGTATTTTTTCATCGTGGTTTATTTTCCATAAGACACGTAGATTCTTCTCACTGGAAAATCCACATATACCTTTATATTTATACCCACTTATACCCACGAACAGAATCGCACTGTAACCTTTAATCTGAAAGACTCATAGGCTTATTGATTGTTGAATCATTCCAAATGTAAAGGATATATATAGCCCTCTGCCACTTGTGCCCTAGACCCATTGCTACAATTGCTGTTATGACGTCACCTTGTGAGTTTTTCCTGGCTTGAAGTCCATGGTGCCTTGCGGAGGTCAGTAGTGCTGCCACTGATAAAAAAGACAAAAAAAAAACAGTGATTCCATTGCTGGTACATGGTCATCTTATTTTGTCAGTTGATTTGCATTGCATCATGCATCAAATGAGCTAAGAAAGAAAGAAATGGCCAAGTGCTAAAGTAAAAAATAGGAAATGCAAGCAAAAATAGCTCTTCATCATCTTGTGTGTGTGCAAATTCCAAACATTTGGTGACGTTATTACATCTTTCCAGCATGTTATTTTTATATGTGCAATCGTAACCTTTATTATGGAATCTAAAGTGGACCAATATTATTATTACATAGTTTCAAACATTAATCTTCGTGGTTTTGAAGAATTTTACTGATCGAGCATACACTTTACAAGAGTTTGTTTCTAGTGCATGTACCCAGGCTGTGTGTTCTGGTGAGCTTCTTCCCTGATTCTCTTGGAATATGTGGAGTAGGGAATAGGCTGAATGACTCAAGAAGGGCTGCACATTTGGGACACATCTCTTGTGGAACCCCCACAAGACAAGGTCAGGAATTCCAAAGGAAACTGGAATACATGGGAAGGAGTGATGAGCGAGAACATACCAGCAATTTCCAAAATACATTCCTCAGTCCCATTTGTTCAGTATTAAAAAAGTAAGCTCCAGACCATTTTCCAGGCAGGATCTATAAAGTTCGTCCCAGTTCTGCCAATGAATTACCATGTTGGAATAAGATATTCTTGCTGATAATCCCCAGCCCCTTTCCATACACATGACTTTGTTTAGGAAGACAAATGTCTTGGTCCAAACAACAACCCATGAACAATCATAGGGAAAAGCATATTTTTGGGAAAACATGTTTTCACCTAGTGTATTAAATGACAAAATATTTCCATATACACTGGGTACATTTTTTGTGATACCACATCATTAATACAATGTTTTTTCAAGAATAGTCACCTACAAATATTCCAAATGAAAGATACAGATACCAAAATATTTTTGTTACTTAACCCGTTTTAAACTAGAAATAGTTTGATGCGATGATTTTAACAATGTAGCAATGCAGCGTCTGGAGATGTTCATGTGCCAAATTTTGCAGGATTTATTATTCATTTTATTGCCATTAATTGCTCTCATTAAATACACTTTAAACATAACGAAATTAGCAAAACAGCGATATATCACGAAGCAAGCATCATTTGAAAGCAAGACTAGATGATTTCTGATTTGTTATTTCAAGATGTAAATTTTGATGTGTCAGGAAGTATCAGACAAAATTAAGTTGACTGAGGTGACTGGAGGAAAAAAGCCAGCATCATGTCAGGATCAATTGATTGCCATCATGATTTCAGATGGGGTATACGCTATCAGAGCCATAGACTCTGAGAGACATCATCAGCCTTGGTACCTGTGCAGCAACTCTTCAGATCGGAATCGATTGATTACAATTTTCTTACGGCTGCTATTAATTACCCATGTGCTGCTGGTGCAAAAAACAGTTATGTCTAAGTCGTCACATTTGGTAGCATGTCTCAAGTTCTGTTGAAATAGACAAATATTGGGGTTTTTCCCAATTTAAAAGTTGTTGCAACCTATTAAGAAAATGGATTCAACATTGGTTATATGATAGTCAATTCCCAGTATTCAGATATGAGAAAGGAATTTTGACATTGCCGTTATCAATTCATAGGGATGAGCTAAATAGTCCAGGATTGGGAAAATTATTTCTCCGCACTGAATTCATCTATCTCAGGCATAATTGTATTAGGTTTTGTACAGAGAGTTGTATTTAACAAAGAAAAAGGGTCATACATTAAAGCCTCACATTTATCCATTACCCAAATAAAGCCAGCAAGCACAGACATGAAAATTTATATAACTTAAATTGAAATTCCCAATTTTCATTATCTTCTTATTGTAAAGGAAAAATGTTTCAAAAACAAAATAACCTTTGCAGTTCTAGATATTTCATAGTATATTTATTTTATTGAACTCAAATATTTTGTTTGTGTTCTTTTCAGAAGAATATGATCTGTATATCATTACGTTGAACTACACTTTGCAGAATTTGGTGAATCAGATTATTTACAGAAATACATGTATTGTATATATAACCATGCTTTTCTACAAAACATATTAGAAACCATTAACCAACATTAAAATGCAACATGCCTTTGTTTAAATGTGTTGTGGGTCATTCTTTCCCACTGTTTACCCAGAACGGTGAACTTTGATATGAAGATAGAAGTTAAAATACCATAAAGACACCCAAAATGAAATGTTAACTTATTTAATTGACAGAAAGGTCACCTATGCCTATAAAATTAGTACTCTGGGCCAGAGACATGATGAAGTATTATTGATGTCCTAGAAGTTCCTTAAATTCCAATTACACCTCTTCTGGAATGCACCATAATGGATCGGAACGCGCCCCGGTAGGCCCAACTCGCCCCACAGGCCTCCCAGGGGACTGCGGTGAAGCCGGGTGGAGAGGTCTGTCTGGGCCGAAGCAGCCTCAGTGGTGGTGGCAATGAGAGCCTCGGCGATGGCAGCGGGAGACTCGGCGGCGGCAGCAGGCACCTCAGCGGCCATGGGAGCCTTGGTGGTAACGTGGGCCTTGGCGGCAATGTGCGCCTCTGCAACAACAGGTGCCAATGTGGCCCTCGGCGGCAACAGGTGGGGCCTCACGGTCGATGAGCGTGAGGGGGGAGGGGAAGACAATTGGGACTCGGCATGGGGGACCGCCGTGAAGAATTATGGAGGACCCGGCGTGAGGGGACCGCCGTCAGGGGCGGTGGGAGAACAAAGGGGGACCCGGTGTGTGGGAGGGGGGCACTCTAGTTTAGAACCCTCTGCCCAGGGGATACATCTGTGTTTGTTTGTTCATTTGTTCCGGTGAAGGCTCTGTGCACACGGTAGCCAGCCAACAGTCGCTTGTCTTTTTCTTTTTGTTTTCACTTTTAATTTCAAGTTTTTGTGTACCTTGTGTGTTGTGTCTGTCACAGACCAATTTCCCTCTGGGGATGAATAAAGTTTATCGTATTGTATCGTATCATTCCAACAATGTCTAATGTTTTTCATAATTTTTTCCTAGCCAGATTAGTTCACTGGTTGTCATTGAATTTAACCAGAGGAAGTGGAAATAGTGTATCAAATAAAGGAATGGGAATTATTGAAAGCAACTTTCAGACTTTAACAGTGCATTTGTACATTCCAGAAAACATCAGTTCCATGATGAAATGATACTGAACTGTAACAGTTTTGTCAGTAATAGAACCACAAAAGTTTGATTTTTTGCAGAATGTATAGTTGGACACTGCAAAAAGAATGAACTACAGTATTGTTTCTCATATCAAAGAATGTTTCACTCTTTTGCAAAATGTATAAATGCTATTGATAACACATATTCATTTGTCTCGGCAACATTTGGTTTGTAGTGATGTTGTTCTGCCTTTGGCCAGTAGGAGTCATATTTTCCAAAATGGATTCACTCCATTTGTTACAGGAATAACACATTTTGAGGTTTTTCATCTGAAACTCTGTTAAACTGAAGTTTGTACTTTTTGTCCATTAACTGATGAACCATCCTAACATAATAGTGCATATTTGTATTTACATATTTTATGGTATCATGTGGAATATAAGAAAAGTCATACCTTTTTCTTCCATCTAGGGTGTCACCCCTTTTTGTTGGTGTCACTTTACTTGACCCAGTCGAATCCCTGCATGCAAAACATTAAAATTGTTGTGATCAAAAATGTCAAGTGCAACATAATTCAATCAATGTCCTTTCCTTCCTTGAGTAAAATAAAATATTTTAAAAGGTATAGTGTTTTAAAGTATGAAAAATTAATGGAGATATCAAAGAACCTATTCATTTCAACTTCATGGTGGGATTATCTAGAGACACTGGATATGCATATTCATGATTGCATCAAATAATTAATCGATACTTAAAAATAAAATCAAAAGTCCACTTTACACTAAATGTATCCAAACTAACAATAGTAAATAGCAATAATAGCTTTGTATTGTTGGGAAACTCACTTTTGCCATTGGCAGTCGGCGTTAATACTACTGCATTAGATTTTTAAAACCAGCTTGCAAAATTCTTTATTCCGTAAATAAGAGTATCAGAGTGATACTGCTAAATGATCCATAGAACATTAGAGTTGCATTTATATAATTGTAAATATGACAATGGTTCACAATGCAGTCATGACCGGTCATTCCATGTTCTAAAACTCCTTTATCCAGACAATAGGCCTGTTTAAGCATGTTCTACCAGATTTATATCATGCATATTGAAGGAATAATGTGGCAGTCATCGGCAATATGATTTGCAGCTAATCGGCATGAATGCCAAAGATAATGCAAAACATATTTTTGCTAATTTCTCTATGGGCAAAATTGAAAATTAGAATATGTAATGGCCAATGGAACATAAAAGCAACATAATATAAATGTTCACATACATGAAGCAGTTGCAATTACAGAACCATTGAGAGTTCTCACAGAATAGTTCTCGGTGAACGTGTGCAGTTTATCAGTGATTAGGTTATGATGCAGCATTTAAAATGCAACAGATTTTTGTTACCTAAACGGATTTCCTTCTGCCTTTACTGGGTTTAATGCTTTTTTTCCATAGTTGACATCAACTGACGTATTTCTGTGAATGCAGAAAATATGTTTTTGAGGAACATACATGTACACACATTTCAAAACTGGTGCAACCCTTCAATTTTATAGCATAAAATGCTGGGTTGCAGATATGGCATATTTCACCAAATTACAGATTATTGTTAAAGTGTCAGCAGTGGAGGAGGAGTGAGCATTCCATCTGAGATCAATGATGATTACAGGTTCAAGGATAAACCTAAGCAATAGCAATGGCCGATTAAACACTGGAAAGGGTTTGAAGAAGATTTACAAGGACAGCAGAATTATAATTATGAGGAGAAACTTGTTAGGATGGTTTTTTTTTCCCTTTGGATCAATGTAGATCAAAGGGAGACTGAAGGCATGTAAAGACTCAAAGGCCCATTGCTTTTAGCAGATAGAGGGATGTGGAAAAAATAGCAGGTACAGTAGTTAAGATGTTTAAGAAGGAACTGCAGATGCTGGAAAATCAAAGGTAGATAAAAATGCTGTAGAAACTCAGCGAGAGTAAGTGTTCGGCACGGACTAGAAGGGCCGAGATGGCCTGTTTCCGTGCTGTAATTGTTATATGGTTATATGGTTATATGGGTGCAGCAGCATCGATGGAGCGAAGGAAATAGGCAACATTTCAGGCCGAAACCCTTCTTCAGACTTCGGCTTGAGTCTGAAGAAGGGTTTTGGCTCAAAACATTGCCTATTTCCTTCGCTCCATAGATGCTGTTGCACCCGCTGAGTTTCTCCAGCATTTTTGTCTACAGCTGCATGAACTGCTGAGTTTGTCCTGCATTTTCTTTTTATATTTGTGATTTGTACAACCAAGTTTAAATTTTGCTGGAGTTTTGACCAAATAAACAAGTTCACAAGTTATAGTAGTAGAATTGGGCTATTTGGCCCATCCACCATTCAATCGTGGCTGATCTCTACCTCTTAATCCCATTTTCCTGCTTTCTCCCATAACCCTTGACATCCATTCTAATCAAGAATTTGTCTATCTCTGCCTTAAAAATATCCACTGTTGTTCTCAAGAGAAGAGGTAGAAGATAGAGTCAATAATCATCCTGACCAGTTTGTCAAGGTTGACACAACAGTGGTACTGGCAGATTCTTCGGAACTGACTCAAATTACCAGCATCTCCACTGAGTGGCACAGTGGCGCAGCAGTAGAATTGCTGCCTTACAGCGCCAGAGACCCAGGTTCGATCTTGACTACGGGTGCTGTCTGTGCAGATTTTGTATGTTCTCCCTGTGACCGTGTGGGTTTTCTCCGAGAACCTCCGGTTTCTTCCCACACTCCAAAGACGGACAGGTTATAAGTTAATTGGCTTCAGTAAAATTGTCCCTAATGTGTAGGATCGTGTTAGTGTACGGGGAGATTGCTGATTGGCGTGGACCCGGTGGCCCGTAGGGCCTGTTCCCGCACTGTATCTCTAAAGTCTAAAAGTCTAATAGTCTAACTTTTAGACTTTAGAGATCTCCCTTCCTCCTAACTCCAGTCACTATGTTCCCTGGGCAGGAGGTTGTCCAGAATTGAAGGAGACAATGTGAAGAAATCTCAAAAAATTGAAAAAATAAAATAAACCCTTGTTTCCATTATACTAATAATACTGAATTATTTATTAATTCAATTAGTCTGTTCAATATTTTGATGCTCAACTCAACCAAGGTAACCCAATGTTGTTTGATACCTACTGAGAGTCATCTCCTTTATTTTTAATCCATTCTTGATCTTTCATTAACCGAGTTTTCTTCGTAGTTTCTCGGATGACCTGGTCCCTTTCACCTAAAATTGAAGTTTAAAATTTGTGAATAAGTATAGTGAAGGAAACACTATTGATAAAATTAAAAGTCTATCATTGAAAAGCAACTCATGGGCAATAAAATACTGTTCAACACAATAAACTCATGTATGCTGTCCACTCCTTTTTTTAAAAGCTCATCCCTATCTTTTTCTATGACTGTGATTTACAATTCTTAAACATAGAATTTAGTTCATGCATCCTGTTCCAGTAACCAGGGAGAATATGCATTTTAACTCTATCTACTCACCTCAGTTCCTTTAATTTTCCTTCGTGTCAAAAAATTAATCAACATGTTTTGAAATTTCCCTCTAACCTAGCCTCAAATAGTTATTTAGTGAAAAGGCTGAACATTTTCATTATTCTTTATCTGAAGAATTATCCTTTCCATTTCACTATTGAATGACTATTGTAATTATCAAGTCATACCCTTTTCTTTGGAACCTCTCATCAAAATAAACAATGTATTTCTCACAATCTAATCAAATCCTTTATTCATATTAAGCACTTCAATTAAATCACTATTGAATTTTCTGTATTCCAAGGAACTCAATCCTGGCATATAGCATCTGTGCTCAAAATCAACTTTGAGCTGCCATTATTCCCTCTGATCTCCTAACAATGACTTCAAATCTGCGACCTCTGAGTTTTAACCTTTCACATTAGAGAAATGGTCCCATTCTATTTAAAAGACATCCCAACTCTTCATAAACTTACATGCCTAATTAACTTTCCCTTCAACCCCCTATGCTCCAAAGAAAGCAAACCGTTTACCCAGTCCGTTTATCCAGTCCAGATTGTTACAGTTTTCTAGTCCCAACAAACATTACGTAAATTTCCTTAGCACACTCTCAACTCACATTAGATATTTCCTGTAAATAACAATTGGAATTTTATGCAATACTTAAAGCAGACTAATTAGTGCTGCATATGGTTTCAGCATGACCTTTCTACTCATATGTTCTATGATTTGACATAAAGAACATCATCCAGTTTGCCTTTTTCAACCACATAAACCAGCTCTGCAATCAGCGTATATGCTCTCCTCTGTCTCTCATATCACTTGGGCTGTCCTTATTCACCCTTCCTATCAACTTTTACTACTGTCAGTGAAGCCTGTCATTCAGCAGCTCTAGATTTGGCAATCCCATATTTTTTTTCTTTCCGGTAGTATGTTTATCTTGAACCCCATTCTTCTTCTTCTTTCCTGTCCTTATGCTCTATAATGGCTCGCCACTGCTGTACACATCGTTGCACTATTGGTTTGTTAAGTGCAAGGCCTGCAGTAGTGCATGGATTATCCAGCAATGGGCATTGCAGTAGGTGTTGCATTGTCTGGGTCTGTGTGCCACAGTCATAGGTTGTTGTACCCTTGATGTAGCCCCATTTGTGCATTGTCTCCCTTGACCGCCTGACCCCAGTTCGCAGTCAGTTGAGACATCTCCAGTTCAGCCATTGTTTATCAGCACCTGATGGTAAGCGCTCTGTTGCTGGTATGGGTATGCCCATCTTGGTGGAAATAGGGACAGTGGCTAGTCTGTTCTTCCACATCTGGAGACGTGCTTCAGTTGTTGTTGTTTCCAATGGGGTGACGCTGGTTAGGAAGCTCATACTCGATTTTAACCACCTAGGAGGGGGCACATGGTTGTGTAATGGGTGTCTATCGTCTGTCAGTTGTTGCAGATGCTCTGTCCTACTTGCAACTGCTCTCCTGATGTTTGGGGGAGTGATGCCAGCCAGTAGGTAGACATTATTTATGTCCGTAGATCGGACATAAATAAATCAATAAGCAACCAGTGATGCTATGGCAGCTGGGATTCAAAGATGAGTCAATCTTCATTACATGTATAGATCTCTCCCAAGCAGGGCAGGCATATTCTGCAGCAAAGCAGAGTGAAAAGGCAGTAGTATGTACTGTTGTTGGGTTGGCACCCCATTTGATGGTCGTGAGTTTGTTCAATGTTGTTGCGGATGCCCACTTTTGCTTTAGTTTGTGCCTTGAATGTTAAGCAGCGGTCGAGTGTGACTCCAAGGTAGACTGGGTTTTGGCAATGTGTTAGTGGGAGTCCAGACCATGTGACGTGCAGTTGATGGTTGGCCTCTTGATTCCTCAGGTGGAATGCACAGACCTGTGTTTTCAATGGGTTGGTACGCAGCTGGTTTTCCTCATAGTATGAATATAAACTGGTGAGTGCCTATGTCAGCATTGTCTCAACATCTTGGAACTGTGTACCCTGCGCTGTTATATAGAGATCATCTGCAAAGATGAAATGCTTAGTTACCAAGTCAGTTGGCTGGTCATTGGTGTAGATGTTGTACAGGATCGGTGTCAGAACACTTCCTTGTGGGAGGCTGTTCTTCTGTCATCGCCATCTGCTATGTTTTCCTCCTTTCTCACCAAAGAACCTTCTATTCTGGAGCTTTGTTTGTATTAGCTCGGTTAGATGCAGATCTTTTGTCATCTCAAGGATCTTGTAGAGGAGTCGTTTGTGGTTGATAGTGTCGTATGTTGCTGACAACTTGACAAACACTGCTCCCGTGATTTGCCCTTGTTCGAAGCCATCTTCCATATGTTGTGTTAGGTTGAGGAGCTGGCTTGTTGTGGACTTGCCTGGGCGGAAT
Organism: Leucoraja erinaceus; assembly: GCF_028641065.1. Taxonomy (NCBI): domain Eukaryota; kingdom Metazoa; phylum Chordata; class Chondrichthyes; order Rajiformes; family Rajidae; genus Leucoraja; species Leucoraja erinaceus. Next base: position 25,595,206 of record NC_073382.1, on the reverse strand, counting down.
CCTGCCTGTTCTGAGATTAGGTGTTCATCTACATATGGAGCAAGGCGGTTGAGGATGAGTCTCTTAAATACTTTGTAGGTGTGGCAGAGTAAAGAGATGGGTCTATAACTCTTCCCCGGTTTCAGTAGTGTGATTACTCGAGTCTGGCGCCAAAGCTTTGGGATTGTCAGATTGGCGGAGCATGAATTGTAATGAACCTCATTAATCTTCTTAAAGGCCTCCCATTATTTTGAGACTGATTTACCCAATTAGGTGGCAATAAGTGAAAATATATGCAAGATTTGAACTATGAGTATTTTTACCTGATTTCGGATCTTGCCAGTGTTTATTGCCCCTCCCTAACTTCCCCTTAACTAAGTGGCTTGCCAACCCAGACCAGGCCAACAGGAGATTTCCTTCCACATCAGTGAACCAGATTGCTTCTACACCCCAGAGTATTACTTATGTTTCTCTTTCATTAGCCGGTCCTGCACAATGTTTGCAGTATTTTCTGATTCCTAGGAATTGCAAATTTCCCTTTTACAAACATCACTTCTCATTATGTTTAAAAAAAAATTCAAGATCTATTTAATTACTGGAATTTAAATTTCCCAGTTACACCAATTTAGATCTCAAAGTCCACAGTCCAGGCCTCTACAAATGATTCTCATGATTTAACTGTTAAATTACCATGCTATTTATAAATAATAGTTTTCAAATATATATGCCCTGGCAAGATATTATTGTTACAAACCTGAAGTGGCTGGTTTGTCAGTGGAGAATGCATCCGTTAGTTTTTTAAACACAGACATGTCCAACAATTTGTAGTTGCTGCTGATTCGTCAACAATAAATGCGACAATAAGGTTTTCCTGTAAGTAAATAGAGCCAGGTTTAATCAGCATTTCTTGTTTTGAGGTCTGTTCAGCCTCTTTATTAATTAACATGTATTTATTTATTTATTTATGTGTTTATTTATTTACTTGAGTAATTGGGAACGAATTTCTACAAAATCAAATGAGCAATAGTCACAACAGCAACAAAAGCAAAAGGAATGCAGCAGCTATGAAACATCAGCGTTTTCAGTGAACCAAGGGCTCTGTAGCAGGCAAGCACTGCTTCTGTTTTCTAACTGTGAATGTGGAAAAATGCATTCTTGCAAGTCTCGGGTGTGCAAACAGTTGAGGGGTAGAGAAGGAAATTTGACACTAATTGAAGAAAATGGAAGAAACCCACCAGATAAAAAAAGAAAGTGATGGCTAAAACAACAACTCATTATGAAGACACAGACAAAAGAACATATTTTTTCTAGAATGCAGCAAATAATTAGTTTAAAGATTAAATATAAAATAGGTGTTGTAATAAGCATTAGATTAATATGACAGTGACTCACATAAACCTTTAACCTGTTTATTGATTGACTTAAAATGTACAAAGCAAGGATGTAGATCTCCACAAACCACCTCTGGTCTAGTATATCTAAAACAGCACCAAATTGCTCAAAATTTGATTGGTTTATCAAACTTTCTTTTTGGAACACTTTCAGAGTAAACTTATACATTTCTTCCCTTATCATTGTTTCATGAACATTTCGTATTTTCTGTGCATTTGTCCATTGAAAAGACATCTGGTACAGCTTCAGTCCTAAGGCTTCAATGTGCAACCTTCCAATAAATGACCATCTGCACTTTCAAACTCAATTGAGCGTGATTCAAGCCAAAATTATGATGTCCCACCTTGAGAAACTAACAATTGGTTCCTTTGAAGTGAAGCATGCTAAGAAATCAAAGAAATAAACTTTTGCCACCATAAAATTAATACATGGGTGAACATGTTCCACTTGGTTCATGTGAAGGAGGAACATATTACCAAAGATGGACACAAAATGCTGGAATAACTCAGGCAGTATCTCTGGAGAGAAATAATGTTTTGTCTATCTTTGGTTTAAATCAGCATCTGCAGTTCTTTCATACACATTCTGTTTAAACCATATACCAGTACATCAAAACAGGGCCCTCCACCTAATTGGATGAATTTCAGAGTATTGTTGGTGAGAGTCAACAGGAGCAACATTCAAGAGCATACATTTGTTAATTTAATATTTGGTCCAGGAATATTCTTCAGTATAGGAGGAAAAGTTACCCCTTTGACAAGCTAGAACAGCAGTCGGAACTATACCTTAGTTATAATGGAATCCATTGTAAGTTTATATTATTTTTGGAATATGTTTGAAACCACTAGAGATAGCAGCATTGCCATTGGGCTTGCTGAAGCTAGGGTTATTCCAGCAACGTTGTTACATTGTAAAATGCATTTTATTCTTTAAAAAATCTTTAAAATTGAATTGTTTATAGCCCTTGTTGCCACTAAATTATCCTTCTTATCCATATCCACATATGCCCTTTTAATAAGTAGGCTTTTAATGCTGCAACAAACAAGCATGGAAACATGGGTTCAGAGCTTCCGTGCAATACCGTCAGGTTTGGAAATACCGTCAGGTTTCATGAAGTTGCAAGTTGCATGGAGTTGCATGCCTCCAATGACTCTTACAAACTTCTACAGATTCACCATAGAAAACATACTGTCATGCCATATTACAATTTGATTTGGGAAGTGCTCTGCCCAAGACTGCAAGAAGTTGCAGAGTTGTAGATGTAGCCCAGTCCATCACACAGATCAGACTTCCCACCATTGACTCCATCTACACTTCATGCTGCCTCAGAAAAGCAGCCAACATAGTCAATGATTTGTCCCACACAAGTCATTCCTTTGTCTTCCCATGTCCATCCAACAGAAGACACGAAAGCTTGAAAGCACAATCACCAGACTCAGGAACAGCTTCTCCCCCTCTGTTATCAGGCTTCTGCATGGTTCATACATAAGCTAGGTCACTGTCCAATTCACCTCTATCCGATTTGTCTACAAAACTGATGCACTGTAATACTGAGAATTATATTCTAAACACTATATCTTCCCTTTTGTTCTGTCAATTGTACTTGAGATTGATGTGATTGGATTTATGTATAATGTATCTGATCAGTTTGGATAGCATGCAAAACTAAGCTTTTCACTGTACCTCAGTGCAAAGGGTAAATAATGAACCTAGACCTTCTGGACAGACCAATTAAAGAGTGACAATGTGACATAAAGTGGGAGCACTGCATATTTACAAAAGCATGTCACGTAACAAATTCTCAAAATATGTGATTTACAATTCCAGAATGTTAATATGTTTAAAGACAGACACAAAGTGGTGGAGTAACTCTACGGATCAGGCAGCATCTCTGGAGAATAAGGATAGGTGATGTTTCCCGTCAGACCCTTCTTCAGATCTGTTTGAAAATATTTCTACCCACTTTCTTGTTCTGCCCATTATAAATGTAGCTAGTTTGAATGAAACAGTCGGAACCAGAGCAAAGTAAAAGCATCAAACGCAAAGGGAGAGATTAATTTGTTTAACAAATGGGATGACACATTGAGATCTCAAAATGATTCATTACAATCCTACAGGAAGGAAGCATTTCACACACAGAGTGGTGAATCTCTGGAACTCTCTGCCACAGAAGGAAGTTGAGGCCAGTTCATTGGTTATATTTAAGAGGGAGTTAGATGTGGCCCTTGTGGCTAAAAGGATCAGGGGGTATGGAGAGAAGGCAAGTACAGGATACTGAGTTGGATGATCAGCCATGATCATATTGAATGGCAGTGCAGGCTCGAAGGGCCGAATGGCCTACACCTGTACCTATTTTCTATGTTTCTATGCAAGCATACCTTTGTTTCACAGTTGAGAACCTACATGGGTCTAAACTCAAACTAAAGCGCCAATTAAATGACCTAATCATTAATAATACAATTATATCTAACAAATAAAAAGATTGTGGGCAAAACTCAAAGTGCTGAAGTAACTCAACAGTTCAGGTAGCATCTCTGGGAATGAAAAGGTGGCATTTCGGAACAAGACCCTTCTTCAGAATAAGAATGTGGGAGTTGCTTCATTTTTTTAATTTATTAAAAAAATAATAATATTTTTATTAGAAGCATATGCATATCATAATACATTTTGTTTATCAATTACATATTGTTAATAGTTGGGGTCCCGGCTATCAAAATAGCTGGGGTCCTCGTCTATCAATTACATATTAACACAGCTTCTATTTGTTTATTTATTTTATAGATAGGAAGAAAAGAGAGGAAAAAAACGATAATAAAAAAATAAAAAAATAGAATAAATGACCAATAATACAACTTTGGAGATAGGTCCGTAGGATATAAAACATAACTATTCATCTAATCCTGGGTTCAAGTTTCAGTCAGGATTCCGTGCTGGACCAGTTTACCCCTTCAAAAAATCAATAAATGGAGACCATATTCCAGCAAATAATTCTAGTTTGTCATTTAAGACAAGTCTAGTTCTTTCCAAATGTAAGGTAAGAACTACCTTACATTTAATAAATAATGCTTCAATTTATGAGCTGCAAGGATTGAAAACCAAATCCTCACAACCTACTAGAAAATGGATATAAATGAAAGTGTTCAAGTTCAAATGTATTGTAAGCAATGTCTAAATCCCAAGAATTATTTTTAAAAACAGCTGACATTTCTAGATTGTGTATTTTATTTAGAAGTTATCTATTGTAAAGTCTGATCATCCCGCACCTCTGGGCCGGAGAAGCATATTTTCCAGACTTTTGGATGTTACCACTGTTAATATTCTAACACACATTTTCAATTCTTTTTAATTTACGTATTACAAAGTAATATATTAAATTTTGCAATGAATAGAGTGAGTTTAAAGGTAGCAGGAACTGAAGCCCAGTATCGCTGCAATCATCCCCTCATTCTTCACACCAGATGCTTAAGATCTCAACCCCAGTTCTGGCCTCACATTGATCCAACAGTCCAGATCTCAGCACCAACCACACCCCAGATCTCAGCTCTGATTGCACGCCTCACCTGCACTTTAAACCCCTGATTCACAGACTACACAGAGCAAGCCATATGCTGAACTGAATGAATTTCCAAATAATTCAATACCAAATTATTGCAGTTTTACTGTTCTGGAAGATAGCCATTCAGCCAGCGCCCAGCAGAGCAATCCTATCAGACCTAATCATCTTCTTATTTATTACTTGTCGTAGCTTGTCTTACTTGTCGTAGCTTGTTGCGGGTGGACGTAGATTGTCGTAGGTGTGGTCGTAGGTGGACGGCCTATGGTTCGATGGTTGTCAGTAGCGTACCATAGCTTGACTTCGACTAGGAGGTAGGTTGTTGTAGACTTTGTCGTAGGGGGTTCCAGGCGCTGGTTTATCGGCCACCTGCTACGACTATGACAGTCGCCGGCAGTAGCCAAAAAAAATCGCCTAAGTGGGACAGGCCAATAACCTCTCTTTCAATTTTGCTTGATTGCTGCACTGCTTTAAGTACCTAAGACTGATTCTCTGCATTTTATTTCTCACCATCTTCCTCCACACACATTTACTACAGAGAACTCGCCTTGCTTTTAGTGGTAGAAGTTAGTTTTTGCACCTCTACAAATGCATTGAGCAAACTGACATTGTTTGTTGCAAAATCGATTGTTTGCTGTGAGTCATATTATCCACCCATCTCTAATGTAATGGTTGCAACACCATTCACCATAAGTAGCACAATAAAAAAATCAGCTATTGCAATTGGGCAAATTATTTTACACTCATCTCATGGTTTTAAAAGCAGTGGAAGACGGTGTTGAGTGTAAAGACTATCAAGGTATAATTGTTTGTATTACAATACCATCCAATATTAAATTGAACCAGTATTGTTCTGCTGCCAGTGTTTTAATAGTCTCTTTAAACAGCGTGAGCTGTGCTTAAATCAGCCAAAGCAGTGATTCAGATTCTATTCTGGTGCAGCTGGTTGCTTGAACAAGGAGTTTCTGGGTGGGGATTATCATAAATTACCTCCTTTACATATGCACTCTTTCATAACAGCATTCCACTGTTCGGCAGATTTTACACCCAATCAAACAACCAGCCCAGTCTCTCTCTCTCTGTCTCTCTGTCTGTCTCTCTCTCTCTCACTCACACGCACTCTCTCTCTCTCTCTCACACGCACTCTCTCTCTCTCTCTCACACACACACCAACACACATACAAACCATCTCTATTCATTGCCTTAGATCTGGACAATCTGTCTATTTTATACTAACTATTCCTGGAATAGTATGTTCTTACTAATGTGCAATGCAGCCAGAAAATTGAAAGGAAGAATAATCACATTACTAATAAATCTCATGAATCTTGCTAGTTTAATTTAGACAACTTCTCTGTGATTCTCATACAGACAGCATCTCCCCTTTGCCTCTGTGTTATTAAAAGACTTTGAGGATTTGTACATTAATCTCTCATTAACCATTGCAAGGAAGTTAGGTTTCACAATGAACATGTAAGCACTTGTCAAAAATAGTCACCTCAGCCACTCTATTTTAGAAGTGAACCAAGAGTGGTTGATGTGAAAAAAAAAAAAATTATGCAATCTTACAATTGATCTTTTGATTTTAGTTTATTCACCTCTATCTTAATTCAATACACAATAGACAACAGGTGCATGAGTAGGCCATTTGGCCCTTCGAGCCAGCACCGCCATTCAATGTGATCATGGCTGATCATCCACAATCAGTTCCCCGTTCCTGCCTTTTCCCAATATCCCATGACTCCGCTGTCTTTAAAAGCCCTATCTGGCTCTCTCTTGAAAGCATGCAGGAAACCGGCCTCCACCGCCCTCTGGGGTAGATTCCACAATGTGAGTTCTAAATGGCTTATGGGCCGGTCCCACTTAAGTGATTTTTCAGGCAACTGCCAGCAACTGTCAAGTTGCCGGCAGTCCCCTGAAAAATCGGCAACTTGAACAGCGACCATAATGAGGCCGCAACTAGTTCCCAGAATGCGGGAGCTCCTCACGACCAAGAAGGTGACTCCCCGGCAACCACCCACGAACATGTGGCGACCGCAGAGTCTTCTGCTGCCACCTAAAAAATCGTCTAATTGGGAAAGGCCCATTACCCCTTAATCTTAAACTGTGGCCCCCTGGTTCTGGACTCCCCCAACATCTGGAACATGTTTCTCTCCCTTTAGTTTGCTTTGCTTGACTTGATTTTAATTCATCATTGTTGTTTTGGTTCCCCAGTCTTTTTTTCTCACTTACTTAAATCTCCATAAGGGTATGGTCTTAAGGTTTTTCCATGCAAGAAGATCCCAAAGTGCCCTGTTGCCAACATCATGCAGTTATCAGTTCATTATTGACTAAGCACAGTGGTAAAGCTGTTGCCTCACTACACCAGAGACCCGGGTTTGATTCTGACCCTCAGTGCTGTCTGTGTAGAGTCTGTACCAATAACAGACCCTCTTATAAACTTCCACTTCCCTTTCTGCATTACAATTAATTAATGTTTATACAAAATTAAATGTGCTTGATACATTGAGAAATTAATTGATAAATGATGTAGCACATTAATGATAGGGTAAAGATAGGGTTCTTGGTTGGTTCTTGGTTTGGATGAATTGGATGCTGTTTGGCTGTCAACTAGGGAATAACATGGACTAGCTCATTGCATTTGGGGATATCACTCTTTATCCACCCAATGATTTAATTGCTTCACTTTCTTTCAAAAGAGAATCACAGGGTATCTGTTTGGAGCAGGAGGTTGGCAATGAGATAGAAGATCAGACACAATTGTGTCAAACAGTAGAGGAGCTGAATGGTCTACTTCCATTTTCATTTGTTTTGTTCTTATGTACCTGCAAGTAAACCAGTGAGGCTTTACTGGAAATTGTCACTGGATGCAACCAGCAGCTAACTGCTTTCTCAAATACCAACTATTCATATATTCATTAAAGGCACTAAAAGACACGATGAAGAGACGATAAGTAAAATATTCTACTCAATGAGGATCCCTGCCACGGAAAGGCCCAGGTCTGTTATTATTGCTCAATGACATGTGCACATCAGAACAATGTGACCTGTCCTCCTTACATTCCACCTGCATGTGTGCTGACTACATTTTTATTCAACCAAGGTTCTTATTTCAATATTTGTCATGCAAAAATGTCATGGAATGTCAGTTCAGGTTAGGTCGCGGGGGAGTCGGGTACCGTGTAATCCCGTCACCCCTGCTCCATGGTCGGATAGTCAGCGACTAAACCGTCTCCCCCTATACTATAAAATCCTATACTTCCAGCAGCGGATGTCCGCAGGAACTGCAGGACAGAGATGTGTGGTGCGTCCGTCACCGTTCCCGAGGGAAACCAGCACCACTGCGTCGCTAATGTTTTCCACGATGATGATGATTATATCATTTTCCAGCTGAAGAAAACATTGATGAGACAATATTTGGAGTATTGTGCACAATTCTGGTCACCTGCTATAGGAATGATGTTATTAAGCTGCAAAGGGTGCAGAAAAGGCTCACCAGAATGTTACCAGGACCTGAGAGCTTGAGATTTTATATCTCAAGTGAGTGGATAGGCTAGGACATTTTTCTCTGGAATTCATGTGGCTGAGGTGTGACCTTATAGAGATATATCAAATCACGAGAGGCATCACAGTCTTTCTTCCAGGGCAGTATTTGTCTAATAATAGATGGCCTAGGTTTAAACTGATGATAGTTTAAGATGAAAGGGGAGAGATTTAGAAGAGACTTGAAAGCAATGTCTTCATCCATAGGGTTGTGCTTATGTGGAATGAGCTGCCAGCAGACGATATAGAGAGTGAAAGCCATTGAGGCAGATAAATGGAGAGCAAAGGTATAGATGGATATGGACGAAGCAAATGGGACTAGCTGAGCTATAAAACCTGGTTGACATGGATACATTGGCCTGTAGAGCATATTTCCATGCTGTATGACTCAGAGTTATAACCCCTCTTTCACAATGTCTTTGGTAACTGCTTTTATTATTAAAAGCCCTGCCCCACGGTAAGAGTTCATTCCAAGAGTTCGCCCGAGTTTTGCTCTGATTCGAACTCGGAGATTTACGGTAATGGCCATGTGTCAGTACTCGGGGCTCTCATGATGAAAAATCTTCACGCGTCTTCCCGTGCTTAACTGCCGTTAGCGAGTCTTCCCGAGTACCCGCCGTTAGCGCTAAGAGACGTCCCCGAGCTCCAAAGTACCCGCTACGTTCATTCTCCAAGCTTACTATGAGTTTGATTTTTTTTTAAACTCGGGAGAGCTCTTGGAATGAACTCGTACCGTGGGACAGCGCTTTAAGGAAGTCAGCTGGTCATTATTGCATTGATGCTTATAGGAGCATCGAACATAGAACAGCATAGGCATAAGCCCCTCAGCCCACAATGTCTGTCAACCATGATGAAAATTTAAACCTATCCCATCTGCCTACATATGGTGTATATCTCTCCTTCCTTCATGTTCCTATGCATGGCTAAATGACTCTTAGACTTGCTGTTGTATTTTCCACAAACGTGATTATAATTGAAATGGCTGCAATCCATTTTGAGCCACACTGAAAGAGTGGTACGAGGTACTACCATGCAATATGAATGCATTTATTTATTTCTACATGGCTTTTTCTGCTGTACTCACCAGAGTTATGAACTCCTGGAGTCCATATTTAGCAAGATAGTCATTGGCCGATCTTTAGTAAGACTTTACTGGACTTTATCTTGCACTAAATGTTATTCCCCTTATCATGTATCTGTGCACTGCGGATGGCTTGATCGTAATCATTTATAGTCTTTACGCTGACTAGATAGCACACAACAATAAAGCTTTTCACTGTACCTTGACACACGTGACAATAAACAAAACTAAACTGAAAGAGCAACCATATAAAATACTAAATCCACTATTTGCATTTGATATAACTATGACAAAAAGCACCTGATTATTCTTCCAGGATATGAGCATATAGAGTATTATTTTTAATTATAATTTTCTGCAGATGATGGACATCTAAAATTAAAAATTAAAATAATGCTCAGCACCAGGCAGCAAAACAGTTTTGGGCCAATATTTTCATCAGTTGTCATTTGTCTGTTGTAATTCTGTTGGAAATTCATCAACATGAAAGATTCTCCCACCCATCTCTCTCAACCCCACATCCGTGATGACCCGTCTTCCAACAATGGCTCTGAATCCTCAGTTCTGGTTCCATTCACCCTGCCCAAGTCCAATTCTGCTCCCAGTTTCTAACTGGGTTTCCGACTTTGGTCAAGCCTGCTTATTCTGATTCCGGAAATCTCAAACAATCATCCTTGAACCTGACTAGATACAGCACGGAAACAGGCCCTTCGGCCCACCGGGTCCGTGCCAACCAGTGATCCCCGCACATGAACACTATCCTATACCCACCGGGGGCAATTTTTACATTTACCAAGTCAATTAACCTACAAACCTGTACGTTTCCTCCACACTCTTTGGAGTGTGGGAGGAAACCAAAGATCTCGGAGAAAACCCATGCAGGTCACGAGGAGAATGCACAAACTTCGTACCAGACAGCACCCGTAGACGTTTACCCTCCTACCATCCGGGATCTACAGGTCTCCCCCGAACCAGCAGGTCGAGGAACAGTCTGTGAGGTCACTCTACCATCTCGGACACTTATTATTATTTTTATTCAAATCGTTTGCTATGTCGAACCCGAATCCCACCGGAATCACCGGCGCTGCATTCGCTGTAAGGCAGCAACTCTACCGCTGTGCCACCTTGACCGCCTCCCTCCTCTTAATGCATGAAAAGTGGTGTGTCAGGCTCATTCAGTGTCACGTACTCTTTGAGGGTCGGGCTCTGCCAAGTTATGCTATGCTGACCACAGTACCGAAAGTACAATTGGCATACCAAGTTGAAGCACTTCATCATGCCTCCCAAGTGCCAATATAAATCTGGGCTCCTGCTTCTTTGCAAGCCCAATTGGGTGTGACAGCCTGCGTGGGTGGAGGCAAAGTAAACATATCTGTTGTATAGGCAGAGGCATATTAAACAACAGGAAATACCCAAAGCAGAAAATAAAGCACAGTTAAGATTGGAGTGCTTCAAATATCACAAAGGAAATGGAATGAGGAGTTGCCCATTAAAGTCTCTACCAAAGGTCAGGGTGTGAATCATAGTTTACATATTTCACAGGTTAAACTTACCCATCCCTAAAGACGAATGGACAGATTTGCAGAGGCTTAATCATTCTTCTCTCACTGATTTCAACGTTGGCCTCCTGCTCTCCAGGAGGAAGGAACCAGCCTCTCCAGACACTGAAGATCGGCTTTTAATTGCCATCACAGCCAAGTGGTGCTCCTTTTTACTGAAACAAATGGTAGGGGTGGGAGGGGTGGATGGTGTAAATTGGGAAGATTAGATACGGTAGGAGATTACAGACTAATCTGGTGGCCAAACCTGCCAGAGGAGGCTATTGGGGGGCATGAATAGATAAAAGAGATGCAGCATGTTTTGTCTTTTCATAGATTATGAGTCAGGGTGAGTAGGAATTGCAAAATGGATGGCTGAGACACGGGCATGTGGGGAGGTGTCGTAGGCATAGCTATGTGTATATTGGTTGGAGGGTTTAGACGCTACTAAAAACAAAGGCCATAAAATGAATGCCCTGATTATAGCACAATGTCAAGTAAGTTATAATTCTGAATTGAAAGAGAGTGCTCATAGATTAAGGTTAACCCCCATCATCACCCCACTGTCCCAGACTGTGTAGCCAGCTCCGCCATTGGCAGATGTTGTTTCCTTAGATCCCAAAGTGAATCTTTGAGATTTTCTCACGGCAAATTTCCTCCCCCTCTCTGAACGGGAAGCAATTCCTCACTGCATCATACTCATCACTGTGCACGTGTGCATCTGTGCACACACACACACACAAGTGTGCACACTGCCCAACATCATTCCAGTTATCACTATTTACTAATCACCGCACTCCAGCTCAGATAAAATTACCACCTGCTTTCGATAAGAGAGGTTTAGTTTATAGATACAGCATGGAAACAAGTCCTTTGGCCTACTAAATCCACGCCGACCAGGGATCTCCATACACTAACACTCTCCTGCACAGTGGGGACAATTTACACTTTTTAGTGAAGTAACCTACAAACTTGTACATCTTTGCAATGTGGTAGGAAACCAAGCACCCAAAGAAAACCCACATGGTCAATGGGGGAATGCACAAACTCCATACAAACAACACCGTAGTCAGAATCAGACCTAGGTCTCTGGCGCTGTCATGTGCCAGCGTGTCGTCCCAAATATGAAAATTTAAATGAGGCACAGGCATTATAATTGCTGTGGATATTGAATCACTTCCTCACGTTAGCTGAGTATATCACCAATTCTGGACTATCCCCTCTTGCACAAAAAACTCACTCCAGACGGTGCTGTTACACAACCAGGCATCTCTTGCCATATAATACCCGGTTTGTCATATTCCCTGAATTTCCTGAAAAATGTAATGTTCTCAGTGTCTGTTTGCTAAATGTGATTTATGAAAGTAAATGATGTCTCAAGGTTTGCACAAGTCTCGAAACAGTGAAAATAAATTTACTTAGGTGTACACACTATAGAAATGTACTATGCAAATAACCCAGACAACCTAACAGCAGGTGCACATATGACCAGCAAACCTGAGAAGAGAGGCTTTGTTAATTTAAGTATGTATTCATTGAATAAATCTACCTACCAATTGACACACTTTCCTTTATTCCATAAAATAATACACAAGCATGTGAATAAAATGATCAAATATAAAAGTTAAACTTGTGGCTTTATTGCCATTAAAATGGTTCAAATTGTATCTGTTTCTTTTCATATCAATTACTGCCTGCCGAATTCAATCGTATCTTACACAACGGCAAAGATCTGACCAGAATTTTGCAGTAATTTGTAAGGTAATATCCACTCAAGATTATCTTTTCTATTTTCTCAACCTAGTTTGGAGCAGCAGTTGGAATTGTGGCAGCGGTACCTCTTCACACAAAGGGAGGACTTTCACACACAACATCTCAACTGGAAGGAGAGATATTTAATAATTTTACATGTTCACAATTGTTGAATGTGAGCTCTTAACGGCATCTTACAAGGTCTCCTGTAGTTATGCCTAAATCTGAGGAAACGAATGGAAAACTGGGTTGCAATTTTAAGATGCCATTTTAGAAAAACTAAAAATGTCCTAAAATCAACTACACACACAAGACACTGAAGAACTCAGTATTTTTCATGAATGCTTAAAGTAAAATCAGATTCCTGTAAAACATTTTATTTGACCCTGAAAACAAAGATAAAAGACATATACAAGTACAAAAGATAAATCTTAGCATGCAGATCAATTATAAATGCCAAAAGCAACACCATTCTCTCGGATGCTGGGTAACAGCAGCCACGAATCTGCAGACACTTAAATAAACAACTAGATTTGTTGCAATGCTCATCTGTCCAGTTTTAACTCCCTTTTGATTTCATCTAATTTCTCTCCCAGCCAATGACACCAAAGTTTAGAGTCTGTACTTACACGTTTAGTCGATCTGAGTAACTGTGTAGTTAAATTATCTAGGTGGAGAAAATTTGCTTCTTTAAAATTCTATCTGAGTCACAAAGTTTGCGAGAGTCTTTGGATGGGTGTGTTTGCTATATCTCTAAACTGGTTATGCAAGTTTTGGGTGCGGTTGTATTCACTTTGGAATGGCACCAATGCACACGTGGTACATCTTTCTCAAACGCTGAATAGCAATTACAAATGTCCATTAAATCAATTACCCAGAGATGACATGTTGTTTAAGAAGGAGCTGCAGATGCTGGAAAATCAAAGGTGGACAAAAATGCTGGAGAAATTCAGCAGGTGAGGCAGCATCTATGGAGAGAAGGAAATAGGCAACGTGTCGGGCTGAAACCCTTCTTCAGACTGATGTGAGGGTGGTGGGCGGGAAGGGGGGGGGGGGGGGGGGGAAGAAAGGAGGAGAAGAGGAAGAGCCAGTGGGCTGAGGGAGAGCTGAGAAGGGGAGGAGAAAGTAAGGACTACCTGAAATTAGAGAAGTCACTGTTCATACCGCTGGGGTGCAAGCTGCCCAAGTGAAATATGAGGTGCTGCTCCTCCAATTTACGGTAGTCCCACTCTGGCCATGGAGGAGGCCCGGGACAGAGAGGTCGGATACGGAATGGGAGGGGGAGTTGAAGTGTTTAGCCACCGGGAGATCAGGTTGGTTATTGTGAACCGAGTGGAGGTGTTCGGTGAAGCGATCGACAAGACTACGCTTGGTCTCACCGATGTAGAGCAGCTGAAATCTAGAGCAGCAGATGCAATAGATGAGATTAGAGGAGGTGCAGGTGAACCTCTGCCGCACCTGGATAGGCTGTTTGGGTCATGAATGGAGTCAAGGGGGGAGGTAAAGTGACAGGTGTAGCATTTCTTGTGGTTGCAAAGGTAGAGTGCCCGGAGAGGGGGTGGTTCGGGTGGGAAGGGACAAATTGACCAGGGAGTTATGGAGGGAGCGGTCTCTGTGGAAAGCGGACAGGTGAGGAGATGGGAAGATGTGGTGAATGGTGGTGTCACGTTGGAGGTGGCAAAAATGACGCAGGATTATTTGTTGTACGTGACGGCTGGTAGGGTGGAAGGTGAGGTTATCTGGACTGCACTTCTTCCCACCCTGCTTCCTGTAAGGACTCCATCCCCTATTCCCAATTCCTCCGTCTATGCCACATCTGCACCCAGGATGCATCCTTCCTCCGAGCCGCATCTTCGCCCCCTCCTCGCGGCCTACCACCTGGATTGGCATGGCCTTTCCTGCCGGAGACCGCCCAGAGCTTCAAGCTGTAGCTACAGCTGCAGCGCAGCACTGAGGTACCATCGCTGAGCAGGCGATTCCTTACCCGAGTCACCGTGTGGAGCTCCGGAGTGCTCTGATTGCCGACTTCAACATCATGGAGCTGTGGGGTCTGCGGAGCGTCCAGCCGTGGCGGCGCTGACTTTAAACACCGCGGAGCCTGGGATCTTTCGCCGAGATCGCCAGTGTTGGAGCTCCAACCAGCACGGCCTGTGGACTTCGAAAGCCGCGGTCTCAGGTGGCTAGTGGCCATTTTGGAACTCCAAGCCGCTGAAGAGTGTTCTTCCGACGCCATAGTCCCATCATTCCGGCGAGAGGGGCCTGAAACATCAGGCCGCCGTAGCGGCGACTACGGAGGCCTCAATAGGCCCCGACCACGGATGAACAGAGAGGAAGTGGACAGAACTTTGCTGCCTTCCATCACAGTGGGAACCATTGTGGGGGGATGTTTTTATGTTTAATGTTAAATTGTTTAATGTTGTATTTATTTTATTGGTGTGCTGCAATGGCAACTCAAATTTCACTGCACCAATTGGTAATAAATGTAATTTGTCCTTTGTCCTTTGTATGAACATTGACTTCTCTAATTTCAGGTAGTCCTTATTTTCTCCTCCCCTTCTCAGCTCTCCCTCAGCCCACTGGCTCCTCCTCTTCCTTTCTTCTTCCCCCCCCCCCCCCCCCCATTACATCAGTCCGAAGAAGGGTTTCAGCCTGAAACGTTGCCTGTTTGCTTTGCTTCATAGTTGCTGCCTCACCCGCTGAGTTTCTCCAGCATTTTTGTCTACCCAGAGAGGACACCTTGTATTCAAACTAGCTGTTGAGTTCCCTACATTACAACAATGATTGCACTTCAAAATGTGCTTTGGACATCTTGAGGTACTAATAAATGAGCGTTGATTCTTTAAAGGATACCTGGGCAAGATTATTGAAATACTGTTCAACAATGTTATTTTTTACTTTATTTCAAATTCAATTCCAGCAGAGATGATAAAAAGACAGTACTTTAAATCCTCATCAAGGGCTCACCAAGAGCAAAACTTCAAAATGTTAAAGGGAAGTCAAGAGTTAATTGGCACAGACTGACAGTTTTCATGTTACAGCTTGCAGCATTTAAAAAAACATATTGAGTCTTTTTATGTTAACTAGCTTTTCAATCTCAATTTTAATCTCCCAATTTATGTGGCCACAGTGTACAACTAACTCAAATGGAAATGAAAATTGCAAGGTAGAAATGTTCTGATTTACATGGCGCTGCCACTCTGTACTCTGGAGGTACAGACGGTCTCGATGCTAATGGCATGTTGGCCTTCATAACAAGAGGAGTCGAGTATAAGAGCAAAGAGGTCCTTCTGCAGTTGTACAGGGCCCTAGTGAGACCACACCTGGAGTATTGTGTGCCGTTTTGGTCTCCAATTTTGAGGAAGGACATTCTTGCTATTGCAACTGTCATATGTTGAAATAATGAAGCAACTGGGCTTGTATACACTGGAACTTGGAAGGATGAGAGAAAATCTTATTGAAACATACAAGATTATTAAGGGATTGGACATGCGAGAGGCAGGAAACATGTTCCCGATGTTGAGGGAGTCCAGAACCAGGGGCCACAGTTTAAGAATAAGGGGTAAGCCATTTAGAACAGAGATGAGGAAAAACTTTTTCACCCAGACAGTTTTCAATCTGTGGAATTTTCTATTTCAGAACGCAATTTAGGCCAATTCTCTGGATGCTTTGAAGAGAGAGTTAGATAGAGCTCTTAAAGATAGCAGAGTGGGGATATGGGGAGAAGGCAGGAACGGGGTACTGATTGTGGATGATCAGCCATGATCACAGTGAATGGCGGTGCTGGCTCGAAGGGCCGACTGGCTTACTCCTGCACCTATTGTCTATTGTCTATTGTATTGTCTATTGAGTCCTTGTCAAAACCCCCAGCAAAGGGTTTGCCACAGGCCAGCTGATGAGAAAATCTTAATAATGCCTCTGGACTTGCGCCTCCAAAACATCAAGGTGAGTGAGGTGTCACAACCTGTATTGCATTAGCCCATTCACACCACTGAAGGAAGAACTCTGATATATAATTGACAAGGAAATGTGGGGCTTGGAATTCAGCTGCCTGCGAGAATTATTGGCTGCTTCCCAATTCCAGATTCTTCCTCTAAAACCTAAATGAGACAGAAAGACCTGTTGGAGTAAACCTGCAACTGGAATTGGGATTCTTCCCCTATTGTTCCAAGGATTTGGCATTAGCAGGCTCTGTAATTGTAGATGGTTAAACTCCTGTGGGTAATTGTGATGCAATCTTGATCTTTTTATGCTTCGACACTTGCCAGTTTTGCCCATATTTTCTGGGAAGAGTGACTTCTTTAGAAGTGATGGGCGTTCATCCCTTATTATTCAAACCAATGATATCCTAATGTGATTAAGAAGGAACTGCAGATGCTGGAGAATCGAAGGTACACAGAAAAGCTGGAGAAATTCAGCGGGTGCAGCAGCATCTATGGAGCGAAGGAAATAGGCAACGTTTCGGGCTGAAACCCTTCTTCAGACTAATGTGAAATGTGAAATTCCTAATGTGAAACTGCTTGTAAATTGATTTGTGGGTTTTGTGTAGGTTAATTGGAGACTGTAAATTACCTCATTGCAGGATAAAGGCAGGGAAAATCTCAAAAGAAATGATCGGCATACGGGAGAGAGAATAAGTAGCAGGGATCCAGAGAAATAATGAAAGGGGGAATGGGACTAATAAAATCAACACCATAGCTTCCTTCCATGTTGTTATAAGATAAGATAAGATATACAGTGACCATGTAATAGGTATCGTTACGTTCTGAAAACCTGCCTCCAAAAATCATCACTCTCTGATCTGAGATCCTGATGTTTAATCATGGTGCGAAAAACATATCTTCACTCCAAACAAGATTTTAATTATGTATGAAACATACGCAGATAAGCAATTTCTTTAAGACTGTGACTATTTCTCAAACACTTCTATTTTCACTAAACAAGATTATTGGCAACATTTGCCAGTTTAGTGTTATTTCTACAATAGACCTTGTATATACAACAATGATCAGTATACAATATTCCAATTAAGGTACTGGGATGTACTTTCACCAAATTGTATCAAAGCTACCAATGTGTTAGAAAAATACAAATGTTAAACTTCTGTTACTCACCTGTCTGAATTAGTTCTGAATGAAATTCCTTTGCAATTTTGTTGCTGGCTCCGGTGTTAAATGGTGAGTGGTTTTTTTTCGTTTCAGCGTCAGTCCCGACCAACTGAAATGAGTAATGGTGAAGTTAAAGCTCACTCCCAGCTTATTTGTTCTGTATTGATAGGTTTCCACCCCCGGTGGCACTGACTCACACTCTCACTCCCTCTGGGTGGAGAAAAAGTTTGCAATTTGTGACAAGCAGAAAGCACTTAAACGAAATAATTAGATTGGCAGTAGAGTTTCCACATTCCGCCACTCCCTCTCGAATCAAAGCATTCCTTCCATATCAGTGTAACTCCACCTGAGCAGATTCCACCACCCATACATATTTGCAATGCAGCTATGCCATACACCTGTCTGTGAGGTTACAGGGATTAACCTCTTCATAAGAGAACTCTTTCACTGTAAAATTGCAGGTCAGAGACCAGAAGAGCATGCCTTCAACAGGCATCTAAATTCTGAAATAAGATTTCAAAGTATTGATTTTTTTCAGAATATCACTAATATGCAAATGTCAATAAATGAAAGGACACAGAGAAAGTTGGATACACTCGGTCAGCAGGCCAGACAGGAGCAAGAGGGTCAGAGCGTTGTCTGTTTCTTTGGATTTCCAGCATCTCCAGCTTTTTTGCATTTCAATTGCCTCAACTGGAGTGATCAACACCATTTCTTAAACTGTTTCCATATATCTTACCAGATGGGGACACAAGGAACTGCAGATGCTGGTTTACTAAAAAAAAAAGTGCTGGAGTAAATCGGTAGGCCAGGCAGCATCTCAGGAGAGGCGATATTTCGGGTCAGGGCCCATCTTCAGATTGATTAGTAGTAATGGTTGTAAATCTTCCTTGCTGCCCTTTGGTACAACCAGTATTCAATCGGAAGTTAGCTTCCAGTGTTATTGATTTACTTCCAATGGCAAGAAAGTCATTTCAGAATCACCTGAATGTTTCCCCGTAACTTTATTTTAGCTGTAATTTTAACCAGGATTTCTGCCTAATAATCTGCAATTGTTGAACAATGTTCAGGCTTGTGTTACATTTAATATGGCTCTTTGGAAGATGAGATGCTCTTCCTTGAGGTTAAATTATGCTTAATGGAACAGTTTTGGAGACAGTGACAAAGTGGTTGGAGTAGGAGTGACAAGGATAATTAACGTGACACGTGCCTGGAACCTCATGGCACCTTTGCTTTCTGAATGACAATGTCCTGCAGAGTGGTGACTCTATAGTCAGAACCAGGGGTAAGAATAAGGGGTAGGCCATTTAGGACGGAGATGAGGAAAAACTTTTTCACCCAGCGAGCTGTGGATCGGTGCAATTCTCTGCCACAAAGGGCAGTGGAGGCCAATTCACTGGATGTTTCCAAGAGATAGTGAGATATAGCTCATGGGAGTCATGGGATATGGGGAGAAAGCAGGAACAAGGTACTGATTTTGGATGATCAGCCATGATCATATTGAATGGCAGTGCTGGCCCGAATGGCCAAATGGCCTACTCCTGCACCTATCTCCTATGTTTCTATGTTTAAGAAGGAACTGCAGATGCTGGAAAATCGAAGGTACACAAAAATGCTGAGTTTCTCCAGCATTTTTGTGTACCTTCTATGTTTCTATAATCATTGAGGTTCAGGACGTTGCCTATTTCCTTTGCTCCATAGTGCTGCTGCACCCGTTGTGTTTCTCCAGCATTTTTGTGTACCTTCTATGTTTCTATAATCATTGAGGTTCAGGACAGCCACATCCAGCTATATTGTCACTTCATCTGCGTGCCTGACTACACTCCATGAATCAGCATTCCTCTTTGATTTCTGTGAGAGGAAGAGATTTCTAGAAATACAAAGAAGATGCTTCAGGAACATTGTCAAAGTCTTGTGTAACATATATAACAATTCATTGGATCATTGGAACCCATGGCCTGTGACCAGTAAAATAGAGAAAAGCATCCCAAAAAGCATTGAGCATGTTACTCTTGTGTGGGTTTCTTCCTCTTGATTTCCTCTACATCTACACCCCCAGCATTTAATTTCCGTCTCAGCACAAGAACATATAGTTCCTTGAAAGTGGCATCACATGTAAGCTTTCGTTACATTGGACCTTCATCAGTCAGGGTATTAAGTATAGAAATTGGGATATTATGTTACAACTGTACAAGACATTGGTGAGGCTGCATTTGGAGAAGTGTATTAAATTTTCATCATGCTGTTATAGGAAGAATGTTATTATGGTAGAAAGAGTACAGATTTACGAGGATGTTACCAGGACCTGTGGGCATCAGCTGTAGAGGGGGGTTGGGCAGGCTAGCACTTTATTCCTTGGAACTCAAGAGGCTGAGGGGCAATCCCGTAGAGATGTATAAGATCATGAAGGGAATAGATAGTGTGAACACAGTCTTTTTCCCAGAGTAGGGGAATCAAAAACCAGAGGACATTAGATTAGATAGCCTTTATTGTCATTCAGACCGAAGTCTGAACGAAATTGCAGCAGTCATACATATAATACAATAAAAACAACAATAAACACATATTAACATCCACCACAGTGAGTCCACTTGGGTTTAATGTGACGGAAAAGATTTAATACGAAAATGAGATGCAAAGTTTTTTCACGCTGATGGTTGGTGTGTATATGAAACAAAATGCCAGAGGAGGTAGTTGAGGCAGGTACTATAACAACATTTAAAAGACAGGTACATGGATAGGAAAGGTCTAGAGGGAATGGAATAGCAAGGAATTGCAGATGTTGGTTTATATTAAAGATAGACACAAAATGATGGAATAACTCAACAGGTCAGGCAGCATCTCTGGACAAAATGGATAGGTGACATTTCGAGTTGGGACACTTCTTCAGACAAATTGCAGGGGCAGCAGGAAAAAACACTTGGTGCAAAGAGGTTTTGAAACAACACGCTGATGTCTAACTCCAAACTGAACGCACGTGTTTAACGAAGTGTTCACGTGCACCTCCTCTAACCTCAACTACTGCATCCAGTGTTCCCCATGTGGCTTCCTGTACATCAGTAAGATCAAGTGCAGTTTCGGCATCCATTTCACTGAATACTTGCACTCCGTCCGCCAAGGCCTACGGGATATTCCGGCTGCTAACCATTTGAACACCCATTCCCATACTGACTTTTCTATCCTGGCACTCCTCCATTGCTAGAGTGAGGCCACAATGGAGTATCAGTACCTCATATTCCTTGGGTAACTTGGGTATACTCATTGAATTTTCCAATTTTAGGTAGCCTCAAACAACCCCCCCTTTCTTCCCCACTCCCCTTCCACCCCCCAACCCCACCCCCCCCCCTCCCTCTTGTGCCTCACCTGGACCTCTATTTTCTTCCTTCCCTCGCCCCGACCTTCTCCGACATTCCTTTCTCTGGCTTCACAATTTGCAACTCTTCACTCCTCCTGTCTCCTTTACCTCAACACAAAACAGCACATGTCCATGTTCTCCAGAGATACTTAGCTCGACCCAATGAATTACTCCAGCACTCACTGTCCTTTTGTGTCAACCAGCATCTGTAGTTCCTTGTTTCTACATTCTAACATACAAAACTGTACTAGGTCACATGGCCTCACTTCTATGCCTAATCCACAACGCAAATAGACCATGAATGAATCTGGTTGTAGACCTCAGTTGCAATTTTCTACTCAATCTTCTAGCAATATTAAATTCAGTTCCACATCATTTATATTGACACCTCTGGATGGAAACTCAGTGCCTACCAATTCCTGCTGCAAAGTCCAGAAGAAATTTTCCAAGAGACACAAGAATGGGCGGCGCAGTGGTGCAGCTGGTAGAGTTGCTGCCTCACAGCACCAGACACCTGGGTTCAATCCTGACCTCGGGTGCTGTCTGTGTGTAGTTTGCACGTTTACCCAGTGGCCGCATGTGTTTCGTCCGGGTGCTCTGGTTTCCTCCCACATCCCAAAGACATGAGGTGAAAGGTCTCGACCCAAAACGTCAACTATTCCTATTCTCCAGAAATGCTGCCTGATCCACTGAGTTACTTCAGCTTTTTGTGTCTATCCAAAGACATGTGGGTTTGATGGTTAATTGCCCCTAGTGTGTAAGGAGTGGATGCAACAGTGGGGTAACATAGATCTAGCGAGGATTCGGAGGGCTGAAATACCTGTTTACATGCTGCATCTCTAAACTAAACTGAACTAAACAACAGACACTGGAACCTTGAACAAGGAACAAACTTCTAGTGGAACTCAGCAGGTCAGGCAGCATCTGAGGAAGGAAGTGGACAAATGGATCTCTTATTCAGAACCTTTCAGAATGAGTCATATTCATCTGCCACAGTTTCTGGGTCAAACACACACAACAAGTGACACAATCCTTAAAAAAAAAAGGATGCAACTAATCTGAAATTAAACCAGAAAATATTGAACACACTCAGCTGGTCAGGCAGCATCTGTGGAAAGAGAAACCGAATTAATGTTTCAGGTCTGGGATCCTTTGTCAAAAGTAACAAAGAGAAAAACCCCCCATTATTTTTCAGTAGCACGGAAGGTGAGGAAGAGAAGGGTTGAATAAAGGGAATTTCTCTGATAGCTTGAGACCAAGTGACATCATCCCCTCAACAGTACTCCTTAGGGGACTCTTGACATAGAGGTTCCTCCCCATTTTCCCAGAAGGACCATTTTTGGTCATTTCTGGATTAAGCACTTTTTCATTGTTCAATACTAGATTGGTCTCATCAAGTCCTATTGTTTATTTTCAGTTCGTTGGAACACCCCTCCACTGTACCTCAGTACATGTGACAAATAAAGTTCACGTTATAGGAGTAGAATTAGGCCATTCGGCCCGTTGAGTCTACTCTGTCATTCAATTGTGGGTGATCTCTGCCTTCTAATCCCATTTTCCTGCCTTCTCCCCATAACCATTGACACCCATTCAAATCAAGAATTTGTCTATCTCTGCCTTAAAATTATCCACTGATGGCCTCCACAGCCCTCTGTGGCAATGAGTCCCACAGATTAACTACCCTCTTTCCAAAAGAGCGCCTTTTAATTCTGAGGCTATGACCCCTGGCCCTAAAATATCATACCACAACCATACCTTCTCAGTCTACCCAACAATCTCATCACCAACCCCCTTGATTCATCGACACAATGATCACCATACTCTCTTCCCCTGACACAATTGCTGAATTTCCAAATGAATCACACCCTCACACCCCACCCTTCTTCCCACCCCCTCAGCCACCCTCTCCCCCATGCCCACAATAACATCCCCTTACACATTGATAGACACAAAATGCTGGAGTAACTCATTGGGTCAGGCAGCACATCTGGAGAAAGGACCCTTACTCCCTGACCTGGATCCCGCAATGTCTACACCACTGCTCTCATTGGAGTAATCAAATTGGGAGTGGTTTTGACCTCCAAGCTCTGGC
The DNA here is from genome assembly GCF_028641065.1 of Leucoraja erinaceus. Classification (NCBI taxonomy): domain Eukaryota; kingdom Metazoa; phylum Chordata; class Chondrichthyes; order Rajiformes; family Rajidae; genus Leucoraja; species Leucoraja erinaceus. The sequence continues at coordinate 25,571,816 of NC_073382.1, read as the reverse complement.
CTCCCAATGGCCAAACCTCAAACCTGCCACTAAAGACCTCAATGCCCTAAGCTCAAGCAATTAGAGAAATTTTCTTTATCCAACACTTCTCTTCCCCACATTCCCTTCAGACCATTGTCCTTCTTTCCACCACCCACTGCACTAACCCCATGATTGATAGTTGACTTTAGGAGAGCTCCCCCTCCCCTCACCTCACTCACCATCAACAACACCAGTCACATCTGTGGAGTCTTTTAAGTTCCTGGAAACCATCATCTCCAAGGACCTTAAATGGGGGGCTACCATCAACTCCACAGTCAAAAATGCACAACAGAGGATGTACTTCCTGCGGCAGCTGAGGAAGCACAATCTGCCACAGGCAATTATGATCCAATTCTACACGGCCATCGTAGAGTCTGTTCTCACCTTATCCATCATGGTCTGGTTTGGTTAAGCACGACATCCGGAGGCTGCAGCGAATCATCCGATCAGGTGAGAAGGTTATTGGCTGCAACCTTCCCTCTATTGATGAATTGTACACTGCAAGGGCCAGGAAGCGAGCGGGTAAGATCATCTCTAACACCTCTCCACACCTGGCCACAAACTCCTTGAATCACTTCCCTCTTGAAGGCATCTCCGGACTGTCAAAGCTGCCACAGCCAGACATAACAACAGCTGTTTTCCCACGAATAGTAGCTCTACTCAATAACCAAAAATCTATAGCCACCTTTTGCTCTGGTATTGTATTTAATTCACATGTTCAATCAATAATGTTTTATTATTAATGTTTAATGTTTAATGTTTTATGTGCCATTCCTAACTATGACTATGTCGTTGTCACTTGTGGGCGGAGCAAATTTATTGTATGTGAATATTTGGCCAACTTATTCATTCATCCATTCAATCATTGACATGTCTAGGGTATTATTATTATTAATTAATTAATTATTAAATATGCAAGAAGGGTTTAGGGAGAAGGGGTGAGATTAAATAAGTTATTCATCTTCTCACTCCTTTTCGAGCTTGCAAAGAAAAAATGTTGGACATTTAAATTTTGCTTTATGCTTTTCATTGCTTTGCAAATACTGCCTGGAATGTCCAATTGTTTGACTACTTCACTTTGTTGTTGTTATTTATTCCTATTTATGTCTTTACTTGTTCGGAACAAATAAACAAATACATAAATAAATAAATAAATCATTCATTCATAGGTCGGATCTGACCTCCAGCCTTAATGCTGTATCTTTCTTCACAGGCTCCATTGTATTTACAAGAAAACGTACAATGCCTCAGGTCTGATGTGATACTAAAGTTAGCGTGTGAATGAAATGCCCATTAAGGCCCTATCCCACGATGCGAGTTCACCCAAGAGCCCTCCCGAGTTTTTAAAAAATCAAACTCGTAGTAAGTACGTAGAATGTACGTGGCGGGTACGTTGGAACTCGTGGATGTCTCATAGCGGCTCGAAATGCTAACGGCAGGTACTCGGGAAACGTAGAAACTCGTGAAGTATTTTCAAAAGTGTGTAAAATTTCCAAGAGTAAAAAAATACTAGCGATGAAGTACCACGACTTTGATTTTTTTTTAAACTCGGGAGAGCTCTTGGGTAAACTCACATCGTGGGACAGGGGCTTTAGCAGCTACAAAGTGATCAATGTTGAGCATTTGCTGTGTCTTTAACAATGCTCTACAGTCTCTGGGCTTCGCATACATTATTTTTGAAAAATAATGTATGCGATTTAAAAGCGAGGTAGCAATTTTTTCACTTCATCCCTCTAATTAAGCCTTTCCCACTATGAGACCTGAACACTATGGGAATTAATTCTGCGACCAGTTAATTATTAGTTTAGCAGTCACACACAGAGTAATGTTTGAAATGCACTCCGATAATTGAGGTTCACAGCTGCTGGTGCAGTTTTAAGAATTATCCCTATAATTTCTTCTCGTTAATGAAATTACCTCTTATAGTCATTAATAAACAACTGCATAGTGAAACAGCATTGGATAAAATGTCACTAAATCCCCTTGTGTCATACTGGTCACCATAAAACTAAAAGCACTTGGTTCGGCAGCAAAATGAAATATTTACAAAGAATCAGGATTATTTGACGAAGTCAAGTCAAGAGTGTTTTATTGTCATATGTCCCAGATAAAACAATGAAATTCTTACTTGCTGCAGCACAGAATATGTGAACATGGTATACTGTAAACAACATGATAAATGAGAGAGAATACAAAGTTCAGTGTGCATATATACACATACTCACAAGTACACATCAATATATATATATATATATATTAACAAAAAACAAACCATAGTAGTGCAATCCTTTTGCTATGAATGCTAACATACCATTTGCAGTGAAGAAGGCAAATGGTATGTTAGCATTCATAGCAAAAGGTTTTGAGTATAGGAGCAGGGAGGTTCTACTGCAGTTGTACAGGGTCTTGGTGAGACCACACCTGGAGTATTGCGTACAGTTTTGGTCTCCTAATCTGAGGAAAGACATTCTTGCCATAGAGGGAGTACAGAGCAGGTTCATCAGACTCATTCCTGGGATGTAAGGACTTTCATATGAAGAAAGACTGGATACACTCGGTTTGTACTAGAATTTAGAAGATTGAGGGGGGATCTTATAGAAACTTACAAAATTCTTAAGGGATTGGACAGGCTAGATGCAGGAAGATTATTCCCGATGTTGGGGAAGTCCAGAACAAGGGGTCACATTTTAAGGATAAGGGGGAAATCTTTTAGGACCGAGATGAGGAAAACTTTTTTCACACAGAGAGTGGTGAATCTCTGGAATTCTCTGCCGCAGAAGGTAGTTGAGGCCAGTTGATTGGCTATATTTAAGAGGGAGTTAGATGTGGCCCTTGTGGCTAAAGGGATCAGGGGGTATGGAGAGAAGGCAGGGACAGGATACTGAGTTGGATGATCAGCCATGATCATATTGAATGGTGGTGCAGGCTCGAAGGGCCGAATGGCCTACTCCTGCACCTATTTTCTATGTTTCTATGTTTCTATGTTTCATAATAATAATAATAATAATAATAATAATAATAAGAAGAAGAAGAAGAATAAGAATAATAATAATAATAATAATAGTCTATTTTGGCAGTCTCTAGAACGACAACTGTAGTTTTAAACTGATCTTTATTCGAAAGTTCGGTTTTCAGTACACAGGTTATCTAGACATGTCTGGCCACATCAGTGGTCAGCGCTGAACTGCCGCACGAAAGCAAAACCGAGCGAAAGCAAGCAGCCCCTCCCGAGTCACATGACCGCGGCTCCCGAACGCCGGGTTCAATACCTGCGTGAGCCAGCAGGCACCGCTACATGGCCCACCCTCAGAATCCGCGGTACGGAAATGCACAGGTAACCGAACGGTTCGACCGGAACGTGCAGTCCTAGATCGCGGGGCCAGCGTAAAAGTAGGGGCCGGCAAAACAAAACCGGAGGGACGCGTAAAATGCGAACAAGGGACGGGTGTAACAAAGGGGACTGGAGAAACATGACCGGGGGTAACAGGTGCCGAGGGTGGGAAAACAGCCGATGGACGTCCTCTACGCCGCGCAGTAGCCACTGTCACTGGGCTATGCTCGTCAACGTGTGCTGGCTTAAGGCGGCTCATGGAGACGAACTCCTCCTTGCCACCCATGTCCAACATAAACGTCGAGACACCAGTACTCAGCACCCTGTACGGACCCTCGTACACCCGCTGTAACAGCGAGCAGTGAGCATCTCTATGGAGAAAAACATAGGCACAATCCCGTAACATAGTAGGCACACGCACTGCCGACGAACCATGCCGGGAAGTGGGAACCGGGACCAAAGCGCGCGCCCACTCGCGAACGTCAGCTAACAACGCTGAAACCGGGACCTCTTGATCTTGGGGGACAGGCAGGAAATCCCCAGGAACTCGCAAAACCGAGCCATAAACCAACTCGGCCGAAGAGGCTTTGAGGTCCTCCTTAGGTGTGGTTCTGATGCCTAGGAGCACCCAAGGCAACTGGTCGACCCAATCTGGGCTGGTGAGTCGAGCTTTCAACGCCGACTTGAGGTGCCTGTGGAAACGCTCAACCAAACCGTTGGACTCTGGGTGATACGCGGTGGTCTGATGCAGCTTCGCACCATACAGCTGCGCCATACCGCTCCACAGGGAGGACATGAACAGGGCCCCTCGATCGGTAGTAATATCTGAGGGGACCCCGAAACGAGCGATCCAATTGGAGACAATGGCCCTCGCGCATGCCTCAGCGGAGGTATCCGTTAACGGTATAGCCTCCGCCCACTTGGTAACTTACTGTCCACGATAGTCAGTAAGTGAGTAGCCCCGCGTGAACACGGCAAGGGACCCACCAGGTCAACATGGATGTGCAGGAACCTGCCGTCTGGAACGACGAAATCCTGCACGGGCAGACGCACATGTCTCTGTACCTTGGAAGTCTGGCATGGGACGCAGGAATGGGCCAATGTTGCGACCTGCTTCCTCAACCCATGCCAGATGAACATCGCCGCGACCAAGGCAGAGGTGGTGCGAATGGACGGGTGCGCTAGGCTGTGGATAGTGTTGAAAATCCGACGCGCATCACCCAGAGTCCAACGGTTTGGTTGATCGTTTCGACAGGCACCTCAAGTCGGTTTTGAAAGCTCGACTCACCAGCCCAGATTGGGTCAACCAGTTGCCTTGGGTCCTCCTAGGCATCAGAACCACGTCTAAGGAGGACCTCAAAACCTCTTCGGCCGTGTTGGTTTACGGCTCGGTTTTGCGAGTTCCTGTGGATTTCCTGCCTGTCCCCCGGGATCAACAGGTCTCGGTTTCGGCATTGTTAGCTGAGCTTCGCGAGTCACGTGACCGCGGCTTCTGAACGCCGGGTTCGATACCCGCGTGCGCCAGCAGGCGCCGTTACACTATTGTAGTTTAGAACTTATTTGAGGTTGTAGTGTTTAATAGCCTGATGGCTGCAGGGAAGTAGCTGTTCCTTAATCTGGACGTTACAGTTTTCAGGCTCCTGTATCTTCTTCCCGATGGCAATGGTGGAATGAGTGTGTGGCCAGGATGGTATGGGTCTCTGATGATGCTGGCTGCCTTTTTGAGGCAGCAACCGATAAATCCCTTTGATGGTGGGAAGGTCAGAGCCGGCGATGGACCAGGCAGTCCTGGACATTCAAGTTGCCGAACCAGGCAATGATGCAACCAGTCAATATGCTCTCTACTATACACCAGTAGAAGTTCAACAGAATCCTCTTTGACATACCGAATCTCCTTAATCTTCTCAGGAAGTAGAGGCATTGATGTGCTTTATTTATAACTGCATCACTCTGCTGGGTCCAGGAAAGATCTTCGGAAATACGCCCAAGAATTTGAAGTTTTTTAAGTTGATATAAACAGGGTTGTGTGTCCTCATCCTTCCTCTTCCAAAATCCACAATCATTTCATTGTTTTTACTGATATTGAGACCCAGGTTGTTGTGCTGGCACCATTTGGTCAATCAGTCAAACTCACTTTTATTCTCTGACCATCTGCAATTCGTCCTTCAACAGTGGTGTGGTCGTCAAACTTGAAGATAGAGTTTGCACAATGTCCGGCTCAACAGTCATGAGTATAGAGTGAGTAGAGCAGGGGGCTGAGCACGCAGCCTTGAGAAGCACTCGTACTGATTGTTGAGGAAGAGGTATTTCTGCCAATTCGAACAGACTGTTGTATGTGGATGAGGAAGTCGAGGATCCAATTGCAGAGGGATGCACAGAGACCCAGTTCCGTGAACTTGGTAATCAGCTTTTTTTTAACTAAAAAAATGTATTCAATTATTAAATTCAAACAGCTCATTGCATTTTCACTTCATTTCCATTGCCATTGCAGTTTCAAGCACAGTTCTGGCCCAAGCTAAACAGTTCATTGCATTTTCACTTCATTTCCATTGCCATTGCAGTTTCAAGCACATGGCAGGCCAAACAACTCATTTCATTTTCATTAAGAGCTAACAAATCATTTATCAGTGAGTACATTGCATACTCACTGTGTTCTGTAGTTTCCCAGATCAGACAGAGAGTCGTGACCTCTCCCTCGCCATCTTGCAGACAGACTGAGCCACGCCCACACTTCGGGGTTTTATAGTCCCTCCCCCTCCCATCGGAAGGGGCATGGCCTTCATGGTGTTGATTGACAGGGGAGAATATCTCAAGATTTTTTAAACACTAATAAGTCTTTTATTTTTAATCAATGGGAAAAATCCTCGGGGCCTGCGCAGCGAAGGAGGACTCTGAGTAAGATGGTCAAAATATCACAGCCATATGTGGTAGTATTTTTTCTAAAATTAAAGCACAGTGCAAACAGGAAGTGGTCAAGATGAGACTTTTAATTCTATAGACAACACAATAAAACGAAACAGAACCCACCACCATAGTACAAGACAAAACAAATATACCAAGTAAACTACTAAACAACTATATTACAATCCTTGTCCACAATACACTCAACCCCCCTCGGTGCCCAACGGTCCCGGAAATCCCTCAGGGTGCTCATGGACAGCGCATAGTCCCTCTCCAGTACCACCCGGATGTGGACTTAACCCCGGAAAAGGGGCAGACAGCTGGCTTGGGCAGAGCCCTCTTCCACCTGGTGCCGTGACTCGGGGATGGCCAGCTTGGCCAGGCCCAGGAGCAACCCTAACAGGACATCTTCAGCCCTACCCCATGGTAACCAGCTTGGAGGGGATGATGGTATTGAACGCCGAGCTGCAGTCTATAAACAACAGCCTGACATAAGTGTTTTTATTGTTCAAGTGCTCCAATGAGGAGTGAAGAGCCAGTGAGATTGCATCCTCCGTTGACCTGTTGTTACGGTAGAAATAACTGTAGTGGGTCATGATTCTTGTTGAGGTAGGAGTTGATATCCGACATAACCAACCTCTCAAAGCACTTCATCACCACAGATGTTAGTGCCACAGGTCGATCGTCGTTGAGGCACGTCACCTTACTATTCTTGGGCACCAGTATTATTGATGCCCTCTTAAAGCAGGTGGGAACCTCAGACCTTAATAGTGAAAGGTTGAAAATGTCTGAAAAAACGCCAGCCAGTTGCTCTGCACAGGTTTTGACCGGGTATACCATCAGGTCCAGGCTTTTCCGAGGGTTCAACCCCCTGAAGGATCTTCTGACGTCAGCCTCTGTGACTGTGACTGCAACACCATCAGGGTGTATGGGGGCTCAGGAAGGCACATCAGTGTTCTCCCAATTAAAGCGTGCGTAGAAGCATTGCTGAACATCCACCCCATCCTCTGTATGCCGTAATTCCTTTAAAGATTGCTAGTTAGACTGCTCCACACCAGGGAACAAAGGGCGCATTGTGTGTGGCACATGAGCCCATGTAATCCAAAGTGAACTCCTTATTTAAATATCTGAATAAGGTTTTTATTTGCTTCAAGTAGCCATCCCCAAAGCGTGGCCTTTAAGCTTTGAAACTTGCTGATGACAGTCACCCACCTTCCAGTGTAAACATAATGTTTAGAGATCAGATCTTACACTTCTTGCCTTTCTCATAATTTGTTTCTGATCCCAGAGTTCAGCCTCAGGATTCTTCTCTGAATTGGTTGCAACACCAATACATTTCTCTATGAACAAACCCAAACCGTGTACATATCTCCAGGGCCTTGGAATATGCCAGCATCATCAAGACAGCAGTTGAGTACCTCTAACTTTACATGACTCACCATTGACAGGAGCAAAAGATTGAACAGGAGTACTGTGCAACACAGTGCTAACAGTGATTACACTTTGATTGTATTAATTGACTCTGGAAAATTCTAGGCCAATAGTAAAAATCAAGCACCTTTGCCAAATTCCTGACTCCTATATCATAGGCAAATAACAACTACTTGTAAATACTTGCTCAACCATAACAGTAAAGAATGTGACTATTATTTATACATCTATGACACAGATCATAGTAACTCTTTGAGAAACAAGGACGGGAAGGTGTGTTTGAAAGACAATGATTGTAACCACAGACTTTTGAGAAATCTTGTATTAGAGAGGTAATGTTTAAGGAAGGAGTCCCAAAGAGTAGGTCAAAGAGCAGCTAAAGGCTCTATCTCCAATGGTGGGACACAGGGAGGTATGGGGGCTGTCTGGCAAGCAAATATAAAGAATTGGACAGTAACAAGTAGTTTTAGTTTTTTCATTTTAGAGATACAGCGCAGAAACAGGCTTTTCGGCCCACTGAGTCTGCACCGACCAGCAATCCCCACACATGTGCACTATCCTACACTAGGTACAATTTTTACAATTATACCAAGCCAATTAGCATACAAACCTGTACAACTTTGGAGCGTGGGAGGTAACCGAAGATCTCAGAATAAACCCACGCAGGTCATGGGGAGAACATACAAACTCGGTACAGACAAGCACCCATAGTCAGGATCGAACCCGGGTCTTTGGCGCTGTAAAACAGGAGCTCTACCGCTACACTAATGTGCCACCCAAATAAATCTAAACAACATTGAAAAAGCGGGTAAGAAAGAGTTATAATTCAAGGTATGGATTGAAAGGTAACAGCAGATGCTGGTTTACACCAAAGATGACATTGTATATGAGCCACATATGATACAGCCAATAATTCCAAAAGTTTCTCTCACGTCTTATCCATTATTGCCTTTAATATCTGGTGCCCTTTCACAGTACTGAACCTACATCTCTTCAAACTATAATTGCTGCCATCTGTTTTGGGATCTGTTTTGGAGTAAGGGGGAACTGTACAAAAGGGATGGATTGCACCTTAACAGGTGGGGGACCGGCATTCTGGCAGGCAGGTTTGCCACTGCTACACAGGTGGTTTTAAACTAAATAAGGGGAGGGAGGGGGGGGTGTCAAATGGGATAGTCAAGGACGGAGATAAGGGAAAGGGAATAAAGGGATAGTTAATGACCCCAGAAATAAAGGGAAAGGAAGCTCACAAAGGGATAAGAGAGTATGGCCAAGTGTAATAGGGATCGATGTGAAAGATGAGATGCGTAAGGAATTAAAAGCATTGTAGATGAATGCATGAAGTATAAGAAGTAAAGTAGATGAGGTTGAGGCTCAGTTAGAGGTTGGTAGATATGACCTTGTGGAGATTACTGAGACGTGGCTGCAGGAGGATCGGGCCTGGGAACTTAATATTCAGGGTTATACATCCTATAGAAAGGACAGGCAGGTGGGCAGAGGAGGTGGGGTGGCTCTGCTGGTGAGGGATGGCATTCAGACCCTTGCGAGGGAAGACATAGGGATTGATGAGGTAGAGTCACTGTGGATTGAGTTGAGGAATTGCAAAGGCAAGAAGACACTAATTGGTGTTATTTACAGACCCCCAAATAGTAGCCCAGATGTAGGGTGTAAGTTGCAGCAGGAGTTAAAACTGGCATGTAACAAAGGTAATGCCACTGTGGTGATGGGGGATTTCAATATGCAGGTAGACTGGGAAAATCAGGTTGGTTCAGGACCCCAAGAAAGAGAGTTTGTAGAATGCCTCCGAGATGGATTCTTAGAGCAGCTTGTAATGGAGCCGACCAGAGAAAAGGCAATTCTGGATTTAGTGTTGTCCAATGAACCAGATATGATAAGAGAACTCGAGGTAAAGGTTCTTGGAGGTAGTGATCATAAAATGATTAGTTTTAATCTGCAATTTGAGAAGGAGAACGTTAAATCGGAAATGTCAGTGATGCAGTTGAACAAAGGGGACTATGAAGGCTTGATTGAGGTTGGCCAAGGTAGACTAGAAAGGGATCCTAGCAGGAATGACGGTGGAACAGCAATGGCAGGACTTTCAAGGCATGATCCAGAAGACGCAGGATCATTTCATTCCAGAAAGGAAGAAAGATTCTAAGGGTAGCAGGAGGCAAATGTGGCTGACAAGAGGTTAGGAATAGAATAAAACTAAAAGAAAAGATGTATAACACAGCAAAGAGTAGCCGGAAGCCAGAGGATTGGGAAACTTTCATAGGACAATTAAAGGAAACAATACCGGCTGAAAAGATGAAGTACGAGGGGAAGCTGGCCAGGAATATAAAGAAGGACAGTAAAAGCTTCTTTAGATATGTCAAGGGAAAAAGAATATCAAAGGCAAATGTGGGTTCCTTGAAGGCAGGCATGGGTGAAATTATTATGGGGAACAAGGAAATGGCAGAAAAGTTGAACAGGTACTTCAGATCTGTCTTCACTAAGGAAGACACAAACAATCTCCCAGAAGTACTTGAGGACAGAGGATCTAAGGGGGTAGAGGAACTGATAGAAATTTTCATCAGGCGAGAAATAGTATTGGGTAGGCTAGTGGGACTGAAGGATGATAAATCCCCCGGGCCTGACGGTCTGCATCCCAGGGTCCTTAGGGAGGTGGTCCTAGTGGACGCATTGGTGATCATTTTCCAATGTTCAATAGATTCAGGATCAATTTCTGTAGATTGGAGGATAGCTAATGTTATCCCACTTGTCAAGAAAGGAGCAAGAGAGAAAACTGGGAATTACAGACCAGTTAGCCTGACTTCGGTGGTGGGAAAGATGCTGGAGTCAATTGTTAAAGAGGTGATAATGGTGCATTTGGATAGCAGTAAAAGGATTAGTCAGCATGGGTTTATGAAAGGGAAATCATGCTTGACTAATCTTCTGGAATATTTTGAGGATGTGACAGGTAAAATGGATGAAGGGGAGCCAGTGGATGTAGTGTATCTAGACTTTCAGAAAGCCTTTGATAAGGTCCCGCATGGGAGACTGGTGAATAAAGAGGTACAGAGAGACCTGGGTGTCCTTGTACACAAGTCACTGAAAGTTGGCGTGCAGGTACAGCAGGGAGTGAAGAAAGCTAATGGAATGTTGGCCTTTATAACAAGAGGATTTCAGTATAGAAGTAAAGAGGTTCTTCTGCAGTTGTATAGGGCTCTGGTAAGACCACATCTGGAGTATTGTGTACAGTTTTGGCCTAATTTGAGAAAGGACATCCTTGTGATTCGGCAGTGCAGCGTAGGTTCACGAGATTGATCCCTGGGATGGCGGAACTGTCATATGAGGAAAGATTGAAAAGACTAGGCTTGTATTCACTGGAGTTTAGAAGGATGAGGGGGAATCTTATAGAAACATATAAAATTATAAAAGGACTGGACAAGCCAGATGCAGGAAAAATGTTCCCAATGTTGGGCGAGTCCAGAACCAGGGGCCACAATCTTAGAATAAAGGGGAGGCCATTTAAGACTGAGGTGAGAAAAAAACTTTTTCACCCAGAGAGTTGTGAATTTGTGGAATTCCCTGCCACTGAGGGCAGTGGAGGCAAAATCACTGGATGGATTTAAGAGAGAGTTAGATAGAGCTCTAGGGGCGAGTGGAATCAACGGATATGGGGAGAAGGCAGGCACGGATTATTGATTGGGGACGATCAGCCATGATCACAATGAATGGCGGGGCTGGCTTGAAGGGCCGAATGGGCTCTCCTGCACCTATTTTCTATGTTTCTATGTTTCTATCTATACTTAAAACTGCTTCAAACTGTGTTCAATGATATCAAGTGTTCTTGTCAGTTTTTGGTCCATTGCTTTCCACTAATCCAAGGTGACTTAATTTGTCTGTAAGCTTTATCCTTTTATATAATTTGTAGATTTCCACTCCATACAATAGAGCCCTCTAGTTAATCACTAGAATATGTAACCAGTATAAAAGCTGTGACGGTTTAATAATGTTTGTTTAATGTCCGGTGGTATTTAACAATATTTAAATGGAAATACTTTAAAATTTAAATTATTGACATCTAAAAAAATGAGTCTTGCTCAAAATTTAAAAAAGAGTGAAATAAAATTATTAAAATTTACAGTGACACAAGGAAAAAAAAAAAAAAAAAAAAAAAAAAAAAAAAAAAAAAAAAAAAAATTACAGTGACACAAGATACTGCAGAAACCTTCCACTCTCGGACATCTAGTGCCCTCGATCTTCAGCAAATGTGGTTCACCCCTTTGAACATCCCTCTCGCTCTTGTCTCCTTTTTGTCCAGTAGTTCATTTCTCGCCGTCTCTTCCCACAGGCTGAACTAGGATAGAGGTGCCCTGGTTCTCACCTTTCCCACAAGTCTCCACATCTCATACATCCCCCTGCTTCATTGCGATCCCACCACCAGTTGCATCTTTCCATCTCCATCTCTTTTTACATTCCACAGAGAACACACCCTCTCTGTGACTCCTTGGTTTTTCATCATACCCCATCGATCTCATCCTCCCTAACTCCACTGGCACTTTCATAAATACATAATTTCTAGGGGCAGAATTAGGCCATTCAGTCCATCAAATACTCCACCATTCAAGCATGGCTGATCTACAGTATCTTTGCTTCTCAACCTCGTTCTTCTGCCTTCTCCCCATAACCTCTGTCACCCTGACTAATCAAGGATTTGTCAATCTCTGCCTTATAAATATCCATTAACTTAACTTCCTGAGCCATCTGTGGCAATGAATTCCACAGATTCACCACCATCTGACTAAAGACATTCCTCTTCATCTCCTTTCTAAAGGTATGTCCTTTTATTCTGAGATTATGCCCTCTGGTCCTAGACTTTCCCATTAGTGGAAACATTCTCTTCACATCCACTCCATCCAGGCCTTTCACTATTCGATAAGTTCCCCCTCATCCTAAACGCCAGCGAGTACAAACGCTCATCATATGTTAACCCAATAGTTCCTGGGAACATTCTTGTAAACCTCCTCTGGACCTTACTTTCCCTACCACCACAGGAATTGCAACACTTGCCCCGACACCTTCTCTCTCACCTCCAGTCAGGGACCCTAACTTGTCTGTTCACGGCCAGAATGAGACTTCCAACTGGAAGAACAGCATCTCATATCCAGCTTGGGTAGCCGCAACCTATTGGCAAGAACATTGAATTTGCTTTTCTAAGATCACCCCCATACCCCTTCACATCAACCCAGTCACCAAATCTTTCAGTAGAACTACTGTTTCCTAGAATCATAGAGGACTACAGCACAAACAGACCCATCAAGCTAGTTTAATTTGGCTGCGTTTGACCGTGTACCTATGACCCTTTCCTGTTCATGTATGTGACTTATTGTTACTGTATCTGTCTCAACCACCTCCTCTGATAGCTTGGTCCAAACGCTTATCACCTTCTGTGTGAAAATACCACCCTTCAGGTTCCAATTCAATCTTTCCCCTCTCATCTAAACATGTCCTTTAATTCTTGAATCCCCAATGCTTGGAAAAAGACTGCTTTCACTCGATCTATGCCCCTCATGATTTTATACATGTCTAAAAGACCATCTCTCAATCTCCTATGCTCCAAGCAAAAAAGTCCTAGCTTGCCCAACTTCTCCCTGTAACCCATTCTCTCAAGTTATGGCAACATTATCATTGTGTTTTTTTCTGAACTCTTTCCAGCTTAATGGCATTTTTCCTCTTGCAGAGTTACAAAAACCGAAAACAATATTCCAATGCTCCAATACACATGAGGTTTTATTGCAAAACACCATCCTGCCATAATAATGTTGCTGCTGCTAGTTTCTGATGTTCAAAAACTTCGACTTTACTTTGTGGTTCATTTTGCTCGCTCCCTGCAATGCTTTTAGTGTTATGGTTAAAACATAATTCAGCAGAAAGATGTATTGTTTTTTAACCGGGAAGTTCAATTGTGGTGCAAATTGGTTAAATCAAGTATTTCACTCTTGATACCATTTCCACAGATGGGCCATTATGTTCTGGGAGGAGTATTTTAAAAGATAAAAGTATTTATCCCAAGAATGTGGCTTGGTAACATATTTATGTTCTGCATTTTTTTTAGTTGAGCAGAACAAAATAATTCCTTTGCAATTAGTTTTACCTCTCTCCATTGTAATAATCTTCTGAAGTTTGAAATGGTTATTTTGCATGTTCATTTTCTACCAAACCTATTTTTGCCCAAAATCTGTAACCTTGACTCAGAAATTAACTACAGTGACCTAACCACTGGCCCATCTGGGATATGGGCGGTCAGTTCATTGAGATTGTCTCATGTGTGGCTTATCGGCACAGTGTGCTGTATCTTCAAGCAAAAGAATAATTGAAACTTACTGAACGGTGAAAGGCATGGATAGAGTGGATGTGGAGAGGATGTTTCCACTAGTCAGAGAGTCTCGGACCAGGAAGTTCTTTAATCAGAGGGTGGTGAAACTATGAAATTCAATGCCACAGATGGCTGCGGAGGCCAAGTTATTGGGTATTTGTAAAGCGGAGACTGCCAGGTGTTTAAGACTACCAGGTGTTTGATTAGTTAAGATTATGGGGAGAAGGCAGGAGAATGGGGTTGAGACTGAAAGATAGATCAGCCATGATTAAATAGTGGAGTAGCCTTGGTGGGCTGAATGGCCTAATTCTGCCCCTATGACATGAATTTATGAAAAGGTTTGCAGATAAAGCATTTGGATTTGTTTGAGTGATATGTTTGTTAAGATGAAGATTCTAGGTATTAAAGCACTTTTACTAATTTTGCTCCCTATTGCCAACACAGCTGCTTAACAATTCTCCCTTTGGCCCAACTGCATCAAAAATGTTACATCCAAATACATAAGAGCAGCTCAACTAAACAGCACCAATTTCTTGGATTTGAGTCTAATGGTCATCATTCTTCACACTAACCATCCTCAAAGCTTTTCTGAATAATATTGCTCCACAAGGATAACATGCTCTCAACCACAAGCAGGTTTAAGCAATCAAACTCAATTGGCATTGGATTTGCTAGAAGAGCCATCCATTAATAGTGGGGTGAGGGAAACAGAGTGTTAATGACATTTGGTAAAGAGCAATGGAGAAATTAGGGACTCAAAGGTGGAAAATAGGGGATTAGAGTCAAATCGGGTGCAGTGTGAAACGGAACAAATGAACATAGAGCAGCACAGCAACAGGCCCTTCAGTCGACAATGTCTGTGCCAAACATGATGTCAAATCCAACTATTATCTGCATGCACATAATCCATGCCCCTCCATTCCCCACACATCAATGTAGTTATTCCAAAAGTGTCATAAATGCCACTGGAAAGAAAGATAGGATTTAAACAGAAAATAAGAGAAGGCTGCAGAAAGTAAGGTAAACTCTAAAACTGTGACATTCTCTCATGAGAAATCACAACATACAAAAATAAAGGCCACAAGTTTAAATTATTGATTTACATTGTGTTGAGCAGAGCACAAAATAGTCCTAAATATACGATAGATAATAATGAGTCCATCAATAAGTTTAGGATAAGCTTTTCTTAACCAAGGGAGTGTTTGGAATAGAGAATATTTTAATGCATAAAATAGTTGTGATGAAAGGTAGAGCAAGTCACCAGCATACAAGACATAGAAAGGAATGTCTATGGTTAGTGTTATATAAGGCATTATCTGACCAAACAGGAAGGGTGTACAAGGCAAATGTCCTGTTTCTCAGCTCTAAATTCTATGTAAGCTAACTTACCTATTGATAGAAAGATACTTCTGTTCTTAATTGATGGAGTTGATCTGATGGTATTAATGTTGATTAATTTGATAATTCCACATTTTTTTTTAATAATAGGAAGGTGAGTTGACCTCAGTGTGAAGAAAACAGCAGAGAACAGTAAATCAGTCAGCAACTGTGCGACCCATGACCTATCTCTCAATGCCCTGATTTCCAATTAAAAATGCCATGCATCATTAATATGTCGTTATTTATTTCAACAAGATCTAGTTCAATTGAGATGACCAGACAACTAAACAGAATACCCCAGAATATCAGCTTTATGTATAAAGTACACGTTTGTAGTTAAGTGGTTCTTTGATACAGAATGCTATTATACATTCCTGAAATGGTAACCATTAACCTTATTTTGTGTGATTACCATGTCAGTCATTGTGAATCTGTAGGCTGGATACACTGGTTCTACTGAATATTTGGTGTTTTACATTCTTTCATGTAGTGAAGTAACCACCCGGTTTCTAATGAGACCCTAGAATGAATTTCCCTCCCTGTTTAATTGATAGAAGACAGAGCTTGAAGTTTGCATTTTGAATTTATGCTTTGATCATGTTGAGGAATTTTTAGACAGGGTTGTATCGAAACATTTATGACGCAGATAACAATTGTGAACTATGCAATGGGAAAAGGTAGAATGGCCATCTAAGCAAAGCAAGACCTCATACCTTAAT
Organism: Leucoraja erinaceus; assembly: GCF_028641065.1. NCBI lineage: Eukaryota > Metazoa > Chordata > Chondrichthyes > Rajiformes > Rajidae > Leucoraja > Leucoraja erinaceus. Next base: position 25,555,672 of record NC_073382.1, on the reverse strand, counting down.
GACTACCATCCAGTGGCATCGACAGCCACAATCATAAAGTGCTTTGAGAACCTAGTTATGGAATGCATTAATCCAGCATACCAAGCAACCTTGATCCATGGCAGTTTGCCTACCACCGCAACAAGTCCATGGCTGATGCCAACTCTCTGACCCTGCACTCATCCCTGGAACACTTGGATAAGAAAGGTCTACATCAGACTTCTATTCATAGATTACAGCTTTGTTTTCAATGCCATTATCCCAACCAAGCACTTCTCTAAACAAGGAACTTGGAGTCAGCATTCCCTTCTGCAACTAGATCCTCAACTTCCTGACCAACAGACCACAATCAGTGAGGATAGGTGAAAAATTATTCTCTACATAATCCTCAACACTGGTGCCCCACAAGGATGCTTTCTTAGCCCTCTATTATACTCCTTATACCTCATGACTGTGCAGTCAAATACCAATCCAACTCAATTTTCTAGTTCACAGACAACACCACCATTGTGGGACATATATCAAATAATTATGAGACAGAATGCAAGAAAAAAATATAGAACCTCGTAACCTGGTGCCTAGACATAGAACTCTCCCTCAATGTCATAAGACTCCAAGAAATGAAGCATTACACACACTGATGGTGCCAAAGTAGAGATGGTCGAAAGCTTCATGTTCCCAGACATAAATATCACCAGCAATTTGGCCTGGACCAGTCACATCAAAGCTATGGCCCAGAAAGCACATCAATGTGTCTCTACTTCCTTCGAAGGCTTAGGAAGTTCAGCATGTCCCCAACAATCCTCACCAACTTCTACAGATGTGCCTTAGCATGGTTTGGGAACAGTTCCATCCAAGACAGCAAGAATTTGCAGGTTGTAGACTGAGCGCAGACCATCACGCATCCCTTCCATTAACTCCATCTACACTTCATGCTGCCTCAGTAAGGCCACCAACATAATCAAGGACCAGTTTCACCCAAGTCACTCCTTCTTCTCCCCTCACCCATCAGACAGGGGGTACTGAAATTTGAAAACGCATATCTCCAGATTCATGGACAGTTTCTTCCAGCTGTTATCAGGCAACTGAATGGTCCTCTCATGAGCAAGCATGGTCTTGACCTCTCATTTATCTCATGGGAGACCTTGGTCTATCTTTAATCGGACTTTATCGGACTTTATCTTGCACTAAATGTTGTGCACTTTATCCTTTATTTGTACAGTGTAGTTGATTGTAATCATGTATAGTCTTCTTTGACTGGATTGCACACAAACATAAGCTTTTCACTGAATCTCGATGCACGTGACAATAATAAACTAAACTAAAATAACTTTTATGAGAAGGAAATATTATTCACTAAAATGACTGACTTTTTTGAGGTAAAAACAGAATTTAGTTTAGTTTTGGTTTCGAGATACAGCACAGAAACAGGCTTTTCGGCCCTCCAAGTCCGCATTTACCAGTCATCCCCACACACTTACGCTATCCTACGCACACTAGGGACAATTTATAATTATACCACGCCAATTAACCGACAAGCCTATACGTCTTTGGAATGTGGGAGGAAACTGAAAATTCCAGAGAAAATCCATGCAGTACACAGGGAGAACAGGCAAACTCCGTATGGACAGGTCAGGATCAACTCCGGGTCTCTGGCGCTATAAAACAGCAACTCTACTGCTGTGCCACCATGCAGCAAAAGAATCAATGTACAATAAACCCCCGTTATAACAGACCATGGGGGGGGGGAGTCCGTTACTGCCGATTGTTCCGCTATAACCAAGTAAAGGATTATCATAGTATAAATAGTAGAAACAAACAACTACAGTTGTTGGTTAATATATCAAGTGACACAAAGTGCTGGAGTAACACATCGGGTCCAGCAGCATCTCTGGAGAACTTCGATAGGTGACATCCTGGATCCAGACCATTCTTCAGACTCTCGGTGTGGAACTGGACCTGGAATCCACTGCCACAGTGGAGGCCAATTTACTGGATGTTTTCAAGAGAGAGTTAGATATAGCACCGAGGGCTAATGGAATCAAGGGATATGGGGAGAAGGCAAGAACGGAGCTTTCATGATCATGTTGAATGGTGGTGCTGGATCAAAGGGCTGAATGGCCCACTCTTGCACCTATTTTCTACATTTCTATGTTTCTATGAATTCAGGTGAATTGATGGATGGGGGAGAGGTGGGGATCTGAGCGGTCATTAGTCGCAGCCCACAGCCTGCCATAGTACAAGTATGGGTGGCGGCAGTGATATTGGTGGCAGTGGTGGTGATGTTGGTGGTGGTGGCGGCAACTGTGGTTTTGATGGTGGTGGCACAATAATGGCACAGATGAAAGAAGCTTGATCACAAGAACAGACAAAGACCTGATGAAAGAAGATTTGTTTGTGCTGATTATAGACACAGTCCACGGGGACATGGTGTGGGCAAGAAGGAAGAGATTGGCATCATTATACCTCAGTGGATCGGAGAAGCAGTAGGAGAGAGAAATGGATTGCGATGTCTATCCCGCCGGGCTCCTTGGAAAATGCAGAGAGGTAGATGGAAGACACAGGTAGAGAGAAGCCACAGGATTATGTAAAAGGCAATTGGGTCTGGATCTGTAGCTGGAGAGTGGGAATTTCAAGAATTGTTGTTAGAATGAGCAACGTTTATGACAAAGAAACATGAAAAGAGGCAAATGATCAAGGGGTCTTGGAGGATAATGGATTTGTGGAAAGTACAAATTACACATATTATTAGAATAAATAAATATCGGTAGAGAAGGGGCACTCAACTGAAGCCATAGGAGAAAGTTACAATATGCTGAAGGTTCAAGATTCAAGGTTCACATTTATTTGTCACATGCACCAATTAAGCTACAGTGAAATGAGTTACCATGCAGCCATACAATTAAGTAACCCAGCAGGTCAAGCAACATCATTGGAGAACATGGATAGGCGATGTTTAGGGTCGGGACCCTTCTTCAGACCTCTTCTCCAGAGATGCTGCCTGACCCGCTGACTTACTCCAGCACATTGTGTCTTTTTTCTGTAAACCAACATCTGCAATTCCTTGGATCGACTCTGCAGGAGAGAGTACAGCTTTAACGTCCAAGGTTTTGAGATGGGCTAAAACCAACATAAGTAGAGTGGGTCTACAAGACTGATGTTTGAGCTCACAGGCAAAGGGGACAGGTACATGAAGTCTGGTACTGTTTTGACGAATGAAGAATGAGGGACTACACTGATGTAAGTGTTTTTGTGGGATTGAGTAACTTGTTACCTTTCAAACAGAAGACAGGAAGCTTTAAAAAGCTGGTTGAGAAATCCCAGAAGCATGAGAGCTATTTTCATTTCTGATTTCCAGCATCTGCAATTTTTTCTAATCTTCATTTTCAGGTACTTCGCTTTTGCAAATTGGTCACAAACATTAAAAAAAAATAGAAATTCCAAGATGGCGGCACGCACAGTCGCAGCGGCCCCTCGGGAGATAGTCGGAGCATTAAAAAGTGAGTGTTGTGTGTTTTGTCCAGTCTGTCCAAGATAAATGTACTGCAGGAACATGCTCCTAAACATCGGGGCAAACCACGGTAGTAGTACGGGCGCGTTTTGGTGCGATTTAGACCAAATACGCCGCTATGGACTACTACTACCGGCTGCGGAGCCAAACATATCGGCCGCAGATATGACTACGACCGGAGAGAGGAGGCGGGAGAGGAGAGAGAGGAGGAGGAGGAGACGCAAGCGGTGTGAGAGGAGGCAGAAACGGGGTAAAAGAGCAGGCTCTTACACGAGGCGGAGACGGGGGAAAAGAGCAGGCATTCGCGCTAGGCTAACAGCTAACCCCACCCGACCTGCAGTGCCCTCGCTTCTCCTCTCTAATGTCCGCTCCCTGGACAACAAACTTGACGAACTGCGTCTTCTCAAGACAACATACAGGGATATAAGAGACTGCTGTGTGTTTGTTTTCACGGAATCATGGCTCCACGGCAATATCCCGGACACGGCAATACAGCTGGAGGGAATGACATCGTTCCGTGCGGACAGAGAGGCAGCTAGCTCTGGTAAGAGCCGAGGTGGAGGCCTGTGCTTGTACATAAACAAGGACTGGTGTGTGAACGCTACGATAGCCGGGAAACACTGCTCTCCGCTGATAGAATTCCTCATCGTGAAATGTCGGCCTTTCTATCTGCCGAGGGAATTCTCCGTTGTTTTTGTTGTGGCTGTATATGTTGCTCCAAGTGCAAATGTAAATTCTAAGGCCAACGAAGCACTGGGAGCTCTGCATGACGCCATCAGTGAGTTCCAGACCAAATATCCTGATAGCTTCATTGTGGTGGCCGGGGATTTTAATCACACCAGCCTTAAGACTGTGCTCCCAAAATTCAAGCAATATGTGGATTTTGAGACCAGGGGAGAGAACATCTTGGACTTGGTTTACACCAACACCCCAGAGGCTTACAAGGCAGCCCCACGCCCTCACCTGGGCCACTCGGACCACATTTCAGTGTTTTTAACACCAGCCTACAGACCTCTGCAAAAACAAGTCAGAGCGGAGAGAAAACACACCAGGGTCTGGCCAGAGGGAGCAGCCTCAGCACTGCAGGATTGCTTCCTGCACACTGACTGGGATGTGTTCAGGACAGCAGCATCCTATGATGACCTCATCAACATCGAGGAGTACGCAGAGACTGTAACCAGCTACATTGCCAAGTGTACCGAGGATGTCACTATCATGAAAACCTTCACTGCACGTGGAAACGAAAAGCCATGGATGACAGCAGAGGTGCGCTCGCTGCTGAGGGCTCGTGATGCAGCCTACAGAGCCGGTAACACAGCCGCTCTTCGATCTACCAGGACTGCACTGGAAAAAGGAATCAGGGCAGCGAAACGTGCCTTCGCGGGGAAAATCCAGGGACACCTCTGTGACACAGGAGACACCAGGAGGATGTGGAAGGGAATCCAAACACTGACGGGGTACAAGGCAAGGCAGCAGGTAACTGACACAGACACTTCTCTCCCAGATGAACTGAACAACTTCTTTGCACGTTTTGATGCAGCAAACACCACACCCAAGGGGAGAGCCAGCCCCTGCTTACAAACCGACCAGCCAGTCCTGACCATAGACTCAATGGACACACGGAGAATCCTGTCTAAGGTCAACCCGTGGAAAGCAGTCGGACCCGACAACATCCCAGGACGTGTGCTCAAGGAATGTGCTGAGGAGTTAGCAGATGTGCTAACAGACATCTTTAACATCTCCCTTAGTCAAGCCATTGTCCCCACATGCCTCAAAACTTCCACGATAATCCCCATAGCGAAGAAACCAGTGGTTGCCTGCCTAAATGACTACCGCCCTGTCGCCCTGACCCCAATAATAATGAAGTGTTTTGAACGCCTGGTGAAACCCCACATTACTGCCAGCCTCCCCTCATCGTTAGACCCCCTCCAGTTTGCCTATCGCCCCAACCGTTCTACAGAGGATGCCATCTCTACCACGCTGCACACAGTACTCACGCATCTGGAAAACAAAAACACATACGCCAGAATCCTGTACATTGACTTCAGCTCAGCGTTTAACACCATCATCCCACAGAGACTTGTGGAGAAACTAACCCTGCTGGGCCTCAACACCACCCTGTGTCACTGGATCTTGGACTTTCTGACAGAGAGACCGCAGTCAGTCCGTGTTGGCAAGAACACTTCAGGCTCGATCACGCTGAGCACCGGCTCCCCTCAAGGCTGTGTGCTCAGCCCGCTGTTGTTCACATTGCTCACACATGACTGTGCTGCCAGATTCAGGGACAATAAGATCATAAAATTCGCGGATGACACAACAGTGGTGGTACTCATCAGCGGAGATGATGAATCAATGTACAGGGAGGAAGTAAAACAACTAGTGGACTGGTGCGGCAACACCAATCTAGATTAAATGTCGACAAAACGAAGGAGATGGTTGTCGACTTCAGGAGGGCGCAGCCAAAGCATACACCGCTCAACATTAGTGGCACTGCAGTGGAGAGAGTGGAGAGCATAAACTTCCTCAGTGTGCAAATTACAGACAGCCTCACCTGGTCCAGGAACACCACTGGGACCATCAAACGGGCCCATCAGCGACTGCACTTCCTGAAGAAACTAAAACAGGCCTCACTCCCCACCAACATCCTCAGGATTTTCTACAGGGGTACGGTGGAGTCTGTACTCACGTACTGCATAAATACGTGGTACTCCACCTGCAACTGCTCGGACAGGAAGGCTCTGCAGAGGGTAGTGAGGGGAGCAGAGAGGATCATTGGCGTCTCCCTACCCTCGGTACAAGAACTGTTCCAGAGCCGCTGTCTGAAAAAAGCTCAGAGAATTGCTAACGACAAACTGCACCCCCTCCACATACACCTGGATCTCCTGCCATCACGCAAGAGATATCGAAGCATCAAAGCCCGGACTACAAGACTGCTAAACAGCTTCCTACCACAGGCTGTGAGGCTGCTAAACAGTCACTCTGTACTCACAGTCACTTGATTCTGCGGCTGGCACAGACACTTTAATAACTGGCACTGGCCACTTTAATAACTGGCACTGGCCACTCAAATCAGCTGCCCCGGACATTTTTATGATTGGTTTATTGTATTTTAACGTTGTGTTTTACCTGCTTTTAACTATTTATTTATACTGTTCCATCAGGGACTGGATTGTTTTTAGTGTTATTATGTGTGAAACGTTTTAAATTTCATGTGCGATGCTCCGCTATTCCCTGGGAAACGTCTTTTCATTTTGCACTGTACAACTGTTGCTTGCAAGATGACAATAAAGGTTGGAGAAACTCAGCGGGTGCAGCAGCATCTATGGAGCGAAGGAAATAGGCAGCGTTTCGGGCCGAAACCCTTCTTCAGACTGAAGAAGGTTTCGGCTCGAAACGTTGCCTATTTCCTTCGCTCCATAGATGCTGCTGCACCCGCTGAGTTTCTCCAGCTTTTTTGTGTACCTTCGATTCTCCAGCATCTGCAGTTCCTTCTTAAACACTGACAATAAAGGTTGATTGATTGATTTGGCGGCTGGCTGGTGCCTGGAAGCAAAAATATTTAAACAATGGGAAATGTAGCAATCTTGCCATGGCCACACTGGGAATTTTCATATTTAAATCTGCCCTTCTCAGCTGTCAAAAAACAGGTGTGATGTTAAAAGTCACATTGACCTGAAGGTGTGCAGTAGCAGTTAGTCAGAGTTTTACCTATCAGCGGGGAAAACCAAATTTATAAATAGTTGAAACTTATTCCGAAATAAATAGTGTTCAAATTTGAAAATCTTTGTTCATCATGAAATAAATTAGTTCAACTAATATTATACAGAGGATAGGTAATTTGATATGGGCGTTTTCTTCAATCCTTTAGGCTTCCTGTAATTATAAAGCCAGCAGAGTGTTTCAGGTTTAGCCAGTTCTCCAACATAAATATGCAATGTGTTTTTGCCGTAGAAACAAATCCGACTTCATTGTTCATCAGGTGTGCACAGTGGTGAAGTTTCTTGATGTCGATCTGTAACTAGGAGTGGCTGTAATGAACTCACATAGCATGCTATTGTTGAGGAACGGCTTCTGAGGGTGGGGCAGCCAAATGCAGAACTAGAATTTTTGATCTGGACTGATTTTTTTTATTCAACAGAAGATGATACTTTTTAATGTACCGAAAACAGTCCTTGCCCAGCTTTAGAAAAGGACCTTGAAGTTGAAACATTAATGGGCCTGTCCCACTTATGCGATTTCTTCAGTGACTTGCCAGCACCCATCATGGTCGCGGCAGGTCAACGAAATATTTCAACATGTTGAAAATCCAGTGGCGACCAGAACAAGGTACGACTCTTTGGGCGACTCCTCACGAGCATACAGGCTTAACCCTACGACATGTCGCCAGGGTGTCAGCTGTATGGTCATGAGTAGGCTGCTCAGTCGCCCAAAGAGTCGTAGCATCTTTCTGGTTGCAGCTGAATTTTCAACATGTTGAAATTTTCGGCGACCTGCAATGACCTATGACGGTTGCCAGCAGTCGCCGAAAAAATCTCGTAAGTGGGTCAGGCCCATTACTGCTTCTCTTTCCATTCCAACTGTTTCATTTTCCATAGTTTCTCTTTACATTTAAAGCATTTTCCAAATGTTCTGTTTTAATTTGTTGCTTTTGGAACATTTTGTATGTTTCATGGTTTTGTCTATGTTTGAGATCAAAGAAAATGAGCGTTTAACTTAAAGCAGGGCTGGATATCACATACCGATTAAGTAAGGGGACACTACTAATAATATGAAGCAACAGATCCACATCCGAGGAACAACTTTGTATGTAGACATTCCCATAGACAATGGTCTCTTAAACATTGGTGTCTACTTTACACAAAGTAAAAAATAAATGTTCAAATTTGAATTAGACACCAGATATTACGGTAAAAGGGGGTGTCTTGCTAAATAAATAAAATAATATAAATTACTGGTATTCAATAAAATTGAGTTTCTTAAATTCATATAGTACAGAAATAGATCCCTCAGCCCAACTCATCAATGCTAACGAAGGTGACTTCCTGAGCTGGACTTGTACTCGCTTGTACTCACTAGAATTTAGAAGATTTAGGGGATATCTTATAGAAATCTACAAAATTCTTAAGAGGTTGGACAGGCTAGATGCAGGAAGAATGTTCCTGATTTTGGGGAAGTCCAGAACAAGGGGCCACAGTTTAAAGATAAGGGGGAAATATTTTAGGACCGAGATGCAAAAAACATTTTTCACACAGAGAGTGGTGAATCTCTGGAATTCTCTGCCGCAGAAGGTAGTTGAGGCCAGTTCATTGGCTATATTTAAGAGGGAGTTAGATGTGGCCCTTGTGGCTAAAGGGATCAGGGGGTATGGAGAGAAGGCAGGTACAGGATACTGAGTTTGATGATCAGTCATGACCATATTGAATGGCGGTGCAGGCTTGAAGGGCCGAATGGCTGCACCTATTTTCTATGTTTCTATGTTTCTAGACCCATTTGCCTATACTGGCCCATCTATCTATCTGTCTATCTATCTTCTATCTCTATCTCTATCTCTATCTCTATCTCTATCTCTTCTCTATATCTATCTCTATCTCCATACAAAACAAAAACTCTGATCTTGTGCTCTTCTGTTTTGCGCAGTTTTTATATTTGTGCAAAAATGGTGCGTGATAGGCCCTGGTCCTGTCTTTCTCTCATTCACCCCTCTCCCCCGCCTGCCCGCTGCAGCATTGGTGGTCTCTTCTACGCGTCGCCCCGGGTCCATCTCCTCCGCCACCGCCGTTGCAGTAAACGGGCTGTCCCACAGCGGTGACCTAATCCGCGAGTTTCGAAGAGTTTGCCCTCAACTCAAACTCGCAGCATGACTGACACATGGTCCTAGGAGGTCCTATGAGATCAAGGGAACTCTCCACATACTCACGGCCTCAGCTAGGTGGCGGAAAGTAGTTTGGCATGTTGAAAAATTTTCCACAAGTAAAATTTGGTCGGCATGGCTCTTTTTAACTCGTTGTGCAATGGAGTTGGGTCGCTATTTAGTTACAGGCAGTCGAGGGGTTTTCAGGACCAAGGAAAACAACCGGTAGGTAAAATGCCCGCTAAACTTTATTATACTTCTTAAAAGTGTCGCCACTCCTTCTCCCCCCCTTCTCTCCCCTTCTCTAAAAGACTTACCACACACTGTGCAGCTGGCTTTTACCTTCCTCTTCATCGCGGGTGTGAATTTCAGACAGCGCTCCCCCGCTTTCCCTGACCTCCGCCTTTGCGATGTGTTTGTATGTGTGTGGTCGGTCGAGCCAGCTCCAGGTTGCAACACGAACAGTCGATCCAGCTCGAGGTTATCCAGGTGATTGCCCTCGACCTTCAATGTCGAAGACACTCTTATTAACTTGCGGATTAGGTTGCCGCAGTGGGGCAGCCCATTAACGCACCCTCATGGCCTTCTCGGCAGAGATCTTCTCCACCAGCTCATCGAAACTCCATGACAAAAACCAACTCCATCCCCCCCCACACCTCCGCCCCCCGCCTGGTGGCAACAGCGGGTGGCAGGCAGGGCGGGGACATAGAAAATAGGTGCAGGAGTAGACCAATCGGCCCTTCGAGCCTGCACCGCCATTCAATATGATCATGGCTGATCATCCAACTCAGTGCCCCACTAGTCACTGCCTGCCATTCTGAAAAGGACCCGTTTACTCATACTCTTTGCTTCCTGTCTGCCAGCCAGTTCTCTATCCACATCAATACTGAACCCCCAATACCGTGTGCCTTATGTTTGTATACTAATCTCTTATGTGGGACCTTGTCGAAAGCCTTCTGAAAGTCCCGATATAACACATCCACTGGTTCTCCCTTATCCACTCTACTAGTTACATATTATAAGATTCATCAGACATGATTTACCTTTCATAAATCCATGCTGAATTTGTCCAATGATTTCACCACTTTCCAAATGTGCTGCTATCCCATCTTTAATAACTGACTCTAGCAGTTTCCCCACTACCGATGTTAGACTAACTGGTCTATAATTCCCCATTTTCTCTCTCCCTCTCTTTTTAAAAAGTGGGGTTACTTTTAGCTACCCTCCAATCCTAAGGAACTACTCCAGAATCTAGAGAGGTTATCACAAATGCATCCACTATTTCTGGGGCTACTTCCTAAAGCACTCTGGGATGCAGCCTATCTGGCCCTGGGGATATATCGGCCTTTAATCCATTCAATTTACCTAACGCCACTTCCCGACTAACCTGGATTTCACTCAGTTCCTCCATCTCATTTGACCCCCGGTCCCCTGCTATTTCCAGCAGATTATTTATGTCTTCCTTAGTATAGACAGACCCAAAGTAGTTATTCAATTGGTCTGCCATGTCCTTGTTCCCCACTATCAATTCACCTGTTTCTGACTGCAAGGGACCTACATTTGTTTTAACTAATCTTTTTCTCTTCACATATCTATAAAACCTTTTGCAGTCAGTTTGTATGTCCCCTGCCAGTTTTCTTTCATAATCTATTTTCCCTTTCCTAATTAAGCCCTTTGTCCTCCTCTGCTGGACTCTGAATTTCTCCCAGTCCTCTGGTAAGCTGCTTTTTCTGGCTAATTTGTATGCTTCATCTTTTGTTTTCATACTATCCCTGATTTCCCTTGTTATCCACGGATGCACTACCTTCCCTGATTTATTCTTTTGCCAAACTGGGATGAACAATTGTTGTAGTTCATCCATGCAGTCTTTAAATGCCTCCCATTGCATATCCACCGTCAACCCTTTAAGAATCAATTGCCAGTCTATCTTGGCCAATTCACGTCTCATACCCTCAAAGTTACCTTTCTTTAAGTTCAGAACCCTTGTTTCTGAATTAACTATGTCACTCTCCATCCTTATGAAGAACTTGGCCATATTATGGTCACTCTTGCCCAAAGGGCCACGCACAAGACTGCTAACTAACCCTTCCTCATTACTCAATACCCAGTCTAGAATAGCCTGCTCCCTCGTTGGTTCCTCTACACGTTGGTTTAGAAAACTATCTCATATACATTCCAAGAAATCCTCTTCCTCAGCACCCCTGCCAATTTGATTCACGCAATCTATATGTAGAATGAAGTCACCCATTATAACTGTTTTACTTTTGATTTCCTGTTTGATGCCATCCCCAACTCCACTACTACTGTTGGGTGGGGCCTGTACACAACTCCCACTAGCGTTTTCTGCCCCTTAGTGTTTCGCAGCTCTACCCATATCGATTCCATATCCTCCAAGCTAATGTCCTTCCTTTCTATTGTGTTAATCTCCTCTCTAACCAGCAATGTTACCCCACCTCCTTTTCCTTTCTCTCCCTCGTGAATATTGAATATCCCTGGATGTTCAACTCCCAGCCTTGGTCACCCTGGAGCCATGTCTCCATGATCCCAACTATCATATTAATTAGTAACTATCTGCATATTCAACTCATCCACCTTATTACGAATGCTCCTGTCATTGAGACACAAAGCCTTCAGGCTTGTTTTTACAACATTCTTACCCCTTATACAATTATGTTAAAAAGCGGCCTTTTTTCATTTTTGCTCTGGATTTGTCTGCCTGCCACTTTTACTTATCACTTTGCTACCTGTTGCTTCTACACGCATTTTACATCCCTCTGTCTCTCTGCTCATGCTCCCATCCACTTGCCACATTAGTTTAAATCCTCCCCAACAGCACTAGAAAACACTCCCCCAAGAATTGGTTCCATTCCTGCCCAGGTGCAGAGGTGTTTGTATTGGTCCCACCTCCCTTAAAACATGTTCTAATGCCCTAGAAATTTGAATCCCTCCCCCTTGCACCAGTTTTCAAGCCACGTATTCATCTGAAATATCTTTCTATTGCTACTATGACTGGCACGTGGCACTGGTAGTAATCCAGAGATTATTACCTTTGAGGTCCTACTTTTAAGTTTATCTAGCTCCCTATATTCACCTTGTAGGACGTTATCCCATATTTTACCTATATCGTTGGTGCCAATGTGCACCATTACCCGAGAGGTCAACCAGTCAAGAGCTGAAGACCTATGAAGAAAGGCAATCACCATGGCTGATCCGAATAATTACCAAAAGCAAAATTTGTCTAATCAATATGTTGTTGAATTTTATCAGGCCCCCAGGACAATTGTTACCCGCTTACATCATTGTCTGGGGAGTGAGGTATGCAAGTATGTGGACTCTCAAATGTGGGCGGAAGACACAGCTCAGTTCGGATGCATGAACATCAATCCCATCCAAGTAGTTCTCCAGAAAGGGGTAACACTTCCTTCAATACAACAATATCCATTAAAATTACAGGCCATCAGCAGCATTGACAAATGAATTTGGGTTTTTTTGGAACAAGGAATATTGGTGGTGCCAATTTGTAACACCTCTATTCTTGCCATTCCAAAACCGGAAAAGGAGGGGCAATATAGACGTGTACAAGATCTGAGAGAAATCAATTCTGTTGTGGAACCGCTCCATGCCCTAGTGCCAAACCCTGCCCATATCCTAGCCCAAATACCGGCTGAAGCCAAAATCTTATTGATAGTTGACTTGCAACATGCATCTTTTTCTCTGCCTCTTCACAAAGACAGCCAATATTTGTTTGCTTTCACATATAGGGGCCAACAATACACCTGGACCTGATTGCCTCAAGGGTTTATCAATTCGCCTACTTTATTTTCCAGGTGTCTACAAGACCAATTGAGTACTTTAAAGTTCAAAATGAATTCAACATTAGTGCAGTATGTTGATGATTTATTAGTGGCCAGCAAAAACGAATCCAGTAATCGGAAAGATACTGCACAACTACTAAACCATTTAGCTGATTTGGGATATGTAGTCTCCCAGTCAAAAGTACTGATGGCCCAGGAGAAAGTAAAATGTTTAGGAATTATAATTTCGGCAACCGAAAGGAGTTTCGAGAAAAGCAGACATGAACCCATCTGTGAATTCCCAATTCCAAAAGAAGCCAAACAAATGAGGCAATGGCTTGGCATGGTCAATTATTGTAGACCTTGGATCCCGAACGCAGCTCTGGAAACCGAGGAGCTAACACCCTGTACCAGCAAGGAGGGTGAATTTAAATGAACAAAGATAGCACAAGGGACCTTTGACAGCTTAAAAAGATCACTGATGCAAGTCCCAGCATTGGGAGGACCATTATACAACCGACCTTTCCAGCTCTCGTGCACCATTTTATATGAATGTACAACTCCCAATAGCCCTATTTCAGATGAAAATCACTCCTGTAGGGAAATCTAGATTAAGCCCCGCTGAAATTGTTTATGGTAGACCCTTGACAACACCTTGGAACCAGAATGCGATGAAAATAATCTATTTCCACCATATGACTGCGGAGATGACCGACTACATTCTAGCTTTGACCAGAGCCTTCAGGGATTCACATTGTAGAGTAATGCCCGTCCCACTTAGGAAACCTGAACGGAAACCTCTGGAGACTTTGCGCCCCACCCAAGGTTTCCGTGCGGTTCCCGGAGGTTGCAGGTAGTGGAAGCGGGTAGGGAGACTGACAAAAACCTCCAGGAACCGCACGGAAACCTTGGGTGGGGCACAAAGTCTCCAGAGGTTTCCGTCCAGGTTTCCTAAGTGAGACAGGGGCATTAGGCAGCCCATAGTAAGTTTAGTTTAGTTTAGTTTAAAGATACTGGGTGGAAACAGGCCCTTCGGCCCACCGAGTCCGCACTGACCAGCAATCCCCGGGCATTAACACTACCCTACACACACTAGGGACAAATTTACATTTACACATTGATACCAAGCCAACGAAACTACAAACATGTATGTCTTTGGACTGTGGGAGGAAACCGAAGATCTCGGAGAAAACCCACGCAGGTCACGGGGAGAATGTACAAACTCCATACTGACAAGCACCCGTAGTCAGGAACAAACCCGGGTCTCTGGTGCTGTTAGGCAGTAGCTCGACTGCTATTCCTCCGTGCCGCGCTTTTATTTTTCTCTACCGGGCAGAATCATAATTATCCATCTTATTTAGTAACTAGTAAGTGACACGTTGGAAAAGTTTTCTTAGAGTTGCATTTCACAGGTGGAACTTGCCTTCATTGGACAACACCAAGTCCTGCTGTATGCTGAAGGAACCTCTGTGTAGCACAGGTTCAATGTGCCAAACTGTTCACTGACATAAGGTTCATAAGGCTCATTTATTGTCACATACAACAATTGTAGTCAAATTTCACTGGCCAGGTCAGTCATTCAATTTAAAAAAGCAACAGACTCAAAAAAACACATTTTAACATAAACATCCATCACAGTGACTCCTACACATTCATCACTATGATATAAGGCGAAATAAAGTTCAAGTTCTTCCCCTTTTGTTCTTCCTTGGTCGGGGGCCTCGAGCCCCTCCTTTGACGGGACGGTCTTGAGTCCCATAGCCGGCGGCATTCGGGCCCTCCTCGTCGAGGCGTTCAGCTCCCGCATCGGGGGGATGTCAGCTCCCCCGCACTGGGCGATCAAACCTTGCGACGGGGCTGGACGAACCTTCTGCGGCATTGGAGCTCCCGACTAGCCTCTCCCGAGATTGTGAGCCCTTGATGGTAAGTCCGCAGGCCACGGTGGAAGCCATCCCAGGCAAGGGATCCGCTCAGATGGTAAGTCTGCGCCCCGCGGTGGGGATCACGACAGTCCGAGACGGCTTTTCAACGCCATCGATGGTAGGCCGCAGAGCCCGGAGAATGTGATCCGAAACTTGATCACCTCTCCGGGAAGGTAAGAACCTGAAAAAAAAAGTTTCCCCCCCCACATAAAACAAACAGAAGAACATTAAAACAAACTTTAAACAAACGCTAAAAATAACAAAAAGGATGAAAAAATGAACAGACTGCTGGCAGGGCTGCCATCTCCCTCCTCCGACTTGATGTGAAATTATAGCAGTGAATAAGGAAAAGAAAACAAGATCTGCTATTCCCCCTTGAAATCTAACTACTAAGCCATGAAGGCAAAGGCTAATACAATGAGGTAAAAAGGCATGAAAACAAAGTGTTATTTCTCTCACTGTTCACACTTTGTATACTGCTATGCCAGGAAGCTGGTGAAATGTTCTTCTTCTTCTTCTTCTTGCATATGGTGTACAGCAGGTAGAGCAAGGGGGAAAGTACCAGAATGCATAAATATAATTTAAAACATTGTAGCATTGTAATAGTTACTAGAGTAAAAGTTCAATGTCCACAATGAGGTCAATTGACATTGTAGTCCAATAATTGGACAATTGGACCAAAGGGGCAATTTCTGTTAAACAAAATAATGCAGATGTTGAAAATCTGAAATAAAACAGTGAATTCATGACATGCAGCAAGTCAAGCAGCATCTGCAGAAAGAGAAACTTAATGTTTCCGTAGCAGAGAGGCAAAGGAGGATGGGCATAACGAAGGGACAGATAATGTGAGATCAGAGGAGATATTCTAGCAGCTAGAATCAGTTCACGCTTCCTTGTCTTTGTTATGTGTTGCAGAAAATAAGGCTGCAGGACTTGCCTAACAAGTCGCAAGTGAAGTTTCAGCAGGTACTTTAAACCAAAGATCCTATAGCAGAGCAAGATAGGCTACTCCTGCTAAATGCAATGGACTGACGTGTAGTACGCTATGGAGGGGATCATGGGCATTTTTCCACGCCCATTTTAGCAACCTGAGCCTACCTAACCCGACCCGACTTGCACTGTAATCAATGTTGCGGGGCAACAGTTTGTGTCGGTTAGATTCATAAATCTGTCTGTTCAAACTTCTTGTCAAGAATAACATTTGATTCTGGTAATTGTCTTTTTTAATGTTTTTTAAATCATTTCTTTTTAAATGGCTCACAAGCAGTGTTTGAGTTGATTTTGGAGTAACCGGAACCGACCCGACTCGCAGGGTGATTGACAGGGGGGACATTTTGTGCGTGATATAGGGTTAGATTCATAATTCTGTTAGTTCATAATTCTGTTGATTCTTGTTAAAGAATAAAATGTTTATAAACACACATACATGAAAATTATATAAATGTATATAACACACACAATTATATTTCTTCTAATCCAATAATGAACTTTATTTCAGACTAGACAAGGGACATTAAATAAGAAACATTGTAAATAAGAAACATTGTAAACCTCCCTGCAACTTCACACACACTAGGCCTTATCCCACCCGGAACTCTATCGCCTGCCCCCTTACTACAATGTCCCCTCCCCCCCCTCCTATGCCCCTCTCCTCGCCGCCCCGGGCCCCGCACTCTCTCTCCTCGCTGCCCCGGGCCCCACACTCCCTCTCCCCGCACTCTCTCTCCTCGCTGCCCCGGGCCCCGCACTCCTTCTCCCCGCTGCCCCGGGCCCCGCACTCTCTCTACCCGCTGCCCCGGGCCCCACACTCCTTCTCCTCGCTGCGGATCCAATCTTTGGCCGGAAGCAAGAAGGCGGGAGCAAGAAAGCGGAGCAAGATGGCGGAACAAGATGGCGGAGGCAGGTTGCTAAAATGAGGCATAAAATCACCCATGAATCCGCCCATGAGCGTACCTCACTTTTGTGAGAGAGTAACCCATCTTGCTCTGCTATAGGATCTTTGCTTTAAACTAAAGCTCCTTCAAGTGGATGTAAAATTCTCCAAAGCCAATTTAAAGTTCACCTTGAATTTTGGGCAACAGTCAATCAATATCACCCAAGGGATGGATCTTTTTACCAAAGATCCTATAGCGGAGCAAGATGGACTACTGCTACGCAAAACATGTAGTACGGTCATGGGCAGATTCATGGGTAATTATAAGATCCATTTTCATAACCAGCTTCTGCCATTTTGCTTCCGCCCAAAGATAGGATCTTTGCTTCCGCCTCCGCTCTCGAATCCAAAGAATCTTCGCTTTGGCCATGGCATCCATGTCTACCAGTGTTGCATTCTGCTCTGCGGTAAATTGCTCCAATCGGCAATGTAGGCGACCCGACTTGTCTTTCTTCAGGTTCCCCGTTAAGGAGGAAAGGTAAGAAAACATTTATTACTTCTGTGGCATATTGAAAATTTTATTTAGCCTGTTCAATCTCTCACTGTAGTTAGATCATACTCAGATGGTCGAGTCCTCATGGCAACATCCCTGTAAAAATCTTCTCCTCAAGAGCATTTTTTTCTACCTCCCTGTTATTTAATGCAGAATATCAACATATTGACTCTTTGTACTGAGAATTGTATTAAAGTCTGTCCGAACTTTCACTATAGTTCAGATCTTAGAGCTGGGGGCTCCCCTTTGTCTCAGGTACAGTCGAGGCCTCAATAGACAATAGACAATAGGTGCAGGAGCAGGCCATTTGACCCTTCAAGCCAGCACCGCCATTCAATGTGATCATGGCTGATCATCCACAATCAGTATCCCGTTCCTGCCTTCTCCCCATATCCCCTGACTCCGCTATTTTTAAGAGCCCTATCTAGCTCTCTCTTGAAAGCATCCAGAGAACCTGCCTCCACCGCCCTCTGAGGCAGAGAATTCCACAGACTCACCACTTTAAAAAATCTTTCCCCTGCACGGAGAACCCGACCTTTTCTCTGTCGGGTCTCCGTTGTCATTGGGGCCGAGCACCGTGGAGCGGCCTCCAACCGGAATGACCTAGGGCTCCAGTTGCGGAGCTGTGGACCTACTTACCATCATGGAGCTGGCCGAGTTCGGAGCGGGAGGAGCGGTGGTGGCGCGCTGCTGCGACCCGACCCCAGAGATTCGGAGGCTCCAACCGCAGGTCTGGTGGACAGTAACACCGGGAGCCCGCGGGTCTCTGCTGGGAGACCGCCCGAGTTGCGGGGTTGAAAATTACCTGGAGCGGGGCCTTACATCACCCGGCGTGGCTTTAACGGCCGTGGGACTTGCTAGTGTACGCTGAGGGCTCCAACACCAGGACCCGGAGCGCGGCCTTGCATCACACGTTTTAATGGCCGCGGGATACTTACCATCGCCCGCCGGGGGCTTTGACTGTCGTCAGGAGGAGGGCAGGGGAGAGATAAGACTTTGCCTTCCATCACAGTGAGGAGGAGATTCACTGTGATGGATGCTTGTGTAAATTGTGTTGTGTCTTGGTTCTTTTTCTTGTGTGTATGACTGCAGAAACCAAACCAGAAAGAAAATAAATTGTATTATTGTATCATGTGTCGTTATCAGATAGTCAGTGTTAAAAAGAGAAATAAATCACAATAAAAGCGAAAAGATGTTCCTTCCACAGCGTGTGAGGAGTCAGGCCCGGATCAGCATGGCCGATACACCAAAGTGAAGTTGCGGGGAGGTTTACTATGGTTTTTTATATAATGTTGTCCCTTGTCTAGTCTGAAATAAAGTTCATCATTGGATATAAAAATTGGAAGGAATGTAAATGTGTGCGTCATATTATTATATACATCTATATCACATTCATGTACGTGTGTTCTTTCCAGCACAATCTAATCAGTTGTATGCTCGCTGAATAAAACCCTATTTCACACACACAAACCGTTCCCCCGCAACGTTGATTACACTGCGAGTCGGGTCAGGTCGGGTAGGTTCCGGTTACTGAAATGGACGAAACAAATGCCCACGTTCCGCCCCGTTGCGTACTACACATCAGCCCATTGCATTTCGCAGGAGTGCCCTATCTTGCTCCACTAAAGGATCTTTGCTTTTTACGGTGGAGCATCCAGTTGTGCACCTTGTCAGTTAATCACAGCTCTGCAAATAATTTTCTGGAAATGTACGCTGAGAAGGACAAGGGGAATGAGGCATCTGGGACGCTGAAGAAAAAAACAGTGCGGAAAGAGACACTTCAGCCCATCGACGACCACAATCCCCATACACTAGTACCATCCTACACACTAGGGGCAATTTACGATCTTTACCAAAGCCAATTAACCTACAAACCGGAGCACCCGGGAAAAGCCAACACGGTCACGGGGAGAACGTACAAATTCCGTACAGACAGCACCCGTAGTCAGGATCGACCCCGAGTCTCTTGCGCTGTGATACAGCAACTCTACCACTGCGCCACTGTGCCGTCATTTGTACTAAATGGTTGTGAAAGCGACATCCAATTGCGTTCACCTACCGTTCATTACGTTCCACCAATGTTTATGGAAAAGATATCCAAGGTATCAAAATTCTTACAATAGTTAAGTCTGGTAAACAAAGCCACATTCCTAACCAACAACTACTCTTGACAAGCAAGCAAAAAGTGGCAAATTTAATGGGCTGGATAATGCCACACATCAAGCTGGTTCATTTACACTCTGCAACAGTCAGCATATTTGGGGCTGCTGTCATAACCCTACCGGGCCGTCTCCATTGGAGATTATCCAATATCACTCCAATGATGGTTGCAAGGAGTCCATCAGCGCAGTTTAAATTTGCTGAATAGCCAAGTAATTTTGCTCTAAATTGTAGCAGCAAAAACCAGCACCAGGTTGACACATGAATGGAGAGGAATGAATGCGAGAGAAAGGTAAGTTTGACTAATCTTCTTGAATTTTTTGAAGAGGTTACTAGGGAAATTGACGAGGGTAAAGCAGTGGATGTTGTCTATATGGACTTTAGTAAGGCCTTTGACAAGCTTCCTCATGGAAGGTTGGTTAAGAAGGTTCAACTGTTGGGTATAAATGCAGGAGTAGCAAGATGGATTCAACAGTGGCTAAATGGGAGACGCCAGAGGGTAATGGTGGATGGCTGTTTGTCGGGTTGGAGGCAGGTGACTAGTGGGGTGCCTCAGGGATCTGTGTTGGGTCCTTTGTTGTTTGTCATGTACATCAATGATCTGGATGAAGGTGTGGTAAATTGGATTAGTAAGTATGCAGATGATACCAAGATAGGGGGTGTTGTGGATAATGAAGAGGCTTTCCAAAGTCTACAGAGTGATTTAGGCCATTTGGAAGAATGGGCTGAAAGATGGCAGATGGAGTTTAATGCTGATAAATGTGAGGTGCTACACCTTGGCAGGACAAATCAAAATAGGACGTACATGGTAAATGGTAGGGAATTGAAGAATGCAGTTGAACAGAGGGATCTGGGAATAACCGTGCATAGTTCCTTGAAGGTGGAATCTCATATAGACAGGGTGGTAAAGAAAGCTTCTGGTATGCTAGTCTTTATAAATCAGAGCATTGAGTATAGAAGCTGGGATGTAATGTTAAAATTGTACAAGGCATTGGTGAGACCAAATCTGGAGTATGATGTACAATTTTGGTCGCCCAATTATAGGAAGGATGTCAACAAAATAGAGAGAGTACAGAGGAGATTTACTAGAATGTTGCCTGGGTTTCAACAACTAAGTTACAGAGAAAGGTTGAATAAGTTAGGTCTTTATTCTCTGGAGCGCAGAAGGTTAAGGCGGGACTTGATAGAGGTCTTTAAAATGATGAGAGGGATAGACAGAGTTGATGTGGACAAGCTTTTCCCTTTGAGAATAGGGAAGATTCAAACAAGAGGACATGACTTCAGAATTAAGGGACAGAAGTTTAGTGGTAACATGAGGGGGAACTTCTTTACTCAGAAAGTGGTAGCGGTGTGGAATGAGCTTCCAGTGGAAGTGGTGGAGGCAGGTTCGTTGGTATCATTTAAAAATAAATTGGATAGGCATATGGATGAGAAAGAAATGGAGGGTTATGGTATGAGTGCAGGCAGGTGGGACTAAAGGAAAATAATTGTTCGGCACGGACTTGTAGGGCCGAGATGGCCTGTTTCCGTGCTGTAATTGTTATATGGTTATATGGTAAGTGTAAAGTAATTTATTTATTTTGTAAAATGAAATTAATTTGCTTTCCAATTAAAGTGTTTCACATCAAGGGTTTTGAATTACTTTTTAAAATTTCATATTTTAAATGTATTAATTTTGTCTTTGGTTTTTAATGTATTTTCAATATTTCTCAATGTTAAGAAAGCCCATGGCTTTGACATTTGTCAACATTTCCTCCGCTATATCCTGCGTGGGACTTGGTTTGACCAGTCAATGTGACAACTTTGGGCAGTATCTTCTGTTGGCCAGCAAGCTGCCCAGTCTCGCCTTGGGCTACGCTGTTGGGTTGGAGGCACATTGTTCTTCTGTGGAGTCCAATCACAGTTGATTGTGAAAGCTAAGCATAAGCATAACATAAAGCGGAGCGTCTGAGTCTATCTGTGCCTGCAGGATGACCATGCCCAGTTCCCAAGCTCACCTGCACTCAAAGCTGCCACTGCAAATGGTTGATTGTTTGAAAGACACATCTTTGAAACAAGTCCTTCAGCCCACCAAATCCACATCAACCATTGATATTCACATTGGTTCTATGTTTTTCATCTTTTGCACCCACTTCCTACATCCATGGGGCAATTTAGGGAAACCAATTAACATAGAAGCATAGAAACAAAGAAAATAGGTGCAGGAGTAGGCCATTCGGCCCTTCGAGCCTGTACCGCCATTCAATATGATCATGGCTGATCATCCAACTCAGTATCCTGTACCTGCCTTCTCTCCATACCCCTGATCCCTCTAGCCACAAGGGCCACATCTAACTCCCTCTTAAATATAGCCAATGAACTGGCCTCAACTACCTTCTGTGGCAGGGAATTCCAGAGATTCACCACTCTCTGTGTGAAAAATGTCATCTCGGTCCTAAAGGATTTCCCCTTTATCCTTAAACTGTGACCCCGTGTCCTGGACTTCCCAAACATCGGGAACAATCTTCCTGCATCTAGCCTGTCCAACCCTTTAAGAATTTTGTAAGTTTCTATAAGATCCCCCCTCAATCTTCTAAATTCTAGCGAGTACAATTAAGCTACAAACCTGAATGTCTTTGGGATGTGGGAGGAAATGTGGAAAAAACCCACACCGTCACAGGGAGAACATGCTAACTCCACACAGATAACAACTAAGACCGGGATCGAACTTGCATCTCTAGCGCTATGAGGCAGCAGCTCTACCAGCTGCACTACTGCACCGCCTGCTCTGTTTATGAACATTCAAAACTACTTGGTAATCATAATCTTACAAACAAATAATTTGATTTTAATAAACCACCAAATACAACAGACAGTTAAAAACAATGAAATTCATTTAAATTATGCAAATTAAATAAAATAAAAATACTTTTTACCATTGTGTGCATAGTTGTCACTGCAGCGTGCAGCAGCTCTATTTGCAGCAGGCTGACCTGCCAAAGGATCAGTGGGCAGACATCCCAGCTGAGGATGTGGGAAGAGAGGAATGCTGCAGAGCATACGTCCTGAGGCTAACACTTAACTGGAACAGAAGGTTGCACCAGCCTGAGCTCAGCTGCCCCAATCTTTCACCCTGTTAACTGCGCAAAATTTATCGGAGCCAATGGGTTTGCTGGTACTAAAATGGTAGATCTGTCCCATTACATTACTGAATGCTTTTCTGCTTTGCTGGGCTTTGCTATTTTGGACCCAGTCATTAATTAACAGTGCCAATAACACGAGTGACTGCGTGAAAGTATATAGTTAGCAGCAGATATTGGCAATTCACTAAGATCTGCTCCATTACCTTTTGCAGATTTTGAGACTTCAGTAGAACCAAATATATGTGAGGTGAATACAATCATTGGCTGTATGTGTAGGAAGGAACTGCAGATGGTGGTTTATGCCATAGATAGACACAAAATGCTGGAGTAACTCAGCGGGTCAAGTAGCATCTCTGGAAAAATAGGGTAGGTGACGTCCTGGGTTAGAACCCTTCTTCAGACTGTTTTTTTTAAATTTTGGAAAAGGTAAAAGCAGACTGTACGGGGCTGTGGAACGATAAGGTTGGAGGCTGTGGAGAGCAAACAGCTGGAAATGATAAAATTGGAGGTAGTATGAGAGGTAATGGCTTGGTGCTCTTCTGTGAGCTGCAGCGAATCGTTCGATCAGCTGAGAAGCTTATTGGCTGCAACCTTCATTGACAAACTGTACACTGCAAGGGCCAGGAAGTGAGTGGGTAAGATCATCTTTGACCCCTCTCACCCTGGCCACAAACTCTTTGAATCACTTTGAAAAACAGCTATTCTCCACGAGTAGTAGCTCTACTCAATAGCCTCCTTTTGCTCTGGTATTTTATTTAATTCACATGTTTAATCAATAATGTTTTATTATTAATGTTTAATGTTTTATGTATCATTCTTAACTGTCACTGTATGTCATGTTGTCACTTGTGGGCGGAGCACCAAGGCAAATTCCTTATATGTGAATACTTGGCCAATAAGCTTATTCATTCATTCATGGTCCAGGGGTACGTATGAGGAGGTGGCCAAGAGCTGGTGCCTGGCCTCAGCCTGGAGGTCAGCTCACCAGACAATCAATGGCTAATACCTCCTTACTCCATGCATCTAAGCATAGACACCTATATTATTTTGCTCTGGTTTCAAACCTAATCTTGCTGCTGGTAACCATAAACTACCACATTGTCACACACCCGGATTGCTAAGGCCCTCTGAGGGGGTTGGTGGGTGCTAGAACATAAATCTTAGAACAGTAGACCACGGGAACAGGACCTTCAGCCTAGGATGCCTGTGCCAACCATGGTGCCATGTTAAACTAACTCCATCTGCCTGCGCATGATCCCACCCTTCAACCCCCTGCATGTTCTTCTGCCTGTGCAGATGCCTCTTAGATGCCACTATCGTGTCTGCTTCTACTCCACCCCCTGATATTGCATCCACCTACCACATTCTGCGGAAAACAATATGCCCCACGCATTTCATCTATACTTCCCATCCTCCCACCCCCCAACTTAAATGATCCCCTCTCACCTAGCCTATATGTGACTACAGACTAATGTAATTGACCCTTGATGGCCTCATTTCAGGGCCAGTTAGGAATAAACAAGAATGTGGGTATAGCCTGTGATGCCCCATCATATGAGTTAACATAATGAACAAATTCCTCTTCTCCTCCCCTCCCATTTTTCATTCAAACCAAACCCCACTCTCTTCTCCTCACGTGGGACAGATAACCGATGTAAAAAATGTACCATTCCTCATTCTACTTCAAACTCAACCTATCAATAGTTTCACCATACTCCCGTTCTAATCCATTTATAGAGATAACAACCTCTGCCTCCTGGAAAGGTCAGAAAATTGAGAGTCATTGTCAGTTCTGCAGGATGTCTGTGATGGTTGCCTTAGAAAACTCGAGTTGCATATGCATTGTTCTGCCTCGGTCTCCATCCCTCCTTGAGTGTCCAGCCATGCCTATCCCAAAACTTTCAGGCAAAGCATGCCAGTAACAGTAATGTCACCACTGAGGAAACTTTTACATCAGCACCTCAGCTGCTAAATGGAAGAATAAAATAAATCACTGCTGGTTGTGTCACCGTCTCTGGACTTTGCAAGGTGTTCCAAGGCTGCACAGCCATGTCACCAGGCACAGTAGTGTCCCTGAAAAGTGCAAATAAACCAAGAGTTGCACAGAAAGCTCCCCCTTCTACTGAGTCTGTTCCACAACAGTCATAGCATTGGAGCTTTAAAATCCAAAATAAGTGAGTGCAACGGGCAATGTGCATTTGAGAAATCTTGGTGTCCTTAGGTTTGCACCTGATGTCAAGGAAAGAACAGAACATGAATCGTAACTGAAATCTTGACGGCAACAGTTCAAACAGGGAGTGTCTGGGGTGGGAAATGTCCTTTATGATACTCTGGGATTTTTTGGTGCAGCGGGAACTGTGTAAGTCCTCCAAGGTAAGGAGAGGGCAGCCGACAATCCTCTGGGCGTTGTCAATGGCCCTCTGGAGCGCTTTCCTCTGAGCCGCTGTGCAGCTGGTGTACCACACGCATACACAATATGTTAGTATGCTCTCAATGGAGCACCGATAAAAGGACAGCAGCAATCTCTGAGTGATGTTATTCTTCCTGAGCACCCTCAGGAAGTGCAGTCTCTGCTGGACCTTTTTCAGCAGCGCAGTGGTGTTCACGCTCCACGTCAGGTCCTCCTCAATATGGATTCCCAGGAAGCGGAAATCCGCCACCCTCTCCACACAGTCCCCTCTGATAGTCAATGGTACCATGTCCGTTTTATTCTTCCTAAAGTCTATTATTAATTCCTTTGTCTTTAAGGTGTTGAGGAGCAGGTTATTTTCTTCACACCACACTGTCAGCTGCTCCACCTCATCCCGGTAGGCTGAGAGGTTGAGAGCGATATTGACCCTATGTAGGCAAATGGGACTAGTGGAGATGAGGCATCTTGGTTGCCATGGGCAGGTTGGGCCGATGGGCCTGGTTCCATGCTGTATGACTATAATTTTTAATCATGTGGCATGTAAAAAAGAACAATTTCTAGATTGCAGCAACTCATCAACTTGAGACTAATTCCTGAGACAGTGTGACTTTGAATAACTGGCTGTGGTTTCAGGGACATACAAATATGATGGGATGGGAATTTCAGATTACAGCAAAGGGGCCCGGGGGATTTGAGTAGAGTAAGAATTAAGTAAAGTTCGGCATGGGGCCAGACTCAAGTACAATGAGTTACTCTACAGGAGGTGAGGATAACTTTTAATTGGGAAAAAATAAAGGATGCAAACTAGATTGACAGTTAATTATGACAAACAGGCACAATGGAAAAAAATTGGCAGAAATAAATCATTAAATATTGCTTTACATGAGCACCATAATAAAGGCTCTTAACATTTTACTTTGATCTTGGCAAGTCTGAGACTTTATAAGAACAGCGTGTTCTGCCAAACTGTTTTTAATAAAGATGCCAGTGAAAGGAAGCAGAGCCACTATCCAGGTTTGCTGACAACAGTTAACAAGGTAAATAGCAGCTTCCAGTTAGTGGTTTCAATGGACAAAATTGATGCAGATGAAGGTTCAGTGCAGCAGATCTGTGGTCTTCCATTGAAGATTTAAACAATAGACCAAAGCATTTTATTTATGGTAAGAACTGTGGAAATGTGAAGCTGAGATTTTTATGTCAATACCTGTTCAAAACATTTAACAAAGCAGTTGCAACACCACCCATTATCACAAGAGAGTTAGAGAATAAAAAGGCTGGAACATAGGCACTATATGTTACACACTGCTCAGACAGTACTGGATGCAATTCCATGGACGAACAGCAGATGCTGATTTATACCAAAGATGGACACAAAATGCTGGAGTAGCACAAGTCTAAAGATGGGTTCCGGCCCAAAACGCTAACTGTTCCTTTTTCCAGAGATGCTGCCTGACCCATTGAATTTCTCCAGCATTTTGTGTCTATCCACAGAAGGGTTATATTGGTGTGGGAAGTCTAGCATTACTATAACGATTCTCTGGCTGAATAGGTTGTTAAAGAACGGATTACATAAACATAGCTTCTATTCCTTTGAGTGAACATATTGAGGGTTGTAAGATGAGATAACTTTTTTTTCAGTTTTAACTAATTAAACGTTAAAAACACAAAATGCCTTCTCAGAGAAATCCCTGCTTATTGTCTTCTCCCCATTAAACTTCAAGACTACAATTGATTAAAACACAAAATTCGTATTTGAAGTTGGTTTGCTTTAACAATGTTATTTACAGCTTTGGAAATGCTCATGTATCCACTGATTAATCCTATTGAATTCTGGGATCCACATCAATGGTGTGATGTTGAGGAAAATACTTGCAAGAGTAAAACCTAGGCAAAATTAGTGAACAATTAAAAGTGGATGAGCATATGAAAGAACATGGAGACATAAGGAACTGCAGTTGCAGTTAAAGAAAAAATTGCTGGAGTAACTCAGCGGGTCAGGCAGCAGCTCTGGAGGAATGGATAGGCAACATTACAGGTCGGGACCTTTCTTCAGACTGAAGAAGGGTCCCAAAAGAAATGTCACTGGTCATGACCCTTCTTTAGACTGGGTCTGAAAACCCATCACTATGAAGTCAAATAGTGTAATCTTACAGCTGGGTGACCCTCCCACTATCCTTGTCTGAAGAAGGATCTCGACCTGAAACGTCGCCTATTCCTTCACTCCATAGATGTTGCCTCCCCCGTTGAGTTTCACCAGTATTTTTGTCTACCCTCGATTTTTCCAGCATCTGCAGTTCTTTCTTAAACACTCCCACTATCCTTGATCGGACTTTACTGGCTTTACCTAGTACTAAATAGAAACATAGAAACATAGAAATTAGGTGCAGGAGTAGGCCATTCGGCCCTTCGAGCCTGCACCGCCATTCAATATGATCATGGCTGATCATCCAACTCAGTATCCCGTACCTGCCTTCTCTCCATACCCCCTGATCCCCTTAGCCACAAGGGCCACATCTAACTCCCTCTTAAATATAGCCAATGAAGTGGCCTCAACTACCCTCTGTGGCAGAGAGTTCCAGAGATTCACCACTCTCTGCGTGAAAAAAGTTCTTCTCATCTCGGTTTTAAAGGATTTCCCCTTTATCCTTAAGCTGTGACCCCTTGTCCTGGACTTCCCTAACATCGGGAACAATCTTCCTGCATCTAGCCTGTCCAACCCCTTAAGAATTTTGTAAGTTTCTATAAGATCCCCTCTCAATCTTCTAAATTCCAGAGAGTATAAACCAAGTCTATCCAGTCTTTCTTCATAAGACAGTCCTGACATCCCAGGAATCAGTCTGGTGAACCGTCTCTGCACTCCCTCTATGGCAATAATGTCCTTCCTCAGATTTGGAGACCAAAACTGTACGCAATACTCCAGGTGTGGTCTCACCAAGACCCTGTACCACTGCAGTAGAACCTCTCTGCTCCTATACTCAAATCCTTTTGCAATGAAAGCTAACATACCATTCGCTTTCTTTACTGCCTGCTGCACCTGCATGCCTACCTTCAATGACTGGTGTACCATGACACCCAGGTCTCGCTGCATCTCCCCCTTTCCCAATCGGCCACCATTTAGATAATAGTCTGCTTTCCTGTTTTTGCCACCAAAATGGATAACCTCACATTTCTCCATATTATACTGCATCTGCCAAACATTTGCCCACTCACCCAGCCTATCCAAGTCACCCTGCAGTCTCCTAGCATCCTCCTCACAGCTAACACTGCCCCCCAGCTTAGTGTCATCCGCAAACTTGGAGATATTGCCTTCAATTCCCTCATCCAGATCATTAATATATATTGTAAATAGCTGGGGTCCCAGTACTGAGCCTTGGGGTACCCCACTAGTCACTGCCTGCCATTGTGAAAAGGACCCGTTTACTCCTACTCTTTGCTAATAATAAATATTATTCCCTTATCATGTAAATGTAAATTTACATACACTGTAAATGGATTGATTGTAATCATGTATTGTCTTTCTGCTGACTGGTTAGCACGCAACAAAAGCTTTTCATTGCACCTCAGTACACGTGACAACAAACTGAACAAAACTGAACTAGGTCTTTGATGGTCTATGGCAGGAAACAGTTTCTCACACCAAAGAGGAATAGATATTTGCAGCTCTCTCCCACAAAAAGATGTCAATTCAAAAATTCTAGATTCCATAGTTCTTGATTGAGTGCTTTAAGGGATATGGAACAAAATTAAATCTAATTAAATAACAAAATTCTGGATACAGGGACGAATCTCCAGGATTTTGAGGGCTGAGGAAAATGTGCCTTTTTAATGAAACCTCTGCTAAATCCTAGGCCCAGGATTCCTGTTCCCGACTTTATATGGAGTCACCAACAAATATTAAAATGACAAAAGTGAAGTTCTGAACTGCAGCCGTCATGTAAGCCTGGCTTCAGTATACTGACAAAATGTGTAAGGGTAAATTTAGCTAAAATAACATAACATTTATGCAAAGTGAAGGCTATTTGTTTCCTTCAGGAAGTTTATTTATTTGCTTCAAGCTGGCTGAGTGCACATCTGCAAATGTACCCCTTCCGAAGATCACTAAAGTAATGGATGTCGAGCAGATCACTGGCACAAGATTACCATAATAAGCACCACGCTGGCTTGGATACAAACAGCTGTCAGTAATACATATTCAATTTAGCCACCGTCAATCTTCCCATTAGAAATGTGGGTCATTGATTCTCTCAAGAAAGCAACCCTGCTGGGAATCCAGCATTTTTAAATTCACCCCACAGTGACACATCTGAAATGTATTCACCACTAAATGTAGCAACATAAATGAAAATAAAGATCCCTTTAAACAGAAGGTTAGAAAAGCATTACAATGTCACAGAAACCATCCTATTACTGTACAATTTCTGTTGATGGTTTGGCTTAATAATATTTTTAATGTGACCATGAAATTTACTGCTGATCCAATATTTCTGTTATTTTGAAAATCTTCCAGAGGCCCTTTACATCAAACATGCAATTATGTTAAAATATTTACGTCAGTTTTTAGATATTAATTGAGTTCTTTGAAAAAAATATCCATATCAAAGAATCTGCCATTTTCTCAGTTGGTGGCCAACATGAATAACTCTTCCTTGATCTAAGCAAGGCTGAACACTGACAGTCAGTGGTCAATCAGGAAGGAGGCAGGCAAACTGCATAGAAGTTTATTATTGTGGTTTGAACCGCACACTCTTTAGCAGTTTAATGTCAACCAAGTAGATTGTTAAAGTCTTATAGACTTAGATGCCAAACATACAGCAAATAATTGGTTCTTTGTATATCCAAAGAACATACAGGATATATGTCTATAACTTGCTCCAATTGAGTATCCACTGAATCTATATAACACAACCAGACACATTTTCAACATGGTATGCTTCAGAATTATTGAAAGTAGGGCTATTTATGCACCAAGATATACAATGTCAGATGAATTGCTCACTTCTATCAATGCCGAGATTATGGTCACATGATTTGTATCGATCATCTGCTTCTATAACAGTAGATGGCAATATAATGCTAGGTTCATGACATTCTCATGGTAACATGCCGATTCAAGTGTATTGAAAACTGTGCAATTATACATTGAAGAAAGATTTTCATATGCAGGCTTTAATTCCAGTGTGTACCAAAACATCTTTGAGTCATTAACATGGAACTAAAGTGTTCAATGCTAGCCAAAATAGACTTTGGACTTTGGAGATACGGTGTGGAAACAGGCCCCTCGGCCCACCAGGTCCGCACTGACCAGCGATCACCCGTACACCAACACTGTCCTACACACTAGGGAAAATTTACAATTAACAGACCCAATTAACCTACAAACCTGTACATCTTTGGAGTGTGGGAGGAAATCTGAGATGCTGGAGAAAACCCATGCAGTCACAGGGAGAACACACATATTCCTTACAGACAGCACATGTACTCAGGATTGAACCTGGCACTATAACGGAGAAACTCTACTGCTGCACCACTGTGCTGCCCCAATCAATCTATCAGCAATATATCCAAGCAAATACACAGAGCAAACTTCCACAAATAGCAAGTTACTACTGATCAGAATATCTGTTTCAAATAATCTTGTTGGACAGAAATAACACTTTAAATTTTCCAATTTCAGGTAGTCCTTGCTTTCTCCCTCCTTCCCCTCCCCTTCCCAGCTCTCCCACAGCCTACTGTCTCCACCTCTTCCTTTTTTTATCTAATCCCTCACCCCCCCAACCCCCAACATCAGTCTAAAAAAGGGTCTCAAACCGAAGCGTTGCCTATTCCTTCGCTCCATAGATGCTGCTTCACCCGCTGAGTTTCTCCAGCTTTTTTTTTCTACCTTTAAATTATTACTATTAGCTGTTTGGCATTCTCTTGACAAATCAGACATGGACTCATTTTTACATCTCATCCAAGTGAGGTAACCTGGGACACTATAGCACTCCGGCACTGGGACATAGATCTGGATACATAGTCTCAACTCATTTGAGTAATATTTGAATCCACAGGCAACTTAGTTACAGCCAATAGTGCTATCCATTGAACCAAAGTGGAATCCACATCAAACCAATGATTTTTTTAAATAAATGTAATGGATTTTGGAAACTATATACAGTATGTGCTAGAAGTAATTTGTGCTTAATGTTTTGTGATCAGTTGCACGTTATGTTAATATTAGTTAAATGAAAAATGCAGAAGTGTGGAAAGATTTGGTTACTGTGGTAATTTGGGCTTTTAGAGAACATAGAACAGTGCAGCACAGGAACAGGCATTTCAGCCCACAATGTCCATGCCGAAAATGATGCCACAATAAACTAATCTCTCCTCCCTGCACATGATCCATACTCTGCCATTCCCTGCATATCCATGTGCCTATCTAAAAGCCTCTTAAATACTATTATAAAATCTGTCTCCACCACCACCCCTGGCAGCACAGGATATGGCTGAATTGATAGCATTGATAGCAGTCTGAAGAAAGGTCTCGACCAGAAACATTGTCCATTCAGAGATGCTGCCTGTCCCGCTGAGTTACTCCAGCATTTTGTGTCTACCTTTAATTCAAACCAGCATCTGCAGTTCTTTCCTACACCGCATATTTCATCGGGTTTGAGCCCCATCCAGAGATATGAACACAAAAGGTTAGACAGACAACAATGGTTCAATGGTTCAATTATACTTTATTGTTATGTGTACCATTTAAGGTCCAGTGAAATTTGATTTACAATATAGTCATACCAGAAAAAAAAGCAACAAGACACACAATCACATGAAAGTTAACATTAACATCCACCACAGCAGCTCCCCCACATTCCGCACTGTGATGGAAGGCAATAAAGTGTGATCTTCTTTCCTCCTTATTCTCCCGCGGACGGGGCAGTTAAACCATCCGCAGTCGGGGCGATCGAAGCTCCCGCAGCCGGCGATCGAAACTGCCGCGTCGGGGCGATCAAAGCTCCTGCGATCGGGGTGGTCCAAGCTCCTGCGGCTTGGAGTTCCCGAAGTCGGTCCCTAACCAAGGGAGCAAGCTCTAAGATGTTAAGTCTGCAGACTCGCGTGGTTGAAGCTCCCAAAGTTGATCCCTGGCAAAGGGACCGCCAGCTCAACATTGTTAAGTCCACAGGCTCCCACGGTGGGAGCTCCCAAATCGATCCTCAGCAAGAGTCGGAGGGTGGAGATACGATATGGAAATAAATCGCATCTCCGTCGAGGTAAGAGATTTTTAAAAAGTTACCCCCACCCCCCACATATTACAAAGCTATAGATACACTAAAACATACATTTAACAACATACTAAAAACAACAAAGAAAGACAAGGAGGAGACAGGCTGTTGGTGAGGCTGCCATTGTACGGCACCACCCAGTGGAAGACCTCACAGTGAAACACTAGTTCAGTTTACTTTATTGTCACATGTACTGAGGTACAGTGAAAAGCTTTTGTTATGTGCTATCCAGTCAGCAGAAAGACAATAAATGAGTACAATCGATCAATTTGTCGACAGGTGTCAGAGGTTATGGGAAGAAGGCAGGAGAATGGGGTTAGTAGGGAGAGATAGATCAGTTATGATTGAATGGCGGAATCGACTTGATGGGCCGAATGGCCTAATTCTACTCCTATTCCTTATGACCTTATGACCTTACGATATATTGGGTATAAATACATGGGGATCCTTCATGGTGAGAGTCTTTGTTATGAGTCACTAAAGCCCAACCTTATTCCATAGCACAATTTTGAAGAACAGCAGCAGTTGCCTCTGTATCCAGCCAATATTTAGTTTAGAAATACAATTTGGCAACAAATCCCTTGACCCATCAAGTCCATGCTGACTTGTCCACACAAGTTCTATGTGATCCCATTTATTCATCCACACCTTACACACGAGGGGTAATTTACAATTAACTTACAAACCCATATGTCTTTGGGATGAAGGTGATCACATCACAAGAGGCGAGTATAACCCATCAACATGAAAAGTACAGGTAAACTGCTACTTCCACTAAAAGGCAAATTAGGACACCCCCATGACAAGGTGAAAGGACAGTTGCAAATAAAGGTGTCCATGGAAAGGGAGTAGGTCTTAGTGAAAATGGAAAAGTAAGCCAAAGGGAATAATCCTTTTCCCCCAAAGGGGAAAAGAGGACAAAGTGCCAGGTGGTAACAACATGATGGAGATGTCAGAGATTTCCAAATCCATTGAACATGAGGCTGGTGGAAAGCGAGGACGGGGACAGATCAATATTGGTTCTGACATTGGATCAAGGTGAGAGAAAGGACGAGAGCAAAAGTGTCTGCTCCATTTCCTGCACTGGTGCACTGAGTTTACAAATGTAAACTAATTGTGGTTTCCTGATATGTTTGCTCATTGAATGAGACACCCAGGCCTTCAACCCTGTTTTGTAAAGCTGGTCTTGTGGTTTCTAAAGAAACGACCAAAGGAGACTTTGTTCCTGCATAATTAATGGAATGCTGAATGAAGATGAAAATTATGAAATTATGATGAAAAATGCTTCAAAAAATTAAATATCTCAAATTGTTGTAGAATAGATTGCATCAAATAGTGTTCCAGAACATTGTGCATTAAACATAGACACTGGGATTATGGGTGCAGATATATCATTTTCTACATAATGGACCAAAATTATGTTATGGCCTTTTGGCCACCACATTCAAATTTATAATAAATCTTCTTAATATTTCTTTGTGGAAGTTGTTGCTGCATTAGTTTAGTTTAGAGATACGATGTGGAAACAGGCCCTTCTGCCCACTGAGTCCACAGCGACCAAGCGATCCCCAAACACTTACATTATCCTACACACACTAGGGACAATTTACATTAATACCAAGCCAATTAACCTACAGACCTGTACGTCTTTGGAGTGGGGGTGGAATAATGAAAGAATTTGAATTTTCCTTTATTGTCATTCAGACCTTACGGTCTGAACGAAATTTCGTGCCTGCAGTCATACATACAATAATACAATAATAACAACAATAAACACAAATTAACATCCACCACAGTGAGTCCTCCAAACACCTCCTCACTGTGGTGGAGGCAAAAATCTTAGGGTTGCAGTCTCTCCCTCTTCTCCCTCTGCGCTGAGGCGATTCCCCACCGGGCGATGGTATAAACAGTCCCGCAGCTCACCAAACCCCGCGAACGGGCCGGTTCAAACACTGCGGCCCGGGGTGGTCGAAGCCGCCGCACCTCCAGCCCAGCACACGCAGCCGCCTGCCCGCGGCTGAACCCAGGACTCTGGACACCGCCGCCAGAACGTCGTTCCAGCCACCGGAGCACCGTCCCAGCCCCCGGACTGGATCGCCCTCACGTGAGTACCGTTCCACCCTCGGGCTGGGCCACTCCAGCGGGAGTGCCGTTCCTCCCTCGGGCTGGGCCACTCCGACGGGAGTGCCATTCCTCCCTCGGGCTGGGCCACTCCAGCGGGAGTGCCGTTCCTCCCTCGGGCTGGGCCACTCCAGCCCCTCACTTCCAGCCCCTCACCATGCCGCTCTCACGGGAGCACCGTTCCATCCTGGGCTGGGCCGGGAGCGAGCCCAGGACGAGTCCTGTCAGCTGCCTCCAGAGTCCCGAGGTCGCCGGCTCCGCTAGGCCTCAGCGTAGACGGAGGCAGAGAAGGGGGATACGACAAAAAGGTCGTATTCCCCCCCGAAGGGAGTGACAGCAGCCCCCGTTTCACCCCCCACCCCCTCCCCACATAAACACAGCCTAAAAACCAAAAACATAACTAGACAAAACGAAAAAAAACACCACAAAAAAGTAAAAGACAAACGGACTGCAGGCGAGCCGCAGCCGTCACCAGCGCCGCCACTTCCGGAAGGCATAAATAAAGTGGATGTGGAAAAGATGTGTTCAAGAAGGAACTGCAGATGCTGGAAGATCGAAGGTACACAAAAATGTTGGAGAAACTCAGTGGGTGCAGCAGCATCTATGGAGCGAAGGAAATAGGCGACGTTTCGGGCCAAAACCCCTTCTTCAGACTGAAGAAGGGTTTCGGCCCGAAACGTCGCCTATTTCCTTCACTCCATAGATGCTGCTGCACCCGCTGAGTTTCCCCAGCATTTTTGTGCACCTGTGGAAAAGATGTTTGCACTGGTGGGAGAGTCTAGGACCAGAGGTCATAGCCTCAGAATTAAAGGGCATCTTTGGTCAGAGGGTAGTAAATCTGTGGAACTCATTGCCACAGAGGGCTGTGGAGGCCAAGTCAGTGGCTATTTTTACGGCAGAGATAGACAAATTCTTGATTAGAGCGGATGTCAGCCACTGCAGCCTGCCTGTCTTTTTTTATATTGTGGTCCAGTTGAATGTAGTTTGTTGTGCTCTTGTATATTGTTTTTAACTGTGTGTATGTGGGGGGTGGGGGGAACTTTTAAATCTCTTCCCTGCACGGGAGACCCGACCTTTTTTCCTGTCGGGTCTCCATTGTCGTTGGAGCCTGGTACCGTGGAGCGGCCTCCAGCCGGAACGACCTGGGGGCTCCAGTCGTGGAGCCTGCGGATCTGCGGACTTACCATCGTGGGGCTGGCCGGCCTCGGAGCGTTGGGAGCGGTGGTGGCTCGGTGCTGCGGCCCAACTCCGGAGCTCGGAGGCTCCAGCCACAGGCCCGGTGGACGGGACATCGGGAGCTCGTGGGTCCTGGTGGGAGACCACTTTTCGGAGCTCCGCAACGCAACTTCTCCCGCCCATGTCACGGGGTTGGAACGACCCAGAGCGGGGCCGTACATCGCCCGGCACGGCTTTAATGGCTGCAGGACATGCCAACGCCCGCCGGGGGCACCCCGTTGTGACATTAATACCTGGAGCGGGGCCGTATATCGCCCCGCACGGCCTTAACGGCTGTGGGACTTGCCATCGCCTGCCTGGGGGCTTTAACATCGGGAGAAAAATGGAACCCAGGGGGAGAGAAAATACTTTGCCTTCCATCACAGTGATGAGGAGATTCACTGTGATGGATGTTTGTGTGAAATTGAATTGTTTGTGTGTCTTGTAGAAATTATTTAATTTTTGTATGGCTGTAGAAACAGAGTTTCGTTTGAGCCTCATTGAGGTTCAAATGACAATGAATAAATATTATATATTGTATTGTATATATTGTATATTGTATATTGTACATTGTATGTCAAGGGTTATGGGGAGAAGGCAGGAAAATGGAATTAGGAGGCAGAGATTAGCCGTGATTGAATCGCGGAGTGGACTCGATAGGCCGAAAGGCCTAATTTTACTCCTATAACTTGTGAAACCGAAGTTCTTGGAGAAAACCCATGCAGTCACAGGGAGAACGTACAAACTCTGTACAGACAGCACCCATAGGCAGGATCGAACCTGGGTCTCTACAGCAGTATTGCAATTTTCATGTGGTTTCTTCGCATTGATGTTGGAGGCAATCCTCTCAGATGCGTATGATTCAGCACTGGAGAGGAGCCATACTTCTGAGCTTGCGCACAGACTGACGCATCAAAGAGAAGGATAAATCAACCCAGGCCGGGTAGGATATCAATGCTTGCACAGCTCCTAACTTCCCTAACCCTTCCCTAACAGGAACAAATATCACTGGTAAAACCCGTTGTGATTGGGTGACAAAGCTGGTCCAAATATCAGGAAGTGGGAGAGGCTTGGCAGCCAGGAGTGGGTGTAGAATGCATTTCCTGAAACTAAACCTCAGATAATTAAATGGTAAATGAAAATCAAAAAGAGAACTGCAGATGCTGGATAGACCATAGATTTTGACAAAACAACAGACCTAAACAGTTGACACCATTTCTTTTCCACAGATACTGACTGACTTGCTGACTGAAATTTCAAGCGTTTTGTGTTTTTTTCTCTGCAAATTCATTGTTGTTTTGGAAGGGACTGCAGATTAATTACCGGCAGATTCACCTTTAACCTCTATGTACTTGTGTTATCAGTTTCAGAAAGATGTGGAAGATGCTTTCTGGAGCACCTTTGCCACAGTTCAGGTTTTAGAGTAAGTGGATGTAACTGCTTTGTTGTTCTGGGATTATGTTTAGAAGTAGTTGAATTACTACAGCAGCATTTGGCAGCCTGCGCTATTAATCTGGAGATATGCTCTCAAATCCTATTAGAGCAAATCCTATGGGTAATTTAAATCCAGATAATTAAATAAATTCAACTAATTAATTAAAAAGCAGCATCAATAATGGTCACTTCAAATATTTCAGCTTAGTCATAGTCATAGATTCATAGAGTGATACAGTGTGGAAACAGGCCTTTCAGCCCAACTTGCCCACACAGGCCAAATTGTCGCAGCTACACTAGTCCCACCTGCCAGCATTTGGTCCATATCCCTCCAATCCAATCCCTGTCCTATCCATGTACCTATCTAACTGCTTCTTAAATGTTAGAATAGTCACTGCCTCAAATACCTCCTCTAACAGCTTGTTCCATACATCCACCACTCTTTGTATGAAAATGTTAACCCTCAGATTCCTACTAGATTCAGATTCAGATTCAGATTCAATTTTAATTGTCATTGTCAGTGTACAGTACAGAGACAACAAAATCGTTTTCCCTTCACCTTAAACCAATGTCTTCTTACTGTACAAGAGAAAAGGAAGTTTGATCTGACCTCTGCGTAGCCTTAGAGCCAAGCCCAGCAATGTGTTTGGCTCTAAACAGCAACACAGTGGAGCAACAAGCAGAGTCGCTGTCTCACTGCCCCGTGGATCTGGGCTAACTTTCTGATCTTTGGTCCTGCATTAGCGGAGTTTGCACATTCTCCTTGTGACCATGTGGGTTTTACCCCCAGGTGCTCCAGTTTCCTTCCAAAGATGTGAAGGTTGGTAGATTAATTGGCCACTGTAAATTCCCCCCCTAATGTGCAGGTGAATTGTAGGGTCTGGAGACGTTGATGACAATATGAGGAGAATAAAGAAATAGGATTAAAGTTGGATCAGTGTACATTGACGATCAATGGGCAGCACTGCCTTGGTTGGTTGCAGGGTCATGTTCCGATCTATATCTCATAATGTATGTATTTATTGGAGAAGCAACGGCATCTGTCTGATGGTGCTGATGTTGTGATCCTCTCCAACTCCTGCTCCCTCCAACTGTAACACCTGGCAGTGAAATCCCATCCCTTGCAACACTCAATTAGGGATTATCATAAAAGCCACCAATGCCAGTCACGTTAATATCCCCTCTGAATAGTTGTTTCAATAGAGAGTTTGAAAGTTGGAATGTTAAAATCCCCATTTACCTTATTGCATTGACATATGTTTTACTGCAGTTTTTGAAATATACTGAAGTTTCAAGGTGCTTTTTTGAAACACAGTTAAGATACTAACGGAATGTGCGGTTATTTAACTTTGTTATAGGCAATGTACAATATGAATTATACTGTGAGTTTGTGTTCTTTATGCCATGTACAGAGATTAGAAAGCTCAAGTGGTTGTGAGGAAGTATTAATCATTACAGGCGTTACAGGAAAAATTGCAAAGCATCAATTCAATTCAATTCAATTCAACTTTATTGTCATTGCACAGATACATGTATAGGTACAACAAAATGCAGTTTAGCGTCTGGTCATAGTCATAGTGCAAGATAGGAATAAAAGAAAATACAGAACAAGCATACATTAGAGTAAGAAGAGTACTGGTTAACAATGTGGATGGAGAGACCAAAGATATCTAGCGACGGGACTCCGAGTTCAGCAATGTAAGTGTGTTGTTGAAAAAGCTGTTCCTCATCCTGCTAGTTCGAGACCTGAGGCTCCTGTACCGCCTCCCTGATGGGAGGAGGGCAAACAGTCCATGGTTAGGGTGAGAGGGGTCCTTGATGATCTTCCTGGCCCGTCTCAGACACCGTTTTCGGTGGAAGGCATCCATGGCAGGGAGCGGGGCACCGATGATGTGCTGAGCGGTTTTCACCACCCGTTGTAGTGCCTTCCTATCCGCTGCGGTGCAACTGCTGTACCATACCGTGAAGCAGGTGGTCAGGATGCTTTCGATGGTACAGCGGTAAAAGTTGGTCAGGATCTGGGGGGACAGGTGAGCTTTTTTGAGCCTCCTCAGGAAGTAAAGGCGCTGCTGCGCCTTTTTGATCAGTTTGGTGGTATTGAGGGACCAGGACAGATCCTCCGAGATGTGTACCCCGAGGAATTTGTAGTTGGAGACGCGCTCCACCTCAGTCCCGTTTATATGGATGGGGGTATGTCTGCCCCCTCTGTTCTTCCTGAAGTCAACAATAATTTCCTTCGTCTTCTTGGAGTTGAGGACGAGGTTATTGTTGGCACACCAGGCTGCCAGGTGCTGGACCTCCTCCCTGTAGGCTGACTCGTCGTTGTCACTGATCAGCCCTACCACCGTGGTGTCGTCGGCAAATTTAATGATGGCGTTGGAACCATACTTAGGGATGCAGTCATGGGTGAAGAGGGAGTAGAGGAGAGGGCTGAGCACACAGCCCTGTGGCACGCCGGTGTTCAGTGTTATAGTGGAGGAGGTGAGGTTGTTGACCCTAACAGACTGTGGTCTGTTGGTGAGGAAATCCAGTGTCCAGTTGCAGAGGGAGGTGGAGATGCCAAGTCCGCTGAGTTTGGTGATCAAGCTGGCGGGGATGACAGTGTTAAAGGCGGAGCTGAAATCAATGAACAGCAACCTGATGTAGGTGTTATTGCTGTCCAGGTGGGTCAGGGCTGAGTGTAGGGCCGCTGATATGGCGTCCTCTGTAGACCTGTTGGTCCGATAGGCAAACTGATGGGGGTCCAGTGTGGGGGGGAGGCTGGCTTTGAGGTGAGCCAAGATTAACCGCTCAAAGCGATGACAGGGGTGAGTGTCACTGGGCGGAAGTCGTTGAGACTCCCTGAAGCTGATTGTTTGGGCACTGGCACAATGGTTGATGTCTTGAGGCAAGTAGGGACGACACCCTGGGCCAGTGACAGATTGAAAATGTCAGTGAAGACCAGGGATAGTTGTCCAGCACATGCCCTGAGCACACGCCCGGGCAGCTTTGTGCTCATTCACCTTGCTCAGTGCATCTTGTACAGCAGAGGTGGAGAGACTGAGGGGTTGTTCGTTCGGGGGTGGGGCAGCTTTGATGCTGTTGTTTTGTTGTCCCGGTCAAAGCGAGCATAGAAGTGGTTTAGCTCGTCAGGAAGGGAGGCGTTGTCTGGGGGGGGAGTGTTAACTTTATGGTAATCGGCAATGGATTTGATTCCTTGCCACATGCGCCTGGGGTCGGAGTTGTTTTGGAAATGCTCCTCGATCTGCCGTTTGTGATTGAGTTTAGCAGTCCTAATTCCCTTTTTCAGATTGGCCCTGGATGAGCTGTATCCCTCAGCGTCGCCAGATTAAAAGCAGCATCGCGAGCCTTCAGCAGGAGTCTGACCTCCCTGCTCATCCACGGCTCCTGGTTAGGGAAGGTCTTTATCTGTTTCAATTCAATTCAATTCAATTCAATTCAATTTAATTGTCATTTGGACCCCTTGAGGTCCAAACGAAATGCCGTTTCTGCAGCCATACATTACAAACAAATAGACCCAAGCCACAACATAATTTACATTTTAAACATCCATCACATCGCTGTGATGGAAGGCCAAAAACTTATCTCTCCACTGGCCCGATGGTTGAGGTCTTGAGTCAAAGTCAAAGCCCCGGCTGGCGATGACATTGTGAAAATGTCATTAAAGCCACGCGGGTGGGATAGTGGTGTCGCACACGGGTCTTGGTGTTAGAGCACCCGGCGTGCGCTCGCAGAGTCCCGCGGCCATTCCAAGCCGCGCGGGTGCATCTTGTGTCAGGCCCCGCTGGAGAGCTCTTCAACCCCGCAACTCGGGCGGGAGAAGTCGCCGTTGCGAGAGCCTTGAAAAGCGGTCTCCCTCCAGGGACCCGCCGGCTCCCAAAACGAGCCGTAGAAGCCAGAGCTCGCAGTTGCAGCCACCGAATTTCCGGGGGGGGGGCCGCAGCACTTTATGCTCCACCACCGCTCCACCCGCTCCTGGACTCGGCCAGCTCCTGGGGTGAGAGTTGTTCGGCACCAGAGTCCCCGGTCTTCTCCGTGTTGGAGGCCGCACCTCATTGCAGCCTTCCTGCATTCCCTTTTTAAAAGTTACCCCCCTCCCTCCCACCCCACCCCACCCTCAGCCCCGCCACCCCACACACACACACCCAACAAAGCCTTCAGCAAAGTACATAAACTACACAAAAACTCATCCACGGACTTCTGGTTAGGGAAGGACGAGGCCGGCTGACGTGAGTCGCGCCTTAATCTGTTTGTGGGTAGTGAACTTGTCAGTGCAGAATTTTATATAGTCCAAAATGGTTGAGGTGTATGAGTTAATGTCCACTTGGGAGTTATAGGTGGCCTGGGTGGCGAACAGACTCCAGTCTGTTTGCTGAAACTGTTCCTGTAATACAGAGACAGCCCCCTCAGGCCAAACCTTCACTGTCCTCACGGTTGGTTTCACACGTCTGATCAGAGGTGTGTATTTGGGGATCAGGAACAGAGAGAGGTGGTCAGACTGACCCAGGTGGGGGAGGGGGAGGGCTTTGTAGGCTTCAGTGATATTAGTATATACTAAGTCCAGAATATTGTCTCCTCTGGTTGGGCAGGAAACATGCTGATGGAACCTGGGGAGTACAGTTTTAAGGTTGGAGTGGTTAAAATCACCCGCAACAATAAAAGCCCCCTCTGGGTGTGC
Organism: Leucoraja erinaceus; assembly: GCF_028641065.1. Taxonomy (NCBI): domain Eukaryota; kingdom Metazoa; phylum Chordata; class Chondrichthyes; order Rajiformes; family Rajidae; genus Leucoraja; species Leucoraja erinaceus. The sequence goes on along the minus strand of NC_073382.1, from coordinate 25,513,787 downwards.
AGTTAGTTGTTTGCTGATAGCAGCTTGCAGCTCTTCCATTGCTAGCCTGGCATTAGCGTCCGGGGGGACATAGACTGCAGTGATAACAATCGATGTGAATTCTCACCAGGTCAGCAGAGCAGTGACTACCAATCCTAACAACGTCCGTACACCATGAGTTGTTCACATAAATGCATAGTCCGCCGCCCTTGGTCTTACCGGAGTCCTCCGCTGTTCTGTCATCCCTGAAGACAGTGCGCCCATCCAGCTCGATGGCGTTGTCCGGGATGTTATCGTTGAGCCATGTTTCGGTGAAGACCATGGCATCGCAGTCGGCGATCCGTCTGTGTGTGGTGATCCGCAGCCGTAGTTCATCGATTTTACCCACCAGGGACCGAACATTCGCGAGGAAAATGCTTGGCAGAGCTGGCTGGTGAGGATTTAATTTTAGCCTAGCTCGATAGCCTCCCCACGTCCCTGCGCCGCCTCCGTGCACTTCCTGTCGGGGGAGCTGGCCCGCTAGACCGCGGTGTCCTGGCGATCTCCGGCGGCAGTTGGAAGTCGCTTCTGGGGCTCGTTGTGCAGAGACGACCGAGCTCCAGTAGCTCCTGACGGCCGTACAGAGTCTTCGCTTGAGTGCTCCGAGCAAAAACTAAGGTAATTATTAACAAAAAGAAAACTAACTTACAAAAACTATGGAGACGCAGAGCCTCGCGTTGTGCACGCAACGCCATCTTGGTCTTCCTTTCAAGGAAAATATGTAAATGTCAGAAGTGGTGGAATGGGACAAAGGTGGTTGTATGAAAATATTTCTCATTTGTGAGCTGAAAGTAGCTTAGACGGAGGCCATTTGACCCATCTGACCCTACATGTCCAAGGAGAGCAATCCCAATAATCTAATTTCCCCTCTTAATTACCTGCACACCTGCAAATTATACTCTTTCACGTGCGTGCACCCACTCCCCTTTTTCATTTTGGCATTAACCAACACTAAAGGGCATTTACAGTCATTCATTAACTGCCAGTGCATCTTGTGGGAAGTGGCAGGAAATTAGCAGACCTGGACGAAACTCCTGCAGCCACAAAGCGAACATACAAACTCCACTCAGCAGCGGAATAGAACCCTGGCCCCTTGAGCTATGAGGCACCATCACTAACTGCTCCAGTAACCATGCTGACCTGGTAAGTATTGATCAAGTATTTCATAAAATCCTGAGGGCTGGATGTGGAGAGGATGTTTGCTTCTCTTTGAGAACTAAGGGTCAGTGTTGAATAATGTCATGCATTTTGGACAGGGAGGAATCATTTATTTTTCCAGTTTGGTAAAAGAATAAATCAGGGAAGGTAATGCATCCATGGATAACAAGGGAAATCAGGGATAGTATCAAAACAAAAGATGAAGCATACAAATTAGCCAGAAAAAGCAGCCTACCAGAGGACTGGGTGAAATTCATAGTCCAGCAGAGAGGAGGGGCTTGATTAGGAAAGGGAAAATAGATTATGAAAGAAAACTGGCAGGGAACATAAAAACTGACTGCAAACATTTTTATAGATATGTGAAGAGAAAAAGTTTAGTTAAAACAAATGTAGGTCCCTTGCAGTCAGAAACAGGTGAATTGATCATGGGGAACAAGGTCATGGCAGGCCAATTGAATAACTACTTTGGTTCTGTCTTCACTAAGGAAAACATAAATAATCTGCCGGAAATAGCAGGGTCAAATGAGATGGAGGAACTGAGTGAAATCCAGGTTAGCCGGGAAGTGGTGTTGGGTAAATTGAATGGATTAAAGGCCGATAATTTCCCAGGGCCAGATAGGCTGCATCCCAGAGTATTTAAGGAAGTAGCCCCAGAAATAGTGGATGTATTAGTGATAATATTTCAAAACTCTTTAGATTCTGAAGTAGTTCCTGAGGATTGGAGGGTAGCTAATGTAATCCCACTTTTTAAAAGGAAGGGAGAGAGAACACGGGGAATTACAGACCAGTTAGTCTAACATCGGTAATAGGGAAACTGCTAGAGTCAGTTATTAAAGATGGGATAGCTGCACATTTGGAAAGTGGTGAAACCATTAGACAAAGTCAGCATGGATTTATGAAGGTAAATCATGCCTGACAAATCTTATAGAGGATGTAACTAGTAGAGTGGATAAGGGAGAACCAGTGGATGTGTTATATCTGGACTCTCAGAAGGCTTTTGTCAAGGTCCCACATAAGAGATTAGTATACAAACTTAAAGCACATAGTATTGGGGGTTCAGTTTTGATGTGGATAGAGAACTGGCTGGCAGACGGGAAGCAAAGAGTAGGAGTAAACGGGTCCTTTTCAGAATGGCAGGCAGTGACTAGTGGGGTACCGCAAGGTTCAGTGCTGGGACCCCAGCTATTTACAATATATATTAATGATTTGGACAAGGGAATTGAATGCAACATCTCCAAGTTTGCGGATGACACAAAGCTGGGGGGCAGTGTTAGCTGTGAGGAGGATGCTAGGAGGCTGCAAGGTGACTTGAATAGGTTGGGTGAGTGGGCAAATGCATGGCAGATGCAGTATAATGTGGATAAATGTGAGGTTATCCACTGGTGGCAAAAACAGGAAAGTAGACTGTTATCTGAATGGTGGCCGATTAGGAAAAGGGGGGATGCAACGAGACCTGGGTGTCATGGTACACCAGTCATTGAAAGTAGTCATGCAGGTGCAGCAGGCAGTGAAGAAAGCGAATGGTATGTTAGCATTCATAGCAAAAGGATTTGAGTATAGTAGCAGGGAGGTTCTACTGCAGTTGTACAGGGTCTTGGTGAGACCACACCTGGAGTATTGCGTACAGTTTTGGTCTCCTAATCTGAGGAAAGACATTCTTGCCATAGAGGGAGTACAGAGAAGGTTCACCAGACTGATTCCTGAGATGTCAGGACTTTCATATGAAGAAAGACTGGATAGACTCGGCTTGTACTCGATAGAATTTAGAAGATTGAGGGGAGATCTTATAGAAACTTACAAAATTCTTAAGGGGTTGGACAGGCTAAATGCAGGAAGATTGTTCCCGATGTTGGGGAAGTCCAGAACAAGGGGTCACAGTTTAAGGATAAGGGGGAAATCTTTTAGGACTGAGATGAGAAATACATTTTTCACACAAAGAGTGGTGAATCTGTGGAATTCTCTGCCACAGAAGGTAGTTGAGGTCAGTTCATTGACTATATTTAAGAGGGAGTTAGATGTGGCCCTTGTGGCTAAAGAGATCAGGGGGTATGGAGAGAAGGCAGGTACAGGATACTGAGTTGGATGATCAGCCATGATCATATTGAATGGCGGTGCAGGCTTGAAGGGCCGAATGGCCTACTCCTGCACCTATTTTCTATGTTTCTGTGTTTTTCTTGCAGATGGTCGTCAGTTTATGAAACTCCCTTCCTCAAATGCTGGTGGAAGCAAACTCTTTGAATATTTTAAAGACAGATTGATTCTTGACAAGCGAGCGTGTGTAATATTACAAGGATTAGTGGGAACGTGGAGTTAAAGTTGCATACAGATCAGCCATAATTTTATAAAATAGGAGAACTGGGTCAATGTTCTGAATGAGCTACTCTTGTTGCTAATACGTAAATAGAGTACGTAGTCCAATGAACAATATGTCACAGGATCAGGCCCTCTGGCTCACAATATCTGTGCCAAACATGATGTCAGGTTAAAGTAATCTCCTCTGCCTGCACATAATCTATTTTACTCCATTCCTGCATATTCATATACACATCAAAAAACTTCTTAAACATCTCTATCATATCTGCTCCCACTGCCCTCCATGGGTTAAAGTACCCACCTCTGTGTGCATCATGCCCCAATCTATTTTGCTTCAACTTTCCTCCTCTGATTCATATAAACATCATAGAAATTAGGTGCAGGAGTAGGCCATTCGGCCCTTCGAGCCTGCACCGCCCTTCCATATGGCATGGCTGATGCATCCAACTCAGTATCCCGTACCTGCCTTCTCTCCATCCCCGTAAAAAGCTACAGGGCCCCATCTAACTCCCTCTTCCTTAGCAAACTGGCCTCAACTACCCTCTTGGCAGAGAGTTCCAGATCTTAACTCTCTGTGTGAAAAATCTAAGACAATCTTAAGCCTATGCCCTCTAGACTTTGGCATGTCTACGTTGAGAGAAAGGTTCTGAGTGTCTCACATGTTTTGATGTATAAAAGCGAGAGTTAGATATAGCTTTTAGGGCTGACGGAATCAAGGGATATGGGGAGAAAGCAAGAACGGGGCACTGATTTTGGATGATCAGCCATGATCATATTGAATATATAGTTCGAAGAGCCGAATGGCCTAATCCTGCACCTATTTTCTATGTTTCTATGTCTACCTATCTATGCTTCTCATAATTTTATAAATTTCTTTCAGCCTCCAGAGTAAACAATCCAAGTCTGTCCATCATATTCTTATAGCTAATACATACTGTACAGCATCCTGGTGAATCCCTTCAGCACCCTCTTCAAAGCTTCCACTTCCTCCTGTAATGGGGTGACCAGAACTGCACGCAGTGTCTGATGTATGAGAGATTCCTGTGCTCCTCCAAAGTTATGATTAACAAATGCAGCACCTGGATGCTTAAACTTGTGACCTTCCAGCCTTCAATATTGCCAATTTGGAGAGATACTGATGACTTTCGATTTCCTTGCATTCACAGTATTATTTATGGATCTAAACAGAGGTGCTGAATGAATGATGATTGCCCACAGATGGTGAAGTTGACAAGATTAAGTGAAAGGCTTGTACAAAGATGAGCCCAGACCTAAAAGAGATACAAGGGTCAAAATCAGGAATAAAACAACAAGAAAAATAGTATCATGTAATAATGTGTCTGCAAAAGCAGAATTGTTTGGAAGTGTGGACTGCTTTAATAAAATTGTACCAATGTTAAAACTGTATACGTGAAGTGAAAGTGCTAAAAATGCAGCAAAATTGACATACCATTATACTCTGCATCCCAGGAAGTTAGTTAAACAATACTATATTCAATATTTATTATAGATTGTCATTAGTACAATGATCTGAGGACGTCGAGTTAAGCCAAGTTGAGTTTATTGTCATGTGCAAAAGTACAGTGAGGTACAAGTACAATAAAATTCTTGAACCAATCTTGTATGAGATCAAATGGGTCCCAACCCGAAACATCACCTGTCCATTTCTTTCCCAGTTGCTGCCTGATCCGTGGAGTTCCTGGGTCTTTAGATCAAAACACCAAAAGATGATTTAATTTTCCTCAAGGAAAAGGTACATTATTTGCAGCAGCTTTCTACTTTTGGTTAGAGAACTTTGCAACAAACAGCTATTAAATGTGTTAAAAAATTCTAATTTTACAACCTTTTCTGGCTCTGGTCATCTATTTGAAGCAATATTTCTGCTATATCCACAGATACTGTCTGATCTAGTGAATACTTCCAGCATTTTGTGTTTAAACTGGAGCTTTTCTATACAAATGAAAAATATGGCATTATAATTAATTAATGAATTCTGGTGCAAGTGTACTTTAATTTAACTTTAAAACCACTGTAATCAAACAGCTCCATCAGAATCAGAATTACTAGATTTGACTCCCACACAGAAAATTCAGTGCATAAGACCTTTAGTGATCAACTACATTGATCCACAATCAATCGATGAGATTGCAGGAGAAATTAACCAAAAAATCATGGATTTATTGGCTCATTGCAATTTTCACAACATTGACATTTTTTCCAGATTAGTTGACATAATTAGACATAATTTAGATCTTTTCTTGAGAAGATAAAGAACTGAACATAATTCATACTTGTAATCCAAGAACCCAGTGTGCGACCTTGCACCACCCGGCGTGGCTTTAATGGCCGCGGGACAATCGCCATCGCCAGCCGGGGGCTTTGACTTTGACTCTGACATCGGGGGGGGGGGAGAGGGCAGTGGAGAGATAAGTTTTTTTGGCCTTCCATCACAGTGATGTGATGGATGTTTATGTAAATTATGGTGTGTCTTGGGTCTATTTGTTTGTAATGTATGGCTGCAGAAACGTCATTTCGTTTGGACCTCAATGGGTCCAAATGACAAATAAATTGAAAATTGAATTGAATGCCAAACCCTTAACTTTTTGCTACGTCAACCGAATGCCCGAGTTACAACGAGATCAGGGAAAGCTATGCCATGTAAAACAATAACCTAAGTTAAATGCAAAGCAGGGATTGTTATCTTACAACTCAAAGCAAAAGTTACTGTTGGACATAAATTATCTATTAATAGATTTGCATTTCAAAGAGACATAAGCCATTAAACTGAAGAGCAAGTATACAGTATTAAAGGCCAACTAAATCATTTTGGTTAAAATATGTTTTAAGAATGACCTGATGAGGTTATTCAAAATGTAAGGCCAATAAAATACTTCATATTTTCAAATTGGCCCAAAGTTGTACTTTGCTGGCTCTGTTTTAAACTCTTTCGAAAATTGAAAAGGTGCATCTTCTCTATATAACTAGTCACGAGTTGGCCATTGTTAATTTTGTAATCGACAGTTAAAACATTATCTTGTCATTATTATGTCGTCATTTGGGAGAGTTTGCTGTGCACAAATTGGCTAATATATTTCTTTTTGTTTTTTAGTTTAGTTTATTATTGTCACATGTAACCGACAGAGGAGAACGACCAGCGACCAGCGCCCAATGTGAGTCTCCATCTCACAGCCAATTCTAGCCACTGCCCCTCTGGTCCCCCTCGCTGGCTCCTGCCCCCCTCTTCCCCATGGCTCTTCCCCGGTCTTTTCTCCGAGCTCACTGCTCCCCCCCCCCCCCCCACCCCCCTGCCCACACATCTCACCCCCGCCCCCGCCCACACACCCCTCCCCCCCACACAATCCCCCGCCCACACACCCCTCTCCCCCCACACAATCCACCCTGCCCACACACCCCCTCCCCCACACACCCACCCCCCCCCACAATCCCCACAGACCCCTCGTCCCACTCCCCCCCACACCCCCCCCCCCCCCCCCCACTACACCCCCCCCCCCCTGCCCACCACACCCCCCCACAACCTCCCACACACCCCACCGCCCACACACCCCTCTCCCCCACACAACCCCCTCTGCCCTCAGAACCCCCCCTCCACCCACAACCCCCCACCCCCCCCCCCCCACCCACCCACAACCCACCCCTCCCCTCACACAAACACACACCCCCCCTGTAGATTAGTGGCTACAAGACGGGATTGTTTTAAAAGTACACAAGGCCGTGGTTCCTGCTTCGTTGCATCACCAGTATTTTGACACTGTCCATGCAGGACACCCAGGCGCTGAAGCCACTGTTTAACAGGCGAAAAGCATGTTTTACTGGCCTGGCATGGCCGAATACATCAACGAAAATGTGGCAGGTTTTGCAGTGTGCAATAGCATGGCACCTCATCATCAAAAGCAACCACTTCTGCCACATCCTGTACCTGCGCTCCCATGGTCTACAGTGGCAGCTGATTTATTTGAGTGGCGCGGCAAGCAGTACCTGATGCTTGTGGGGTCATATTCAGGGTGGTTTGACATTGATTTTCTCAGCAGCCCCACTTCCAGCGGCGTGATTTTGACTTTATCTCGTCATTTTTCAATCCATGGATCTTCAGGCAAGCTGTTGACTGACAATGGCAGCCAGTTCTCCAGCCAACAATTCAGAGAGTTTGCCAGACGCTGGAATTTTCCCCTGGTCACCAGCAGCCCTGAGTATCCACAGTCCAACGGGCTGGCTGAACGGGCTGTCCGAAGTGCAAAACAACTCATGGGGCACTCTCACAGATCTACTAATCTATACCCCCCGCACACACCCCGCTGCCCACACACCCCTCCCCGCTCACCCACACCCCACTCCCCCCCAACCCCCCCCCCACACCCCTCCACCCAACCCCCCCACACACACACCCCCCCCCCACACACTCACACACACCCCCCCCACACCACCCCCCACACATACACACCCTCCCCCACATCCTCCTCCCGCATCCCTCATCCCCCCTCCACACACCCCTCCCTCCCACATACACACCTCCTCCCCTCCCCCGCCCCCCCCCCCCCCACCCCCCCCCCCCCCCCCACATAACCCTCTCCCCCCTCCTACACCTCCCCATCCACACACACCCCTCCTCCCCTCGCCCCCCTCCCCCCCCCCGCCACACACCCCACCCCCCCCCCCCCTCCTCCCCTCCCACACATGAAGAATAGTGCTCGTGGATGAGGGGAAATGAGCCATGCCTAAGCAGTTAGGGCCTGTGGGTGAGTGGTGGAATATTGCGTTGGTGGAACGGGTTGCGTTGGGGGAACGGGTGAGTGGTGGAATATTGCGCTAGAGAATGGGTTCCTTGGGGGACCAAGCTTCCCGTGTGACTGGGACACAACGGGTCCCGCTTGGTCTAGTACCTTACTAAAATTCATATGGACAATGTCTACGGCTCTGCTCTCATCAACCTATGTGATGGTGTGATCAGAGTGTTATCTGGAAAAGTAGATATACGTTAGATTATTATGAAGGGAAACTGCAGGAACAATCATGTTTTCCTGTTATGTAGCTCCAGGCTATTGTTTGAACAGGTCCCAGGTTAGATCTGGGAAACCTATAGCATAGTTATAATTAATTAGTCTCTTCCGGATCTACCCAATCCATCCTGACCCATATCAGCATCCCAACAAAATTGCCCACAATCAATTGCTAAACTCCCCACCACAAGTTCCTAATCTTCACTCAGAAATCCACTCCATACCGCAAGGTACCCGTCATCAGCCAACTTTATTTGGTTCTGTAGCTGCCATTCTCTCTCCCCAGAAACGCACCACATCCCATCCCAAGACCCAGCCCTGATTCCACCAAACTCTCCTTTGTACACGCCTCAGAAATGGAATGATGCAAAGTGATTTTGCCCGATTTTCTCACTCTGTAAATGTGTCATTCAAGTGAAGAAAACAGTGAAGAAGTTCACCCATTTTGTATTTTTTTATCTGTATTGATTGAAAGGAAGAAAGGAAGACAGTTGGACTAAGGCAGTTCAATGGATAACTGAATTGGAGGAGAAGGCACAAATGCTTAGTGTCATACTTTATGGCACCTCTCTTGAATTTCAGAGTAAATCAACACAGAAAATATTACACAAAGTCCGCAGTTTTTCATTGAGTCATCACTGTACACTAACGCATAGTGGAATCTATAAGTATAATTACCAGTCAGGATGTCCCTTCCAAATATCTAATTCAGTCATTGGAATCTAACAGCATTCATAAACCATTTTGCAGAACCAGGCCTTCAATTTGTCTCCCTGACTGGGTCCCAAGCCATCACCTGCCTCAGATATGGCTCCACAAAGACCCCAAGCCCATCTCCAATAACAGGCAAAGACCACTACAACCACAAACAGTCTTCTACTGACACCCTCCTACCCACCAAACTGATGATATAACCATATAACAATGACAACACGGAAACATGCCATCTCGGCCCTTCCAGTCCATGCTGAACACTTACTCTCACCTAGTCCCATCTACCTGCACTCAGACCATAATCCTCCATTCCTTTCCCATCCATATACTTATCCAATTTATTTTTAAATGATAAAATTGAACCTGCCTCCACCACCTCCCTGCCTCCACCACCTCCACTGGAAGCTCATTCCACACAGCTACCACTCTCTGAGTAAAGACGTTCCCTCTCATGTTACCCCTAAACTTCTGTCCCTTAATTCTCAAATCATGTCCTCTTGTTTGAATCTTCCCTACTCTCGGTGGAAAAAGCTTATCCATGTCAACTCTCTATCCCTTTCATAATTTTAAAGACCTCTATCAAGTCCCCCCTTAACCTTCTGCGCTCCAAAGAATAAACCTAACTTGTTCAACCTTTCTCTGTGACTTAGGTGCTGAAACCCAGGCAACATTCTAATAAATCTCCTCTGTACTCTCTCTATTTTGTTGACATATTTCCTATAATTTGGTGACCAAAATTGTACACCATACTGCAGAATTGGCCTCACCAATGCCTTGTACACTTTTAACATTACATCCCAACTTCTATACTCAATGCTCTGATTTATAAAGGCCAGTACACCAAAAGCTTTCTTTACCACCCTACCTACATGAGATTCCACCTTCAGGGAACTATGCACAGTTATTCCTAGATCCCTCTGTTCAACTGCATTCCTCAATTCGCTACCATTTACCATGTATGGCCTATTTGGATTTGTCCTGCCAAGATGTAGCACCTCACGCTTATCAGCATTAAACTCCATCTGCCATCTTTCAGCTCACTCTTCCCAATGGCTTAAATCTCTCTGTAGACTTTGAACAGACATATCCTGATAGTTTATCTTCAGGCTAATTATTGACATTGTGGAGATGTGACTGTACAATCAGGGAAATCCTAACACCAATGCAAAATAATACTGAGGGTTCAACTGGTTTATTGGATAAACTCAACACAACTTTACATAGAATTTATGCATAACTTGTTTCTGTGTGTATCTCTGAGTCTATGTGCCGTCGAGGCTGCAGCAAGCAAGATATCGCATTGTGCCTCTACCTCAATGTACTTGTACATATGTCAATAAACTCAACTCGACGACAAATTAGTTCCCACAGTCCTTTTATTTCCCTCCATCAGTATCATAAAAATGGGATTGCCTGAACATTATGATCATAATTTGTGAGAGCTGATTGTACACAAATTAACTGACATTTTGACAATATTGCAATAATGATTCAAAAGTAATTAATTGGCAGTAAAATAGGATAGCCTGCAGTTGTAAGGGATGATATATAAATGCATTATTGAGAACTAACAAAATGTAAGTCTTGGCATATTGAGGCAGCAAAAAAATTCAGTTTCTGGAAATCTGAAATATTTTAAAAATTGCTGGGAGTACTTTACAGTTCAGGCAGCATCTGTGGAGAGAGAAAGAGAGTTAATATCCCAGGTATCTGACTTTTCATCTGAACTAGAAAAAGTGCAAAAACTAACATTAGTAATTCCTATTTTGATACATTCTATGTCAGATCGATGACCTTTCATCTGAACTGGAAAAATTATGAGAAGTATATTTTAAGTTGCGGAGTAGGAGAGAAGCGGAGCAAATAAAAGGACTGATAATCATAGAGTCTTATAGCATAGAAACAGCCCGTCGAACCAACTCATACATGCCACCCAAGTAGCTCATCCATCTCGTCCTATTTGCCCGGGTTTGACCCATTTACCTCTGAAAACCGCTTGTTAATGGACAAAGATCAAGGTTCTTCATGTGACATCATTGTTTCAGTGCCATCTCGTAAATGATCAATGTTCTAGTATGGAGAAGAGTAAATGGAAGATAACTGTGGGTAATTAGAGAGAAAATAAACCACAGCACAATGGAGTTGTGAGATTCAGGGCACAGCTGTTACAGATTCCTAGAGAGATATAACAAGGAAGTAGGTCCTTTGGCACAACAAGTCCACATCCACCATTGACCACCCACTAATCCTACAGGAATCTCCACATTCTCAACACCTCCCCCAGATTCTACCCCGCCCCTCAATGTGAGGGGCAATTTACAGAAGCCAATTAATCAATCAACCTTTGGGATGTGGAAGAAAACACTAGCAGCCGAAGGAAAACCATGCAGCCACTGGAGGAGCGTTCCAAAGACAGCAGCCAAGGTTGGCCCTGGCACTATTAAGCAGCAGCAGGGCCACTGTTGCTGGAAATCTGAAATATAAGAGAATGCTGGAAATTCACTGATTGGGTAACAACTATAGAGCATCTGTTACTATTAACAGTGGATGAGCCTAAATCTGCAATAGCCCAGTTCTGATACAAACACTGGTTATCAGATATTGTTGAATTTGATGTTGAATACCAATGACTGCAATGTGCTTTAAAAGAAGGCCATGTCCCTCAGGCTGATATTAAGATACATTAGTGTGGTATTTGCAGCCAAACACAGGATAAAGTCTCGCACGGGAGACTGGTGACTAAATTAGAGCACATGGTATTGGGGGTGGGGTGTTGACATGGATAGAAAATTGGTTGGCAGACAGGAAGCAAAGAGTAGGGGTGAACGGGTCCTTTTCAGAATGGCAGGCAGTGGCGAGTGGAGTGCCGCAAGGTTCGGTGTTGGGGCATATGTTTACCATATATATTAATGATTTGGAAGTGACAGGACTGGACAAGCTAGATGCAGGAAAAATGTTCCCAATGATGGGCGAGCCCAGAACCAGGGGCCACAGTCTTAGAATAAAGGGGAACCCATTTAAGACTGAGGTGAGAAAAAACTTTTTCACCCAGAGAGTTGTGAATTTGTGGAATTCCCTGCAACAGAGGGCAGTGGAGGCCAAGTCACTCAATGGATTTAAGAGAGAGTTAGAGCTCTAGGGGCTAGTGGAATCAAGGGATATGGGGAGAAGGTGGCATGGGTTATTGATTGGGGACGATCAGCCATGAATGAATGGCAGTGCTGGCTCGAAGGGCCGAATGGCCTCCTCCTGCACCTACTTTCTATGTTTCTATCCAGAGTGGAAATAGGATGGAGAATTAATCTGGGCACTCTCCTGGCCAAAACAAGATGTTCTTTAAAGCTTTCACCCAATCTGTGCTTAGTTCCTGCAATGTGGAGAAATAGAAGAAAAAGCTTGCAACGTTTGAGATGCTTAGGATGGGCCATAGCTTTGCTCCTTGGTCATTTTACAGAAAAAGGATGACTTTGAAAAACAGGTTTGGTGTGTGAAAAATCAGATGATAGAATGGGGATATCAGAGACTGAAGATGCTGGAATCTAGAGCAATTAAAAAAAAAATTATGGGAACTCGGCAGGTGAGGCAGCATCTGAGGAGGCAAAGGGATGGTCCGTGTTTCGGGTCAAGACCTCGCATCAGGTAATTGAAGGAGCAGGTGAGAAATTTGTATCAATCCAGGAATTTGGACTTTGAAAGGTGCAATTTATAGTAGCAATGATGAATGTCATCCTATTTTCAATGAAAATTCCGAATTCCACTTCGAAGATGCGCCAAAGTTCGTCAAGTTCGCTGTCGAACGCCAAAGGATCTGGTTTACGAAACGATCCTGCCATGACAACAGAGCGATGGTTCATTGTAAAAAAATTAATTAAAATAAATTCAGGCAAATGAGTCAGAGATGTGGCTCAAGATTCTGACATCATGTTTGTGAATGATTCAGAACAACACACATAGTGAAAGATTAATTTTTATTCCATAAGCAATCAGGAACGTTTAAACTGCCAGCCATTCACTTCCAGCTCAGCGTGGCTTTTGAGAGCCGGCTGACCTTGCTAGTGTAAAGCTGTGTAGTACCGTAATACCATGTAACGGGTGGCATGCATATATGTGTAGTGGAGATTATAAATGGCATGGATTAATAAGGGTTAATCTACACCCTCCCTTTCCGAATCCGACCTTTCTGTCCTAGGCCTCCTCCATGGCCAGAGTAAGTCCCACCGCAAATTGGAGGAGCAGCACCTCATATTTCGCTTGAGTAGTTTACACCCCAGCGGTATGAACATTGACTTCTCCAATTTCAGGTAGTCCTTGCTTTCTCCCTCTTTCCCCTCCCCTTCCCAGCTCTCCCTCAGCCCACTGTCTCCGCCTCTTCCTATCTTCTTCCCCGCCCCCCCCACCCCCACCTCCCCCACATCAGTCTGAAGAAGAGTCTCGACCTGAAACATCACCTATTCCTTTGCTCCATAGATGCTGCCTCACCCGCTAAGTTTCTCCAGCATTTTTATCTACCTTCGATTTTTCCAGCGTCTGCAGTTCCTTCTTAAACAAAATGTCATCCTATTAATTATTTTGTACTTTAAACCCTAAACTGCTACTTTTTCAGCCTGTAGATTTTCTGCATTTAACCTCAGGATTATTTTTGCCTTCTTCGCCCTTTCCCTAATTCCAAGGCGTCTCAAACGCTTTTGATTCTGAATGTGGCATTAGATGCTTCCTTCTTGCTTTTTACTCCAAGCTTAATTTATTTATTGTACAATACAGAGATTCGGTGAAATGTTTGTCCTTCATGCTATCCAGTCTAATCATACAATCAGTCTGAAGAAGGGTCTCGACATGAAACGTCGCCAATTCCTTCTTTCCATGGATGCTGCATCACCTGCTAAGTTTCTCCAGCATTGGGGAAGCACAGAGTTGCTCTGGTATTTTATTTAATTCACATATTTAATCAATGATGTTTTATTATTAATGTTTCATGTTTTATGTGTCATTCTTAACTGTCACTGTACATCATGATGTCACTTGCGGGCTGAGGGCCAAGGCAAATTCCTTGTATGTGAATACTTGGCCAATAAATGTATTCATTCATTCATTTTGTGTCACCCTTCGATTTTACCAGCATCTGCAGTTCTTTCTTAAATTAATCATACAATGCATGAGTGAAATAGATACTCTTCTGGAACAGCATGCAGAGAATCGCCATGCTGTCATGCCATCTTAGAATCTCCAAGTCTCTGAAAAGTCTGATCTTGGCCCAAGGAAATACTCAATTTTTAAAAAGTTTCCCACTTTAAGGCCTGGTGTCCTGATGGCACTGGATCGATGGAATAGGGGTTAGCCTGACACACTTTGGCATGTCAGGTCAATCTTTATTTCACTACCGTTACCTCCACCGTTGCTTTGTGCTGCTGCCACAACCTGCTCGCAATTCAATCACTTACCTAGTGGCCACCTCCCCCAAAACCATGACCAATGACCACAGCAGACACGCCGCACATCGCCTCTGGCATCTGTCCCTCTACTTCCGTGTGCCAAGATCCTCGGGTCCGGCTTCCCAGATCGATTGGATAACTTTATGACACTTTATGAGGGTACAGGAGGTGAGTTTGTGGATTATTCACAGCCACCGACCTTCCACTTCACCTTCCACGACAATCATAAGCAATATTAAGTGTTTGATTTGTGCTTATGCTGAAGTACTTATAAGAACATAAATTTGCTGTAATAAGAATGTGGACAGACTATATACAATGTATGACACAGGAACTACATATAGACACCAAACTTTTTCATTCCAGTCCACAAGCAAGATTTTAACTTTACCTACATCTCAGAATACTTATGCATATGACTTAATTTGACCTCAGTGCCTCCAAGGCAGCAGTGAGCACCATTTCGTAAGCGGTTCAGATACCCTCCATATGGATGTCAATTTTTTTAAATTTGGTATATTCTTCATTTTCAACAGTTTAATTTCATATAGAGAAAGAAAGAAAACCAAACTAATTCATATCAATTGAGGGGTTGATGGTAAATTTGAAATTGTAGTAATTGAAGTTTTATTTAATTTGTAAAACATTTGATGATTGAGACATTTTTTTTGAAAACAATACCACAAAGCTGCTGAGTTTCCTGTTCTAACAAAAGCTAAAAATAATTGCAAACATATTTTGCTATCAGGCACCAAAAACCACAGGGAATAATTTACCAGATTTTTAGATAAAGGAACTGGCACTCACTTGTTTGGCAGCATTAGCAAACGAAAGTAGGTGTTAATAAATTCTAACATTTGTGTCCTCTAACATGCGACTAAAGTTCAAATATGTTTCACCAGAATGTGATCCACTGGATTGTCGATTTAAACCACTGCTGATATATTTGTCATGGAGGCTAAGTGTATTTAATTAATTAAACACAGTTTTATTGAATTAGTTCCTGGCTATTTCCTGTACACAAAGCCCAACATGAAAGGTAAGTTGTCTCTTCAGAAGGCAAATAGAGGGACAGAAATAGCATAAACAAGGTTTCAGACTGACCACTGAAAATGTTATTGAATTTCATTTAGGTGCTTAACTATGATATACTGTTCAAAGATGTCAAAAAACTGAGTTAATTCCTTGCGTGAAACTGAATTAATTCCTTGTGCGAAAGATACCCAACATATTTTTGTTGTTGATCAAAGTGCTTTAAAAATGGAATCTGATTTCTAAGATATATTTTCCAGTTTTTACCTGACTAACTATGTCATTCCATACCTCGTATTTATTAAACACTTACTGTACGTACAGAAAATCTAGCAACTGATCAAGATTTTCTGTAAAAACATTAATATTCCTCATTTACAATTCAGTTGCTCACACTACAGTTAGCGGGGAAAATGTTTATGTTAATTTTAGGCGGATAATATTTTGTGGATTTCTAATGTAAGTAAAAATTATTCAAGGCCAATATTGCCCAGGCATGGTGTCTAAGTGCACTTGTTAGCTGTCTCTGTGGTTCAACAACTTTGAAGTAACTAAAATGAACACTCAGACCAAGTTTCAGGTAAACCCCAGGCCCAGGATCTCCAATATTGTTTGAGTCTTCATAAAAATGTTGGGCCCAAATATTGGTTAGAATATGTTTATGCTCACTGCTTTCAAAACAGATGAAAGATCAGGAATAATATAGAATATGTTGAAAATAGCATCAATGCAGAGTGACGCAAACTTGAAGCTTGGGGTCAATGTAATAAATGTTCTTCTGCTGAAATACATTGACTCTTATTCTCTCTCCACAGATGCTGTTTGACCTGCTGAGTTCTTCCAACAATCTCAGTCTTATTTCAGATTTCCAGCATTTGCAGCATTTTGTTATTGGTTTCAGGGAAGCAAGGTTGGAATTGTACTGGTTTTACTTTGAAGAATTCCACACTGATCTAAATATTTTGGATTTTTCAGGGATGTTGTTCGTTCAGCAGTGGTGATATAATGTCTACTTATATTTTACATGCAAAGTAGTTCACAGACTCAAGATGGAGCTCTCTGAGTTACCAAGCAATATGAGAGCTTACGGAACTGAACATCCAGAACAAAGAGTGAGGAGTGATCAAGATCAATTGGAGTGTTCGGGCTGCCAATTTGCTCTAACCAGATTTTACAAAAATATATATTTCCATTCCTGCAAAGTTTGTTTTTGTGCGACCAGTTTATATCAGTACCAGAAAATAATTGTTTATGCATGTCGAAACAGTAGCTGTGGCCAGAAATGACTGCTGTCAGAAGTGTTCATGATGTGAGCTGTGATTTACATTGTCTTTTATTTTGATAGAGGGTGTAACCCATTCCTTTCAATATTAGGCATAATTGCGAAAAGACAAATGTCAAAGTGCATGCTATTTTTACTAAGAAATCAATAATATTTTTAATCCATATTTTAATTTCAAACTAATGCACAATAATTCAAACATATCTAAAAGAGATTAGGAAATCATATGAATATTTAGATATTAATCAAGATTGCTTTTTATGACTTTCCCTCATCCCTCCTGCAACAATTAAAATATAATATTTTATATTGTTCTATTGTGATAATTCAAATTCACATTGCCAAATGGGCCTTTGGTCAGAGAAAATGTCAATCTAAACATATTTTTGAATGGACATGGAATATACTGCTGCAGTGGATGTTGGTAATGGGTTCCATTCACTAATAAGCATTGTTGGAGATTTAGTGCGGCAAAGTGGCTTAGCAGAAGAGCTACAGCGCCAGAGACCCGGGTTCAATCCTGACTACCGGTGCTGATTATATATGGAGTTTATACGTTCTACCTATGACCTGCGTGGTCTTTCTCTGAGATCTTCGGTTTCCTCCCACATTCCAAAAACATACAGATTTGTAGGTTAATTGACTTGGTATAAATGTAAATAGTCCCTCGTGTGTGTAGAATAGTGTTAGTGTGTGGGGATCACTGGCCGGTATGGACTCACTGAGCCGAAGGGCCTGTTTCCATACTGTTTCTTTAAACTAAACTAAACTAAATTTCTCAGGCAAATACTGCGGATGTGTCAAGAAGCAGTAAATAGGAGAGCTGGGAAAAGGGAAGTAGTGTGACTGCTCTAGGGAAGGAATGACGGCAATTGTAAGAGGGTAAGGGAGAAGAAATTAAGAGAAACAAAGGCCAGAACGAAGTGCGTGCAGAGAGGGAAGGGGGCAATGATCAGAGCAAGAGGGTCAGAGAACAGTTATTGGAAGGTGGAAAGAAATGACAGAGAGATGCAACATGCAATAATTAGCAGTAGAAAAGAAGGCAGCATTAAGGCGCAGATATAGACAAAGGAGGGGGTGGAGACAATTAGTGGAAACTATCAGGAAATGGAAAAGAGAAGAAACACAGCATTTGGAAGAGGAAAAGTAGTGATTAGTGAAATCTGGCACGGTCTGGAAATGGATGGCAGATTCAGGAGGGAAGAAGGTGGTGATTGAAAACTGAAAGGAAGTAAGACAATGATTCAGGGACATGGATTAGGACTGGAGGACAGCAAAAGGGGAAAATGTGGCAGTGAACAGGGAAGGAAGGGGTCAGGGGTCAAGACCCAGCAAAGCTGGTTTTCAGAGCTGCAGTTAGCCTTTGGAAGACCACAGAGGGCTTCTTCAAACAACGGAGATACAAACAGATGTGAAAGTGAAAAATTAGCACGTGGGACAGAGCTTTTGATGATGCTGACAGTTTTTTTAATTGATTTTCTGTATTTGGGCATCACTGACAAGACCTTGATTTGTTGCCCATTCCTGACTATTCCAAAGAAGACAAAGGTGGTCACTACCTTGAACCACTGCAGTCCTTCTGGTGAAGGTATTCCCACAGAGCTCATAGGTCAGGAGTACCAGGATTTAGACCCAGTGATGAAGTTTGATTTCCTGGTCAGAATGGCATTTGACATGGAGGGAAATCTTCAGCTAGTGGTCCTTGTGGGCACTTGCTGCCTTTTCTTTCTTTGTGGCAGAGGAGTTCCTGGTGAAATAAGCTGTGTGGTAACTGAAGTGCATCTTATAGATGCTAGAAAAGGCATAGTCCCATGGCTATCTGGACTACACTAATTCCTCCGTCTACGCTGCATCTGCACCCAAGATGAGGTGTTCCACACCAGGGCATTGGAGATGTCCTCATTCTTCAGGGAACAGGGATTCCCCTCTTCTATTATAGATGAAGCTTGTATTCTTGCTATATCTCTCTATAACTCAAGTTGTGTTTTTTATATTTGTTAAATTTAAAGATTGTAAATGATGTTTAGGGAGTGTGGTTTTTAGGTTTTTAATGTTACAAAGTTTTTAAAATGCTTTAATTTTTAACAAGATTTCTATTTAATAGGAACCTGAGGGGCAATTTTTTCCCACAGAGAATAGTGCGTATATAAAATGAGCTACCAGAGGAAGTGATTGAGGCAGGTAAAATAACAACATTAAGGGACATTTGAGCAGGTACATGGATAGGAAAGTTTAGAGGGATATGGGTCAAACTCTACCAAATGGGACTTTCAACGCAAATGCAAAAAATTCAATGTGTTTCTATTAATACAAATTGACATTTAGTTGAATATTTATCCTGTGTATAATGTTTAATTACTGTGTATTCAAAATTAGTAGTGGGCCCCCCTCGGTCATGACTGACCATGGGTGATGCATCCCAGTTGTTGGCTGCTTGTTCCAAACCTCGGCTAGAGCAGCGTCGCTTGTGGCTGAAAAGATCAATGCGGGAGTAGGTCTCTGTGGCAAAGGTCACATTTGTGTGTGGTCTCTGGTTTGTTGAAGTTGCTGCGCTCCTTTCTGTGTGCCCGCTTGTCTGCTGCTGCGTTCAACAGTTTCTCTTCCCCCATTTTGAGAAAAGCAGTTTGTCTATGTGTATTTGATGCTTTTCATGAGCTATGTTTCACTTTCGATTGCTAAAAAAATTAGAGATAAAGAACATTCTAAAAATCATAAGTAGCCCTGATACTTGCCTAACTTACCTTTCTGATTTTCTTTGTTTAGCTTTGACCTTTCATTCACGGTTTTTGTACAGTGTCATTGATCTGAGATCATTGCAGATGTACATCTGTTTTTGAGAATTGTTTACAGCTCTTACCTTTGGTTGTTTATTGTTTGAGTCATGTCACAAGGGGCCAATGCTGTTTTTGCATTGAAGTGGTTTTATGTTGAGGTACAAGTTACCTTCTAGAGTCATCTGTACATGAAAGGAAAACCACAGGAGTCGATAATTTGAAACAGAATGTGCTCGCTGCACTTACCGAACTTCTACAATTTTATATACTTCTCATCTGAGAACATGGCCAATTTTAGACAAAATACGGTAAAGTGAGGCTGATGATAAATGCTCAGTCATAGCAGGGATAATTTTAGTGCTCCCATAATGACTGGCAAGAAAACCACAACTGAGGTATTCAACTTATAAAATATAGAAACATGCGTACTGATTGTATTGACCAGTCTGAAGAAGGGTCTCGAACCGAAACATCACTCATTCATTCTATCCAGAGATGTTGCCTGTCCCGCTGAGTTACTCCAGCATTTTATGTCTAAGACAAAGTTCCTGATGTTTTGATGCCCATTTTAAATTGTTACTGTCTGCAATGGATTACTGACAACTTGAGAGATTCACATGCAACCAGTCCTCTTAACTGCACTGCTTGAGAATCAAGAGGAAATAGAACTCCCAGCCTCACATCCCAAAGCCAATTCTCCTCCAGCTGCCTCCTAAAGCAAATCTGCCCCTTGAGTCAACTGATCTCCTCTACTTCCGCCTGTATATCCGTGATATTTTCCAATTTCCTCTTCAAGCTGTGCCTGATACTGCCTGAAAACAAGACGAACACATGAATATAGGAGCAGAAATAGGCAACCAGGTCCCTCAGGCCAACCTTATTATTCAACATGATCATGGTTGATCTTCCCCAGGACTTAACTTCATGGAAGGACGGGAAGACCAACTTTAACTGGAGGGCAGCAAATCGAGTGGTAAAAAGAATATGGACTTCTGTCATTACATTTACAAGGACATCTGAATTTTCAGTAAATCTGAGATGCAGGTGCCTTCCTAATGTGAAACACAGTGTCCGTCTCCTTTACTGCAAATATCAAACTATCATAACCATAGCAAACAGTCACCTGGAATCAGACAAGCAAATACTTACATTTTCAAACAAAGCTAATTTCATTCCAAGCCTATGTGAGATGATCTCCCAATGAAAATATGAGAAAATAGTTGTTTCTGACTGCTAGAGTTTGGGGAAGAATGTGTGGCTCCAAAAAATCAAACGTTGCCATGAATTGTCAACTCACAAAGCAATAGTTTTTTAAGGAAGCGATAAACATAATATGTTCATGACCCAGGGCTGTGGCTCTCCCCCACAGAGCATTTGCATGGTTTGATAATGAGCAAATACAGGAACCGAATCAATGGAAAATAATATATATAACCTCACAAATCTTTATGGAAAACCTTAACCTACTGTAACTATTCTGCAGGTAAACAGATAATGCTGTGTGCTGTAGATTTGCAACCAGTTTTGTTCAACATTGTGGTATATTTGCAAGGATACCAGCAATACAACCCATCCTACGTGCTTTACTCTTATATAAAAAGCAATGAAAAGGGAAATTTAATCCAGCCTCATAACAGCTGCATTTCTGAATTTTAGAACTTTAGAACTTGCTTACACCAACATCATAAAAGCAGGGTAGATGCCACTGTGTTTGTCCAAGGAACATGCAAGTCATGCACATGAGGAAAAGAATCACTTATTTTGCAATCTACAGCAGCAAATCCACAATTTTCTTTAACAAAAGTGCTTTATCATAGAAATGGCATCATGAAGCAGTTGCAAACATTAAAGCATGCAATAAAATTTCCAGACGACTGCACACAATTTGGACATGAGCAAGTAAATTTGTCATGTATTGCCAGTCATTTAGCTTCATGCAGCACCTACATTCCCTACATCGGGAAAAGGCACACCTTGAGTCAAACTGCATCATTCAACATACTTTGGCTGCCTAGAAGTTTTTTTTTTCCAGGGGGGGGGGGGGGGGGGGGGGGGGGGGGGGGGGGGGGGGGGGGGGGGGGGGAATAAGGAAGAGAGGAGGAGCAGGATAAAGCCTAACAAGTAATAGGTGGATGTAGGTGAGAATGGGTTTTAGATAGGCAGATGGTTGGACAAAGGTAAAAAGACAAAAGATGTGAGATAAGGATAGAAGAGTTCTGAATTGTGAAGGCAGAGGAAGGAATAAAGGTGGAAAGGTTGAGGGAGGGGAGAAATGGGTACAAACCCAAGTGGGGTATTGGGAAGAGAGGGGATTAAAGAGAGTGAGGGGGCAGTAAGTTATGTATAATTGGTGAATTCAATGTTCATAATGTTCATATTGTTGGTAAGCTACCCAAGTGAAAAATGAGGTGCATTCCCTCCAGTGTGCATGTGGCCTCACTCTAGTAGTTTAGGAGGTCCTGGACAGAAAGATCAGTATGGGAACCAGAAGAGAAGTTAATAGAGGAGATAAAAACTGGGAGATCCAGTAGGCCCCAGCAATATGAGTCCAAGACCGGCAAACAGTTGCTAATTGTCTGTGCTTGCTCTTGTCCCATACGATGTAAAGGGCTCAACACACTCGGATTCAACACAAAAGATCCCCACAGCAGAACCAAAGGTGTGGGAAGGGTTAGAAGAGGTCTCCCTCCACTGGAGGATGGTCAGGGCCTTGCCCTTAAAGTTGCAGCTATAAAAAAAATTATGGACCGCTCGCTGGGATGATACCAGTCCGACATCGGGATATGTCCCAGGCGGCGTGGACACCAGAGTCGGCCTATTGCACACACGTGATGTAATATTAGTTGCAATTCAACTGCCGCTGTTTAACTGCAAGGCGCCCCAGGTTAAATTAGGCACCGTTGCAGTTGGAATTAGCTTTTTAATGGTTACAATTCTGTTGACTCCAGCGCTTATATATGCTGACTGGTTTTAAATAAAGGAAACTCAGATTGGAAATTAACTTGAAATTGGCACCACAGTTTACGTAAATTTTGATTCTCATAATTACGGTACCAGCTCACATTTTACTCTTCAAAACCACAAATAAACATCAAAAAGATGCAGATCTCAACTCTCACAACTATTCTGATCATTTCTGGTAATGACGCTCATCTGTCATATGGTAAGTCCCTGCAAGATGCTTGAAGTTGGAGGTGGTTTTTGTGTTTAGAAAAGAACAAGGCAGTAATTGTGAAGTGGCTGGGCCTTACATTCAGGATTAGTACTTGCTGACTATTCTCAGACTGAGTTTTCAAGAATCAACCAAATATACATCTCTCTGAGCTTTTTGAAAGTTCAGCCATTGACTATTTTACTTTCCGTCCATTTTGGAACATAAAGTACATTAAATTATTTTACACAAAGAGTCGTGGGTGCCTGGAATACAATGTCAGAGATGGTGGTAGAGGCGCATATGTTAATAGCATTTATGAGACTTTTGGATAGGTACATGGATATGCAGGGAATGGGGGTATATGGATTACTGGCAAACAGAGGAGTTTAGTTTAACACAGCATTATGTTCAGCACAGAGATTGTGGGCCAAAGGGCCTGTTCCAGTGCTGTCCTGTTCTATGGACAATATTTTGTGTTTTGCCTCTGTTGACACAAGGTTGTCGTTTTTCCCAAATAATAACAACTAATTTGAGAATCTAAAATGTAAGGATTTCTTTCCAGAAGATGGGACATTATAGCTTGCTTGATTCTCCTTAATTTAGTATTTATTTTAGCCCACCTCACTGGATGAGTAAAATCAGAGGATCAAATGGTGTGAAAGATTCGCATCCCTCCAAAATTCCATTCCACTGACTTTACTGAGATCATAGAGTCTCCATCATGGAAACAGGCCTTACCACCCTTCAAGTCCAAACATGCAAACTCCATGCAGACAACATAGGAAGTCAGGTCTGAACGCAATTGCTGGAGCTGTCAGGCAACAACACTTCTAGCTGTGGTGGATGTCTGTGTTGAATTTTGTTGTTTATTGTGTGCTTTTTTAATTGTAACGCTGCATGGTAAATTAAATTTCACTGCACCTTATGGTGCAATTGACAAATAAATTTGAATTTGAACTATCTTAATTTCCAGCTCATCCATTTGACAAAAGGCAGGTTAGTCTAAAACTGCCTGATTATCTATAAATAGTCCTAATTGAAACACTGCCTGCTGATTGGAACAAGGCAGGTGAGTGGCTAAGATGGTGGTGGGTTATTCAGTCAGTTGAAGACTTCTGGGCAAGGCCTGCTGCCTAGGACTATCTCACGATATTAAGATGGCGCGGCCCTGTCCAGTCGCCATCGTGACAGCTCCGCGGAAACTGTACGTATTTTTAAACAATGTACTCACCGATCCAGCATGGCCAGCAGAGATCAGCACAACGCACCGCGGCAACAACAATGGGAGCGCGGCTCCAAGGAAAACCCGGAGAAAACATCGGGGTAAGTGGGGGCGTTGGGAGATTCGGAAAAGCTGGATGACCTCAGGGCGAGGGTCAGATTCCAGCGGGACATCAGGGGCTTCAACATCCTCTGTCTGACCGAGACATGGCTGACCTCGCTGGTGCCGGATTAGATAATCTGCCCAACCGAGTCCTTCACTGTCCACCGTGCTGACAGAACAGAAGAATCTGGGAAATCCAAGGGTGGAGGAGTCTGCTTACTAACCAATAACAACTGGTGCAACCCTGGAAATATTAAGACGCTTTCCCGTTCCTGCTCGCCAGACCTGGAGCACCTGACGATCTCATGTCGTCCATTCTACCTTCCCCGTGAGTTTGGCTCAGTGATCGTCACAGCCATCTACATCCCACTGCGTGCAGACACAGAAGTGGCACTATCGGCCCGACACGATGTGCTATGTCGACACCAAAACAAGAACCTGGATGTGGCTATGGTGGTGGTTGGAGATTTTAATAAATCAAATCTCAAGAAGGTCATGCCGAACTTCTACCAACACATCACGTGTGCCACCAGCGGGGAAATAACTTTGGACCACTGCTATACACCATTCCGGAAAGGCTACAAGGCTTTCACTCCATCCTTTGGAGAATCTGACCACGCTGTCATTTTCCTGTTGCCGGAGTCTAAACAAAGGATAGTACCGGAAGCGGCAGTGACGAGGGACGTAAAGCGATGGTCTGACCAGTCAGAGGCCATGCTGCAAGATGCACTGACAGATGTCGACCAGAATATGTTCCAAGCAAGTTCCAGTGACGTCAGTGAGTTCGCGGAAGTGATCACGGACTTCATCGCAACAATAGCCAATAACATCGTCCCCACGGTAAGGGTTAGCATCTTTCCGAATCAAATCCGAATCTTTCCGAATCAAAAACTCTGGGTAGACAGGTCCGTTCGTGTTGCCTTGACTGCTCGCACCGCTGCCTATAACTCTGGCCTGGCATCCGGAAATATGGACGTCTACAAGAGTCCTACCGACTGCAAAGGGCGGTGAAGGACACAAAAAGGAGGGTCAGGGACAAGGAGTCATGGATGGAGCAACAGAACACCAGAGGCCTGTGGCAGGGGCTTCGGACTATAACCAACTACCAGAGCAGCCCCCCCCCCCCCCCTTAAGCGGAAGTACCGGCACCTCTCTAGCTGATTTGCCATAGAGGGAGTGCAGAGAAGGTTCACCAGACTGATTCCTGGGATGGCAGGACTGTCTTATGAAGAAACACGGGATAGCGCTGTTTTATACTCTCTAGAATTTAGGAGATTGAGAGGGGATCTTATAGAAACTTACAAAATTCTTAAGGGGTTGGACAGGCTAGATGCAGGAAGATTGTTCCCGATGTTGGGGAAGTCCAGGACAAGGGGTCACAGCTTAAGGATAAGGGGGAAATCCTTTAAAACCGAGATGAGAAGAACTTTTTTCACACAGAGAGTGGTGAATCTCTGGAACTCTCTGCCACAGAGGGTAGTTGAGGCCAGTTCATTGGCTATATTTAAGAGGGAGTTAGATGTGGCCCTTGTGGCTAAGGGGATCAGGGGGTATGGAGAGAAGGCAGGTACGGGATACTGAGTTGGATGATCAGCCATGATCATATTGAATGGTGGTGCAGGCTCGAAGGGCCGAATGGCCTACTCCTGCACCTAATTTCTATGTTCTATGTTTCTATGACCTGAACTCTTTCTACGCTTGTTTCGAGACGGACAACATCACCCCAGGCTTGCCAGCTAACGACAACATCGCCAGCGAGCTGGCTACCGTGGCTGGAGGGAAGGCCACCGCTGGGGATGGGTACACACTCTCGTTGTCCGAGCACGACGTGAGGAGGGCTCTGACACGTGTGAGCATGAGGAAAGCTGTAGGCCCAGATGGCATCTCTGGGCAAGTACTTAAGTCTTGTGCTACGCAGCTAGCTCCGGTGCTCACTACAATATTCAACCTCTTCCTGGCCAAGTCCGTGGTCCCTGCCTGCGTCAAAAGATCCATCATTGTACCTGTAACAAAGAATGCCTCTCCAGCCTGTCTGAATGACTACCGTCCGGTGGCCCTCACCTCGGTAGTCATGCAATGCTTTGAGAGGCTGGTCAATAAACTCATCTGCGCCTTCCTCCCTCACAACATGGACCCACTATAATTCACATACCGTCTGAACCAGATCCACAGACGATGCGGTCTCCCAGGTTCTGCACACCGCTCTCTCTCACCTTGACAGCCCGGGGGACTATGTGACGATGCTGTTCATAAACTTCAGTTCAGCCTTCAACAGCCTTCAGCCTCCCCACCAGACTTGCTGAGAAGCTGCTGGAATTGGGGCTCAACACCCCCCTGTGTGCCTCGGTCCTGGACTTTCTCACCGCCAGGTATTCAAGATGGGAAGAAATACATCGAAGACCCCCAAACTGAGCACAGGATTCCCCCAGGGTTGCGTCCTCAGCCCCCCACTGTACTCCATGTACACACATGACTGTGTGGCTAGGTTCAGCTCCAACTCTATAATCAAGTTTGCTGATGACACGTGGTGGTGGGCCTGATAACCGAAAATAATGAGAAGGCCTACTGGGAAGTGGTGGCTGATCTGGCACTCTGGTGTCAGGACAACAGCCTCCTCTTGAATGTCAAAAAAATGAAGGAGCTGATCGTGGACTTTAGGAGGGCACAACATCCGAGGACGTGCACTCCACTGAAGATAAATGGGGATCCTGTGGATAGGGTGAGCTGCTTTAAATATCTGGGAGTCCACATCTCTGAGGATCTGACATGGACATCACACGCTGCCACACTGGTGAGTTAGGCAAGGCAGCGCCTTTACCACCTCAGGCAATTGAGGAAATTCAGAGCGTCTCTAAGGATCCTCCAGTGCTTCTACTCCGCGGCTGTGGAAAGCATCTTGTCCGGAAACATCACAATCTGGTTTGGGAACTGCTCTGCCCAGGACAAGAAGGCTCTGCAGAGAGTAGTGCGTTCGGCCGAATGTACTATGGGAACTACACTCGCCCCCCTGCAGGAACTATACAACAGAAAGTGCAGATCCAGAGCCAGCAACATTATGGGGGACCCCTTCCACCCCGGCAACAGACTGTTCCAGCTACTACAGTTAGGCAAACGGAGAGGATGAGAAGGAGTTTCTTCCCAGAGGCCATTAGGACTGTAAACTCCTATCTCACCAGGGACTAACTTACTGTACCAATTTACTGTTGTGTGGTGTCTTTTTAATATTGCTGTTTTTTTTTTTTTTTCCCACAAATATGTAATTACTGATTCTGTTCCATTCTGTTTTGTAGTTTTCTTGCACAATCCGCAAGCATTGCCACTTTTCATTTCACTGCACATCTCGTATGCGTATGTGTGACGAATAAACTTGACTTGACTTGACCTTGCGCCTATTGTTAGCTGGGCCAATGTAGAGGACCAAGCTCTCTGGCCCTGAACAATGACAAGAGCAGAGGTGGTACAACACAGAACCCATGCACTTAGAATGGCCCAGCAGTGTTTGACAAGAGGTAAACTGAGGTATGGAGTTTTGTCTTTGGTCAAAGCTAGCATTGAATTTAACAATGTTTCTAACATGGCATCACATCCCAGTGGTGATTCCTTTGTATAAAGCTGGGGAATCATAATAAAAGGTGGAGGCCGGTTCTCCGGATGCTTTCAAGAGAGAGCTAGATAGGGCTCTTAAAAATAGCGAAGTCAGGGGATATGAGGAGAAGGCAGGAACGGGGTACTGATTGGGGATGATCAGCCATGATCACATTGAATGGCGGTGCTGGCTCGAATGGCTCACTCCTGCACCTATTGTCTATTGTCTATTGTATCTGTCTATTGATAGTTGCCAATGATAGGATGGGTCTGTGTAGGAAGGAATTGCAGATGCTGGAGATAATAAATCGAAAATAGACACAAAATGCAGGAGGTGGCAGCATCTCTGGATAGAAGAAATGGGTGACGTTTCGGGTTGAGACCCTTCTTCAGCAATGTTGAGATGCTGTCTGTTCCGTTGTGTTACTCCAGCATTTTGTATCTATCTGAAGTTTATTTCTGTGTGTATAACTTTATGATAATAAAGCAAATATATACTGATAAGACACATTTCTTTGCCTGAATCTTTATATGTAGTTTAGGCGCAATTTTACTTTTTAATGTTAGCACTGCAATTCAAAGCCAGCCTGTAGTCAGTCCCTTTTCACAGACACAATAGACAATAGGTGCAGGAGTAGGCGATTTGGTCCTTCGAGCCAGCACCACCATTCAAAGTGATCATGGCTGATTATCCACAATCAGCACCCCGTTCCTGCCTTCCCCCCCTATCCCTTGACTCCGCTATCTGACATTTTCTGCTTTAATTACAAATGCCTGACATTTTCTCTTTAATTACAAATTTCTAATGTCTGCAATATTATGTTTTATTTTCAATTACATGATTGCCTTTGTAATTCTCTGGCCACAAGCATCCTTGCATTCACCAAACTCTCTACATCCCCAGTCCACCAACATCTGTTACGATAGAAAAAAGTGCCGGAGTAACTCAGCAGGTTAGTCAGCATCTCTGGAGTGAAGGAATGTGTGACGTTTCGGGTTGAGACCCTTCTTCAGACTGAGAGGCAGGAGAGAGGGAAACTAGAGATGTGGAAGGTACAAAGAGCATGTTAGGCATATAAAGGGCAGAAAATGTAAAGTGGTTCATTGTTGGTTGTGGGGAAGTTGACGACGAGGCACACAAACAATAAAAATAATCCGGAGAACTGTGAAATATTGAAAATAATCAGGAGAATTAGGATGGGGGAGGGACAGAGAGAGAGAGGGAAAGCAAGGATTATTTGAAGTTAGAAATCAATATTCATACTGTTGGGCGGTAAGCTGCCCAAGCAAAATATGAGGTGCTGTTCATCCAATTTATGTTTGGCCCCACTCTGACAGTGGACGAGGCCCAGGACAGAAAGGTCAGTATTGGAATTGAAGGGGGATTTGAAGTGTTTAGCATCGTGTAGATCGCGTAGGCCTAGGCGGACTGAGCGAAGGTGTTCAATGAAACGATCGCCCAGTCTGTGCTTGGTCTCACTGATATCTGTTATGGTATTGCTGGAGCCAAGATCAAGTTAAAAGCTCAAGCTAACGTTCAAGAGCGTTTTTACAGCTTCAGCTTCTGCACCTCATCAGGAGGTGCATTCATCTTTCCTTTTTCAAAATTGCAGCATAAATAACAATTGCTGCCTCACTTTCCCCAAAACGGAATCTAAATCAACTGCTTCTGTGGATGTTCTCCCTTTGACTAGATGGGTTTCCCCACAGTGTTCCAGTTTCCTCCCTCATCCTAAATTTGTGCATAAAATTGCAGAGCACAAACTGTACATTTAAAAATTATTATTATTAGATTATTATTCCAAAATTACACCAAGGCCTAAATTATTTTCATATTCTAAACGGAATAAAAACCAGAAGCAAAAGCTCAGAACATTAAAATATAAAAGCAATATCTTCAATAATTACAGGAACACTAAACCATTGCATAGCATTGGAAGCAGTCAATGAAAAGTTCAAGAATTTCCAAAAGGCATTGCTCTGATCTATCTGTGAGAGTGAGTCATCACATTTCTGCTTACTCATTGTAATCATAACCATTTTGAGATTTAGAATACGATACAATTTCTTAAAACTGAGAACTAAATGAAGCATGGGGAACTCACTTTATTGACAAAGTGATCTCAGAAAGAAGAGATCAGTTTTAAAAATATCCTCATTTGCTCTTCAGGCAAATTTGTCAGGAAGTATTTTTTAAACATTTTATTTAATTGGCTGAGTCATTTGATAATTCAAAGTAGCTTGCTGTGTCAAAACTTGTTTCGTCCATGATAAAATTAATGAGCCAAGCTGTTTTGGCTGAAATCCATCATCATATTTCACTCACCATTTGTTCTATTAAATAATAGTTTGCAGGCCAAATGATGCTTGGCATGTGCAAAATCACAAAGGGCAGCATTTTATTTTTGCTCTGATGGTACAATTCAAAAGGTAAGTTTGGCCACCTTTATGATTTGATGGCCTAATCTGTGCTGGAGGCGTCAATTGTTGTTGAATTTCAATATCTGCCCTTCAATTCCCCCCTGACCCCACATTACCAAGCACCTCGCTTTTGGGCACCACTTCACTTGTAGCCTCGTGGCACCTGCATTCCCATGCTGATACAACTGGATGGTTGTTGACTATTAGTCTTTATTTCCCATCTCCAATAGCCCTATAACTAAATGCTTAAAGAAAGCCTTAATCAAATCAACTTTAACAAAACCTTGCTTGCCTCTTCCCCCTTTCCTCCCAACCCCCAAGAGTTGCCTGCAACAGAATTCCAGAGACAAATCTTCTATTCCTAAAGATTCCAAGGACAGGTTTGACAGCTCGGGTGGTAAAGGCATGTGCAATTGATATTGGTTGATAATGGTTTATCATTGTCACGTGTATTGAGATAAAGTGAAAATTATAACATTAAAAATGCATTAGGACAGGGACATTGATGGGGAAAGGGTTTGAGTGATATGGCCCAAATGCAGGCAGATTGGATGAGTTCAGGAAAACATCTTGGTCAGCATGGTCATGAGCTGAAGGGATTGTTTCCATGCAATATAACTCTGACTATGACACAAATATATGCTAATTTCACTAGTAGATCTAATAAAGTGCTGCAATAGCTACTTTGTCCCTTGTTTAGAGCCAACAAACTGGGCAGTGACAATCTTTGTACATGCAGAGGATGATTAAAGCCCCTTGCAACTGTTCTAAGCAACTTGATTTGTGCTCTCACTTGCAATCGCATACCAGAAGTGCAGCACACAGGTGCTTCAAGAATTAGGCGTTCATGTTGTCCTCCTGCCACTGACTGCATTAGCTCAAACAGCTCAGTAATGTGTGGAAATTTATAAAAAAACAACCAAAAATGGAAAACTGTCAATGCCTTCAGAAGGTGGAAGACAATTTTCAGCAAATTGAAGCAACATTACCCAGTGTCACATTAACTCAATGCAGAAAATTGCATTGGGATCGGCGTCGGTGTTCCATCAGCCCAGCGTGAGGGCCTGAACATCGGGCCGCTCGGTGCGGTGACTGCGGGTGCTCGGAAGGCCCAGACCACGGATGAACATCTGGGAAGATCGGAGGGGAGGCTGGCTGGACTATGGTGCCTTCCTCACCTTGGTGCCACTGTGTTGTGTTGTGTCGTGGACTTTCTGTGTTTGTGCTTTTCTTTTATTTAATTCAATTCAATTTTATTTTTAATATGTTTTATTATTTATTATTTATTTATTTTTATGATACTGCCTGTAAGGAAAATTCATTTTGTTGTCTCTAATTGAGACAATGACAATAAATTTGAATACAATACAATACAATACAATACAATACAATACAATACAATACAATACAAAATACTGAAACTGCTCAACAATGTGGCATGATCCATGAAGGCAAGGGGGTTGAGATTTCAGTTCAATATTTCTTCAGAAATGGGTAAAGTTTAAGATGAAGGATAGAGAACACAATGTGGGGATGGTGGAGAGAATCATGTGCGGATGTGCCACCGATGGACGAGAAGCCGAAGCAAAGAAGTGGAAGCCAAATAACCGAATGGAAACAAAGCTGAAACGTCAAATAACCGAAAGTGTAAGAAGCCGAAACGCCAACTAACCAAAAGGGTGGTATGCTTAAATGCAAACTAAATGAAAGGGTGGGACGCCTAAAAGCCAACTTACCGAAAGGCTGCGTTGCCTAAAAGCAAATTCACCGAATGGCCGCTCTGCCGAAACGCCACCTACGCGAAAGGCGGCGTTGCCTACAAGTCAACGAACCAAATGCCGCTCAACAGAAAAGTCAAATAGAGGGTGGGGTCATTTTCCTACACAAGCCATAGGTGACTGGGCAATCTGAACCCAAGCACCAAGTTGTAAGCGGCCGCAGGTACCCATCCCTCGGGACAGCCCCCACTCTCCGCACCGCCATTGGACCTTAACCCCCACCCCGGCCTCGGGGACAGATGGCTCGGGGCACTGTAAATCGCTTTTAAAATATGGGGGGGGAACACATTCCCTGGTGGGCCGATGATAAGTGTGCATGACAACAAACAATTTTATCTCTTCCCACTCCCCTCCCCGTTTGACAAGAAGAAGCACGTTTTAATTATTACCGTCTGGTTGCCTGCGAAATGCACACAAGCTCCCACTCGCAAAACACTAGATAATTTGTAAACTGTTTTAACCGAAGATGGACACAAAAAGCTGGAGTAACTCAGCTGAACAGGCAGCGTCTCTTTGGAGAAGGAATGGGTGACGTTTCAGGTCGAGACCATTCTTCAGACCTGAAGACTGAAGAGTCTTGACCTGAAACGCCACCCATTCCTTCTCTCCAGAGATGCTGCCTGTCCCACTGAGTCACTCCAGCATTTTGCGTCTATCTTTGGTGTGACAGTTGTCTCATTTCATCGGCTTCATGTATTGCACGCATGGAAGAGACGCTTTACATGCCGCTTGCACCTATTCAACCAAGTGTGCTCATGATGAAATCTCACATCTTTGCAAGGGAGGGAGGTATGGAATGGAAGTGACCACCGGCTAAAGCAAATGCATAGTTAGGACAGGGAAATAATCCCACCACTTAATTAACCTGGTTCCCGAATGTAAGAACTATTTATACATGTAACATTTTTGTTTTTAAATCAATGTAACTAATTTTTGACGCCGAGTTAAAACCCCATCCTGTGGGAAGGGCTTGCGGCAGCTGGTTTCATAGTGCCTTCATTGGTGGTAGGTGCTGTCCTTTCACCTGGACCACTGTCAGTGCCAGTTTTTTCTCAACTTCCATAGCCGCTCTGAGTAAGTGTAGTCAGACGTGAATCCGCTCTATGCCCCGAGCCGTCTGTCCCTGCGGCTGGGGTGGGGGTGAATCACCCGGTGTGGGTGTCAGGGTCCGGGTGTCGGAGGGGGAGGGGGGGGGGAATCACCCTGGTGTGGGGGTTGGGGTCTGATGGCGGTGCATTGCGGTCAGTGACTCTGGGTGTGCGGAGGGACCAACCTGTCCCACACCTCCGCTCCACCCGACCGACAGCCCGTCACAGTGTGGCCGCACAGGGGAGACGAGGCGGAGGGTGGCCATGGCCGTGGGAGAGTGGGGGCTGTCCCGAGGGATGCGCACCTTCGGCCACTTACAACTTGGTGCTTGGGTTCAGATTGCCCAGTCACCTTTGACTTGTGTGGGGAAAATGACCCCCACCCTCCTGTCTCCACCGGCCAGTGATGCGATGGACGTGGGGGTCTGGACCAATCGCTGACAAGTCCCACCTCCCTGCAACATCATGTCCGTTATTTGACTTATATGTTGAGCGGCATTCGGTTCGTTGGCTTGTAGGCGACGCCGCCTTTTGGGTAGGTGGCGTTTCAGCGGAGCGGCCATTCGGTGAGTTTGCTTTTAGGCGGCGCAGCCTTTCGGTTAGTTTGCATTTAGGCATCCCATCCTTTCGGTTAGTTGGCTTTTCCGTTTCGTACACTTTTGGTTATTTGGAGTTTCGGCTTCATTTCCATTCAGTTATTTGGCTTCGACTTCTTTGCTTCGGCTTCTTGTCCTTCGGTCCAGGTACCAGAGAGAATACTGTAGAATACAGGAGAGAGTTCTAAACTGAAATGTTAGCTCTGGTTCTCTCGTCACAGACGCTGCCTGATCTGCAAAGTATTTCTAGAATTTGTTGATAATATTTTAGATAGCAGGAGAGATTACATGACAAAAGAGATGAGAACATAAACTCAAAAAACAAGTAAAGAAACAATAGCTGGGTTTGAAAAAACTGTATAGTTGCAAAAACTCACCAATTTTGAGTGAGAATTCAATGCAAGCCCTGAAGATTGTAAAGTGTCTGCTCAATGTAGATGATCTACATTTTTGAGGTGGTGAGGGGAGTTTATCCAACTTAACAATTAGTATATATACTCATATCAGATTCTGTTTAGTTTTCCTCTTTTAATTGAGATTTTAACTAGCTATAAATATGTTTACAGTCTTTGTTGAGCTGTAAACAAATGGTGTGTTAGCATTCATAGCAAAAGGATTAGGAGCAGGGTGGTTCTACTGCAGTTGTACAGGGTCTTGGTGAGACCACACCTGGAGTATTGCATACAGTTTTGCTCTCCTAATCTGAGGAAGGACATTCTTGCCATAGAGGGAGTACATAGAATGTTCACCAGACGGATTCCTGGGATGTCAGGACTTTCATATGAAGAAAGACTGGATAGACTCACTAGAATTTAGAAGATTAAGGGGGAATCTTATAGAAACTTACAACATTCTTAAGGGGTTGGACAGGCTAGATGAGGGAATATTGTACCCGATATTGGGGAGGTCCAGAACAAGGGGTCACAGTCCCCGAATAATCCACGCCGGGACTGCAGGGCGAGACAAAGTGTCCGCGACCAGGTTCAGCTTGCCAGCTACAGGCTGAACGCAAGTAGTGAACTCCGACACGAACGCCAGGTGCCGTTGTTGCTGAGCTGACCAGGAATCAGACACCTTGGTAAAGTCAAACGTCAGGGGCTTGTGGTCCGTGAAGGCCGTGATAGGCTGCCCTTGAGGAAATAACGGAAATGGCGGACTGCCAAGTATAGGGCCAGGAGCTCCTGGTCGAAAGCGCTGTAGCTCCTCTCCAGAAGCCACAGGTGACGGCTGAAGAATGCAAGCGGCTGCCAGCGGCCAGCGATGAAATGCTCCAGAACTCCTCTGACAACCGTATCCGAGGCGTCCACGAAAAGGTCGGGGGTGCACCAACCCGCGGGTGCACCAGCATGGTGGCCTTGGCCAGCGCCTCCTTCGCACCATTGAAAGCAGCCTCGGTCTCAGCATCCCACACAAGGTCCCTTGGCTTACCAGCCAGGCACTGAAACAAAGGCCGCATGATCCAAGCTGCTGCTGGTACGAAGCGATGATAAAAATTGACCATGCCGACGAACACCTGCAGCCCCTTGATGCTGAGTGGTCGAGGAAACTGCCGAACGGCCTCCACCTTAACGGGCAAAGGGGTCGCGTCCTGCGAGGTGACGTGGTGCCCCAGGAAGGAAATTGAGTGAAGGCCAAATTGACACTTGGCGGAGTTGATCACAAGCCCAAGGTCCTGAAGCCTTTTGAACAACACCCATAGGTGGGCGCAGTGTTCCTGGTGGGAGCGGCTGGTGACCAGAATATCGTCCAGGTACACAAACACGAACTCCAACCCCCGACCCACCATAACCATTAGCCGCTGGAAGCCTGCGCTGCATTCTTTGATCAAAACGGCATCCGCAGCCATTCAAAAAGGCCGAATGGGGTGATGATGGCGGTCTTGGGCACATCATCGGGATGGACGGCGATCTGGTGGTAGCCGCGCACCTGGTCCACCTTAGAAAAAAGGTAGCATCTTCCAGGTGGGCCGTAAAGTCCTGGATATGCGGGACAGGGTAGTGTTCCGCGATCGTGACAGCATTCAGGCATCGATAATCCCCACACTGTTTCCACCCCACAGATGATTTGGGGACCATGTGTAACGGAGATGCTCACGGGCTGTCGGAGCGCTGCACAATCCTCATGTCCTCCATTTGATGGAACTCCTCCTTCGCGATCCGCAGCATGTCGGGCGGGAGCCTGCGCACCCTTGCTTGCAGCAGGGAACCGGCAGTTGGGATGTGATGTACCTCCCCATGCTTGAGAGTGGCCGCGTGAAAATGGCGGATAGAAGCTCCGGGAATTTGGCTAGCAGTGAGGTGTACGGCCCGCGCACATCCACCACTGAACCCAGTTGCAAACTGTAAGGGGCCGCGGGCCATGGCGACGCGGGCCGAGCGGACTATGGAGGCACGAGGCGCCGGCCCCAACATCCACCATTAATGAGAAGGCCCGCAGGAAATCGGCTAGGAAACATCCGCAACAGTGAAAGTCCATGAGTACGGATGGGAGTTAAGGATGAGGGAAAGGGTCCAAGTGCCGTAAGTGCGGTTGGGGTTACTGTTGACGGCGGTCACGGCGGGGCCATGCCTACTGGCACGGGTATTGAGTTCAGTCGGAGGGAGGATGCTCAGCACTGCCCCGGAGCCAACCAGGAAGCGAAGACCAGAGCGGCAATCCCAGACGTAGAGGCGATGGTTCTGGCCGACCGCAATGGCCTCTGCTGGTGATCGGCTGAGGCATTTCCCTGAAACGAACAGGGGGTGCAGCATCGGCGGGCCTCTGCACCCCAGCGCTGGTGATAGTACCACCACTGGCGCTTACCATGGTCCCCGGAGGGCTGCTGCGGGGCGCGAACAGCCGGCTGATGGATCCACCGTCCTGCTGCTTGGCGAGCCACAGTTCATCGGCCAGCAGCGATCCCAGACGTAGAGGCGATGGTACTGGTCGACCACGATAGCCTCTGCTGGCCAGTTCAGGCGGATGTCGTC
This sequence comes from Leucoraja erinaceus, assembly GCF_028641065.1. Lineage (NCBI taxonomy): Eukaryota > Metazoa > Chordata > Chondrichthyes > Rajiformes > Rajidae > Leucoraja > Leucoraja erinaceus. The sequence continues at coordinate 25,477,137 of NC_073382.1, read as the reverse complement.
GGGCATTTGCTCGAGGAAAGCCTGTTCAAACAGCAGGCAGGGCTGATGGCCATCCATCAGTGCGAGCATCTCACTCATCAGCGCAGACAGCTTGCGATCGCCGAGGCCGTCCATAAGCTGAAGGTGGGTGATGCGATCGCGGCAACTGAGCCTGAAAGGGCGGAGCAGCAGCACCTTGAGGCCCTCGTATTTACCGAACGCGGGCGGATTCTGCAGGTAATGCAACAACGGGTGGCAGTCTCATGACTGAACGCCGCAACCATGTAAAAGTAGCAAATGGCGATATTGCAGAGCTCAAATTGGCCCTCAATGTGGGTGAACCACACTTGAGGCTGGACCGCCCGGAAAACAGGAAGTTTCAGGGCCACCGCGTTTTGCTGCGCAGGCTGGGCGTCGAGGTTTTCAGCGGTGTTAATGTTCGGGATCTGAAATCACGATTGGACCGGCGGGGTCACCACTTTGGCGAAACAGGCAGATTGAGTAAAACAAATCTTTATTTGTAAATGACAAACAAAAGGAAGTATACGAAAACTGCGTGCTAATATATAATAGCTCCTCCCAAATAAATAATAGCTCCTGCTACACGGTAGGAGCTCTGTTGAGTGAGGAATAAAAGCCCGCAAAAACACACCCGTGATCATGTAATGGCGCCAGCCAATAGCGAGGGTTCGCATTCCCCCAAGCCACCACTAGGTGCCGCTACGTTGCAATTTTCTCTCTCCCAATTCCAGCATTTTTTTCCTTTCTCTTTTCCCTATCCTTATTCTAACGACGCCCCCCCGGAAGTAAAGTATTCACTATTCTCTCTGAACAGCATTACCATTATTTGTGACATTCAGCCTCGTGGTCTTCCCCCCTTTCACAGACATTTCCTGTGTTCTCTCCACCACATTCTTCTCTGCAATGCCATGCTTTCATGATCTTCGATCTTTTGTCTTTCTGTTGAAAGATCATCAAGCTGAAAGATTAACTCAAATTCTCTCCCCGCAGATGGTGCCTGGCCAGCCAAATATTCCCAACATTTTCTCCTTTTATTTTTATGGTTTACTAGACCAAGTGCAGACCCGTTGGGTCTGTTTCCCCAATGGCGTTTGCGGGGGGGGGGGGCTGCGGCATCACACTCACATTAACCACCCCCCAAACACACAGGTGGGGGGAGGGGGGGGGGTGAGAAGAGGGGATTGAGGGGAGAGGAGGAGGAGGAAAACGGGACAGATTTGGGAGGGAAAGGAGCGGGGTAGGGGGTGAGAGAGGGGGATGGGGAGGGAGGGAGGGATTTGGGAGGGAAAAGAGTGGAGGGGAAGAGAGAGGGGTGGGGGGAGGGAGAGGGGTGGGGAGGGGGGAGTGGAGAGTGGGGAGGGGAGGAGGGGGAGTGGGGAAGAGGGAGAGGTGGGGGGAGGGGGGGGGGGAGAAGGAGGGGAAGAGAGAGGGGGGGGGAGGGTGAGGGGTGGGGTAAGGGGGAGAGAAGTGGAGGTGGGGAGGGAGGGGTAGGGGGAGTGGTGGAAGAGGGACAGAGGTGTAGGGGGGAAGGTGGCGGGGGGAGAGAGGGAAGGGAGGTAGGGGAGAGAGGGATGGGTGGGAGAGGGGTGAGGAGAAGGAAACATAGAAACATAGAAATTAAGTGCAGGAGTAGGCCATTCGGCCCGTCGAGCCTGCACCACCATTCAATATGATCATGGCTGATCATCCAACTCAGTATCCTGTACCTGCCTTCTCCCCATACCCCCTGAATCCTTTAGCCACAAGGGCCACATCTAACTCCCTCTTAAATATAGCCAATTAACTGGCCTCAACTACCTTCTGTGGCAGAGAATTCCAGAGATTCACCACTCTCTGTGTGAAAAATGTTTTTCTCACCTCAGTCTTAAAGGATTTCCCCCTTAGCTTTAAACTGTGACCCCTTGTTCTGGACTTACCCAACATCTGGAACAATCTTCCTGCATCTAGCCTGTCCAACCCCTTAAGAATTTTGTACGTTTTTATAAGATCCGCCCTCAAACTTCTAAATTCTAGCGTGTACAAGCCGAGTCTATCCAGTCTTTCTTCATATGAAAGTCCTGACATCCCATGAATCAGTCTGGTGAACCTTCTTTGTACTCCTTCTATGGCAAGAATGTCTTTGAGCATTGGGCATTGCGACACCACACGATGGAACGTTCACCAGGGGCTGGGGCTCCTGCAAAGGCATATGCAAATGAATCCATTCCGATTGGACATATGTGAACATTGGGCATTGTGACATCACACAATGGAATGCTCACCAGGGGCTGGGGCTGGTGCTGCTTCTATGGGTAAGAAGCCAGTTTTTTTTTTTAATATTGGGGGGGGGGGGGGGGGGGGAAGGATTTGATTAGAAATGTGTACATAAACACGACGAAATGTAATCAGGAGCGGATACTTTGAACTGGAAAAGATCTCAGCGATTCTGCGTCTGGTTTCGGCGTAGCAAGGAATCAAAGGAAGAAAGCCAGCCGAAAGCCGTCAGCCGGACGTCGGACGCCGGACGCCAGTAGGCACACAGTTTTATATATTAAATAGATAGATAGATAGATTATAGTTTGATGTTGGCTGCATGAATAGTGCCATTTAGAAACATAGACATAGAAACATATGTGCAGGTGTAGGCCATTCAGCCCTTCGAGCCAGCACCGCCATTCAGTATGATCATAGCTGATCAACTAAAACCAGTACCCCGTTCCTGCTTTTCCCCATATCCATTGATTCCTTTAGCCCTAAGAGCTAAATCTAACTCTCTCTTGAAAACATCCAGTGAATTGGCCTCCATTGCCTTCTGTGGCAGATAATTCCACAGATTCACAACTTTCTGGGTGAAGATGTTTTTACCTCATCTCAGAGAGAGAGAGAGATAGATAGATAGATAGATAGATAGATAGATAGATAGATAGATAGATAGATAGATAGATAGATAGATAGATAGATAGATAGATAGATAGATAGATAGATAGATAGATAGATAGATAGATAGATAGATAGATAGATAGATAGATAGATAGATAGATAGATAGATAGATAGATAGATAGATAGATAGATAGATAGATAGCCTTTTATTGTCATTCAGACCGAAGTCTGAACGAAATTGCAGCAGTCATACATATAATACCATACAATAAAACAACAATAAACACATATTAACATCCACCACAGTGAGTCCACCCAGCATCTCCTCACTGTGATGGAGGCAAAAGTCTTAGGTCTGCAGTCTCTTCCCTCCTCTTCTCCCTCTGCGCTGGGGCGATCCCCCCCCCCCCACCCCGGGGGATGTTAAGAACAGTCCCGCGGCTCAAGTATGCCCGGGGTGGTTGAAACTGCCGCCCACCAGTCCTGCAGAAGCAGCTGCTGGCCCGCGGCCGACCCCCGGACTCAGGCCGCCGCCGCCAGAACACCGTCCCAGCCACCCTCACGTGAGTACTGCGCCGTCTTCAGCCTCGGGCTGGGCCGCCCCGACTTGGGCGTCGCTTCTCCCCCGGACCGGGCCGCCCCGACTTGGGCGTCGCTTCTCCCCCCGGACCGGGCCGCCCCGACATGGGCATCGCTTCTCCCCCCGGACCGGGCCGCCCCGACATGGGCGCCGAACCTCCCCCGGACCGGGCCGCCCCGACTTGGGCGCCGAACCTCCCTCGGGCTGCCAGCGCCGCACCTTCCCGAGCTCGGCCGCTCCGACGGGAGCCTCGTTCCACCCTCGGGCTGGCCGTCCTCACGGGAGCGTCCCAACCTCTTCCAGCCCTGAGCCGGACCACCCTCACGGGAATGAGCTCAGAGCGAGTCCTGACGGTGCTCTGCCTCCGGAGCCTCGAGGTCGTCAGCTCCATTAGGCCTCAGCACAGACGGAGGCAGAGAAGGGGAATACGACAAAAAGGTCGTATTCCCCCGCAGGGAGAGACTGCAAACCCCGTTTCAACCCCCCCCCCCCCCAAAAAACACAAGCTAAAACCAAAAAACTAGACTAACCAAACAAAATAAACAACATAAAAACACAAAGAGAACGGGACCGCCGGTAAGCCGCTGCAGCCAGAGCCGCACCGCCACTCCGAGTGTGCGGCGCAGCTCTGCCCCATGTTCTTAAACTGTGATCCCTGGTTCTGGACTCCCCCAACATCGGAACATTTTTCCTGTCCAATCTAGCCTGTTCAATCCTTTAAGAATGTTATATGTTTCTATAAGATCCCTCTCATCCTTCTAAATTCCAGTGAATACAAGCCCAATCAACCCATTCTTTCATCATATGTCTGATCCTCCAACCCGGGAATTAACCTTGTGAACCTACGCTGCACTTCCTCAATAATGTCCTTTCCCAAATTAGGAGACCAAAATTGCATACAATACTCCAAGTGCAGTCACACCAGAGCCCTGTACAACCGCAGTAGAACCTCCCAGCTCCTAAACTCAAATCCTCTCGCAATGAAGGCCAGCAGCCCATTAGCTTTCTTCACTGCCTGCTGTACCTGCATGCTTACTTTCAATGACTGATGTACCAAGCACGCCCAGGTCTCATTGCACATCCCCTTTTCCTAATCTGGCACCATTCAGATATTGATCTACCTCCCTGTCCTTGCCACTCACATTTATCCACATTATACTGCATCTGCCATGTGTCTGCCCACTCACCCAACCTATGCAAGTCACCCAGCAGCCTCATAGCATCTGTAGTGGCCATTTGGCCTTTTTTGTATGTCATTGAGGATGGCATGTGCCTTTAAATTTTAGACTGCCCGTTATATTGTGGGCGGGGTTTATGACATATTTTTGGGCGTGTTTGGAGCTTAGATGCTTGCGCAGAAGTTTAGTTTTTAGATTAGTTTGGAGAGACCATGGGGAAGGTCCCTTCTACCATGTAAGAGCCACATGTATGATCATGTAAGAACATGTAAGATCATGTGAGATCATGCGGATCTTGCCAGTGTTATGGAGACACGAGGAGTTTACTAATGTCTAAAGTAATAAGCTGGAGTTCGAAGAAGATTGCAGTAACGAGTTGGAAGAAACTTGGATGTATCTTACTCTTTTAGAAACATAGAAACATAGAAAATAGGTGCAGGAGTAGGCCATTCGGCCCTTCGAGCCTGCACCGCCATTCAATATGATCATGGCTGATCATCCAACTCAGTATCCTGTTCCTGTCTTCTCTCCATACCCCTGATCCTTTTAACCACAAGGGCCATATCTAACTCCCTCTTAAATATAGCCAATGAACTGGCCTCAACTACCTTCTGCGGCAGAGAATTCCAGAGATTCACCACTCTCTGTGTGAAAAAAGTTTTCCTCATCTCGGTCCTAAAAGATTTCCCCTTTATCCTTAAACTGTGACCCCTTGTTCTGGACTTCCCCAACATCGGGAACATTCTATCAACAATAAAGCATTTATTCATCAAAAGACTGTGTTTTGAAGTCATATCTGAGAAGAAGCTCTGAAGGTCTCTGTGAGTGAGCTTGTGTGCATTTAGAAGACACCTCCTTCAACTATTCTCATCCAAATAGCGGCTAGGGTGCTAATTACCTGAAAGATGTGATAATCTGCCACTATAGCATCCTCATCGCAGCTCACACTGCCACCCAGCTTTGTGTCATCCACAAACTTGGAGATGTCACATTTAATTCCCTCGTCTGAATTGTTAATATGTGTAGACTGAAATAATAACACCCGATTTAATGCTGTTCCACAGTAGGTTTCAATGTCTCAGAGGTACAGTAGATAATGTTTCCAGTACAGATTAGGGTGAATACTTCAGCCTTACAGGAGGGCCACTTCATATATTGTTTGAGGACAATGCTTTCAAATACATTAAAATAATGAAGCGGAAATAAAGTTAAACCTCTGTAAATCAGTGAATTGATTAAATGTTATTAAATGGAGAAACTGATGATATTCTATGGGCGTAAGCTCTCTGCTTTATGTAGCAAAGTTACAAAATTTTGAGATTTAAAAAAACAAGTCTGCAATTTATCCCATCAGATAAAGCATAAAAATCAGTTTAATTTGACTCCTAATTCACTTTCATATCTTCAGTATTAAAAAAGTTATGGCCATTTTCATACTCGGGAATTAGCATCTTGTTCCCTATTGCTTTTCCATTGACTTAAACCCCCTTTTCACGGGGCGACTTGACGCAAGAGGTAACCAGAGTTTAACATCGTGGGAACCTCGTGCGGTAACAGTACGGCATTCGTGGACCACCGTGGCGCTAACGGCAGGTAATCGTGTAACTTGGGTACTCGGGAGAAAATTCAAACATGTTTGAATTTGTCCAAGAGTGACTTGTACACTTGTGGTTGAGCATTGCAACATTTTATGAACGTAGTGGCCAGTGTGATATCCATAGTAACTCTTGCGGTCACCGTGGGAACTCCTGCGAACGGTGAACCCGGAAGTTGGATAGAGTGAATCCAGCCAGTTTGCTATTTACATACAAATCTAATAAAACTAGCTAACAAGCATTTCATTAATGTCAGTGTGTCTCTTTTTGTCTGAAAGCAGTTTCTAACTGGAGGAACTCCGCGGGCCAGGCAGCATCTACGGAGGGAAATTGACAGGCGAACCTTTCCTCAGGCTGCCTTATCTCTCTACCCCCCCCCCCCCCCCAACTCCCACCCACACACACAAATGCTGGAGAAACTCAGCGGGTGCAGCAGCATCTATGGAACGAAGGAAATAGGCAACGTTTCGGCCCGAAAAGTTGCTTATTTCTTGTGTATGTGTCGGAAGGAACAGCAGATGCCGGTTTAAAGAGAATGAGTTCGACGGCAGGCAGCATCTTTGGGGAGAAGGAATGGGTGACATTTCGGGTCGAGACCCTTCTGATATGCTGCTTGTCCCGCTGAGCTACATGTTGTGTCTATCTTCGTTTTAATCCAGCATCTGCAGTTCCTTCCTGGCCGAACCCGATTGGAAGATGAGAGGCTGGGCGATAGAAATCATTAATTGAATTAAATAACTAGATACCTGTCTAATCGTATCTACGGGATTGAACAGGCTAGATGGGGGAAGAATGTTCCCGATGTTGGGGGAGTCCAGAACCAGGGTCCCAGTTTTACAGTCTACCGTGGGAACTCTTTAATTACAGCGGGAAACCTTCAGTTTCCCAGGGGGTCGGGACGGGACTGGAGTTGGGAGGGAAAGGTGGGGGAGTCGAGGGAGAGGAGGGGGAGACAGATGGGGGTGTCTTCATTTAGTGGCGGTGGGTGTCTGTCACTGAAACAGGCTGGTGAGATTTCACATTCACCTTGTGTGTGCCTCTCTCTCTCTCTCTCTCTCTCCCTCCCTCCCTATCACACAGGCATGAATGGAGGAACTCCGCGGGCCAGGCAGCATTTACGGAGGGAAATGGACAGGCGACCCATTCTTCAGGCTGCCTTATGTCTCTCTCCCCCCCCCCCAACTCCCACCCCACACACGCGAATGCTGGAGAAACTCCGCGGGTGCAGCAGCATCTATGGAACGAAGGAAATAGACAACGTTTCGGCCCCGCTGCACCCGCTGAGTTTCTCCAGCATTCGTGTGTGTGGGTGGGAGTTGAGGTGAGGTGAAGGGGGGGGGGGGGAGAGAGAGACATAAGGCAGCCTGAAGAATGGGTCGCCTGTCCATTTCCCTCCGTAGATGCTGCCTGGCCCGCGGAGTTCATCCATTCATGCCTGTGTGAGAGAGAGGGAGGAGAGAGAGAGAGAGAGAGAGAGGCAGTCCTGGTCAGTCCTTTGAAGATAGACACCAGTTGCTTGGAGCAACTCAGCGGGACATGCAGCATCTCTGGAGAGAAGGAACGGGTGGCGTTTCGGGTCGAGAGCCTTCTTCAGACTGAAAGTTTCACCTCTCAGTAGATCATAAAATAACACAATCATCACGGTCAATGTGAGATACAGTGTTTATTCATATTTGACAAAATAAAAAGACGACTTCTTGCACATATTGAGAGAAGGTGCATCACACCAAACAACATTTGTCTAAAAAAACACAGATTATTCTTCAGCTCATTAAAGAGCTCGGGTGAAAAAAAACAATATAGTGTGTGACAACAAAGTAACATCATTTGTGCCATGTGATTAACTACACTACAGTCCACGATGTTCATTCAAGATTAACGGGAAAGATCGGGAGACGGACAAGTCACTCGCACAAATGACAGAATTGCCGAGTACCGTGGGAACTCTTTACTCTACCCCCGTTATATCGTGTGATATCGTGCTAGACCACGACCACTGCACTCTGGCTACATCTTGCGTCAAGTCGCCCCGTGAAAACTAGCCATTAACACAAAAGCTGTGATCGAGGACAGACAAAAGCCCATAACTTTCTTAAAAATTAAGAGAACTGAATGAAATTTTCAATTATAGAATGAAGCATTCTGAAACAAATATGAAACATCTTACTTGGATGACCTGAAATGAAAGCATATAATTAATTAACCTAATTGTAGCTAATTACAAAATTGACCGTTGTGACGGAAATAGTAATAAACACCCAGACTGCCTTGAAAATGTGATATTCTCAAGATCAGAACTTTAATATTATTGTATTGTATGCTGTAAGTCCGTAACAGATAGGTAAATAAATTACAATTTCTAGCAATAGACCAAGTCTTTATGGAGAAGATCAGTTGCTAGCTGGTACATTGGCATATCATAATCAGTAACATCATCATACTCCTCAGATTGTAACCAATAAGCAACTTTGTACACCTTGTTTTTCCTCAACTTTTCAATTTTGGCATTGTAAACTACAGGTTTTTGCTCTTCAAACCACGCATGACACTACTACTACTAATTAATTAAGGCACCACTACTTTCCCATTAAGAATGCCTTGTAGATCATCACATTTGGAGTAGTCCAAATTCGGAGAATCTCTGTGAATGCTGTCTAAATCAGTCTCTTTTGCTGGGCATTTGGATTGACAATTTAGCATTTCTTCTTCGGAGACATCTGTTTAAAATGCAAAGGAAAAAAAAAACACTGAACAGCATTAACAGAAACAAGTTATTATTTGCAGTTTTAGAAAAAAGGTAGAAATTATAAAGTTAAACGCTAAAACAAATGGTAAATACCCAACAAAAAAATCATATTCATCAGTTTCATCAAATCATCTAATCAATTAAATTAACCTAAATTCAATTACTAGATTTAAACATCGATCCATTTCTTAAGAAAAGGCTAAATTTTTTAAATAGCCTTTAGTATCCAAATAACAAACTAATCTTATTCAAACAAGAATTCACAATATAACATGATTTTTAAATCTCACTGTCATGAACTTATATGCCAAATAGAAGGAATTTAATGTTTAATTCCCGTAAATTAATCTAGAAACATCCACTCTCAATGTAATCCAAAATTATTATGTTTTGCACAATACATGTGACTAAAACTGTTGTGAATATTTAGTATTAAAAATATTGATTATGGATAGACAATTACACAAAATATAGACAATTTAGATGCTCTTATGACATGATTGTCCAAAAAAAAAGAGGATTTAAATCATCTTGTGAGTGGGTGTTTCTGGAATGTGATCGATTGGAATGTTGCCGTTGCCATGAATTTTAACCCCATTTCGCAAGGAAGACATGGTCGAATCATTTGTGGAGTAAATAACATTTTCGTGTCGCAAAATTAGACTAAAGCCACCAAAAGAAGCAAGATTATATGTGAAATACACGACTCACCCTTTGTTTTGTCCTGATATTGCGCTCTGTCACGTTGTAGGCATTGAGGGCGTTAGAAGTTGCTTTTTACTTTAATCCAACTATTAAATTGTCCAGCGATTTTTTTTAAAAACGGGGACGGAAGTCCGATCGATTTTTCTTCATCGACTAGCAACCTGAGGAAATCCCTCTCCGACAAGCGATACAAACCTGCATTTTAATCCCGCCCCCAAAGGCGCCAAAGTCTCACACACAGCCCGTGCATATCTGCAGCGCCGCTGAAGGTAGGTTTTGTAACATCGCTACATTATGGATGATATGTTCTGATCTGTTCTGCACAGTTGTGAATATATAAGGAGTAGAGAAGGGGGATGAGAACGCATCCTTGTGGAGCACCATTATTAAGGATTATCGTAGAGGATGATTTGTCCCTTATTCACTGATTGTGGTCTGTTCGTTAGGACGTCGAGGATCCAGTTGCAGAGATTCCTAGTTGCACAAATTTGGTGATGAGGTTGGATGTGATAATGGTGTTAAAAGCAGAGCTGTAGTCTATGAATAGAAGTCTCACGTAGGTCAGGGTCAGAAATGTTTAAAGACTCCTTAAAATTAAATAAACAATGACAATATTTGAAAAAAAATTGAAACATAAGAAATATATCAATTAAAAAGTATTAATTAACAAAGCAAGAAAAAAAACTTCATAAATTCATTGTTTACCTTAGCGTCTACTTTCCTTCTCATGTTTGCCAGAGAACATCATCAGAAGATTAGTAGCCCACCATTTAAAATGAAGTTGCATTAAAAAAATTCTCAGATGGTGGTAAATCTCAAGAATTCTTTACCTCAGTGAGTGTATGGGTTAGATTATTAGAACTATTTAAGGCAGACTGAGAAATTTTGTGTAGGATCAGGGAACGGAGGGTTACAGGGAACTGACGCAGGCCAACTCTCATGCTCAAAAGTTTAATTGACATTGAAAAATGAACGGAATTGGCAAGATTGCATCAGCGTATTTCCCTGATAAACAGTACTGACCATGTTTAATCAGCCTTTTTAATCAATTTTTGCAGGGCTGTTCACATAAACTACCTTAATAAGAAGCACTTAGATATAAAATTAGAAGAGAAAATTAAAGTTAAATATGGCAAACAATTAAACAAAAATATTGGATTGTACAATAACAAACGTAATCATGCTTAGTCAGGTAATGTGAGTAATACTCTGGCCCATAACACTTTTTCTCTAAGGAAGTCAGTCTGGAATAAAATTACCATCTGGATTAGTGCCATGACAACTATCCATCAATAGATTTTTTTTGTTTGAGAGTTTATAACAATAAATTCATAGGATATGGTAACACCAGTATTTATGCCCCATCCCTTGGGAACCTCTTGGGAACATGATGGCAAGCCACCCCCTTCAACCGCAGCAGTCTGTGCGTGCGATGAAGCTACTCCCATAGTTCTGCTACAACATGCTTGGCTAGAGGTTCCACTTTAGACAATAATTTGGAAGTTTCGTAATTATCATTACCAGTGCTGGTTTTCAAATTCCAGGTGTAATTATCTGTCTTACTGAGTTTAAATTATTTTTCCCAAATCATTTATTCAGAATTACAAGTGCACTGGCATAGCCACTTTACTATCCGTCTATTTATGTCAAAAGTGATGATACTATCCAAGATACTATATAGATTTTTTTCAATCTGGAGAGCTTGGAGCAAAAGCAAACACCCCTGCTTACCGAAGAACCCAGAGCTTCCAGTGAAAGACAGCAGATGTCCTTTTTATCTCAGAGCAACATTGATTCAAAGGTCTTGCCTTCACACCTAGCTAATTTAGCACTGAAGATTCGCATAGAAGGTATTGCCATTCTTCACACTATTTTGGGTCTTATGTGCTGATTAGAGGTTACAGTCCTAAAATATCAATTACTAGATTGTTTTTGTTTATTCTAGCCATATAATTTGGCTACACAGTAGCCAAATGACTACATAGACTACATACTGCAAATGGGTGGTACAGTGGCCCAGAGGTAGAGTTGCTGTTTTACAGCATCAGAGACCCAAGTTCGATCTTGACCACGGGTGCTGTCTGCACGGGGTTTGTACATTCTCCTTGTCACCCACCGCATGGGTTTTCTCTCCGGGTGCTACAGCTTCCTCCCACTCTCCAAAGGCATAACGTTTTGTAGATTAATTTGCTTTGGTTAAAATTGTAAATTTCCCCGAGTGCAAGATACTGCTACAGCACGGTTTGATCGCTGGACACACAGACTTACTGTACTTAAGGGCCTGTTTCCACGCTGTATATCTAAATTCTAAAGTAAAGTCTAATGCATATTGTTGGGGTACACTGATTATTGCATGCCTCCAATCTAGCATGTGAAGTGCACACGTTCATTTGCAGTGCAAAATGCAACCACTCATTACATTGGGGAACTGGCACAGGCAAAACTGTAAATGCGATTTCCATTGATGTTGCAAATTTTATGCACCAAATGTGAACTCAAAAGTGTTGCTGCCAGAAGACATTCCACTCTCTTTGTTTAGCTGACAAGTAGCTGGTATATCACAAAAGTAAAAATCCCATATCCTGGCAACAGACACAATGTTTTTGCATTGTGTTAACTTCTGTGTTATTTGTGTTGACACCTCCATGAGGATGCAAAGGGAGGCAATTGAACTAAAACACTAATTTTAACTGGATTTGAAATGCTGTTTAGGGTTATAAATCAACATCTGCAACAAACAGCTTCCCTGGAAGTGATGATCTCAATATTGAGCTCCATATAGCTCAGTTAATTCGAACTATCGCCGTTCAAAGGGTTCAGATGTGGCAACTCCTCTTCACACAGATATTTAAGATGTGAGTCATTTTGGCCCAACATTAGCAAGTGCCTCAGTACGTGCAACACCAACACCCAGCAGAAGTATGTGTAAAATGTTTAATGAGGAACTGCATCTGCTGACAGACACGAAAAGTTGGAGTTACTCAGCGGATCAGGCAGCATCTCTGGAGAGATGGAATGGGTGACATTTCAGGTCGAGACCCTTCAGGGTCTGAGTAACTCCAGCTTTTTGTGTCTACCCAGCAGAAGTATGTATATTAGCAAGTCTGAACTCAATCAGAATGCAACACTGATTCGATGGGATTTCTGCAACTTTGGAACTCATCGCTTCACCTAATTCCCTAGTTCAGCTCCATAAATTCAACATTGTGGGAGATCATCCCACCAGTGTCATGTAAATGAATTATCAATTACCTGAAACATATTTCCTAGTTGATTTCTTCATACTTTTGCTACAATTTTCCTTGCGCTCCTTCTACACGGACAGAAAAACGATGTTCTCCTAGTCCTTACTTTTCACACATCAGCCTCCACATCCAACACATCATTCTCCAACATTTCCACCACTTTCAACATAATTCCACCGCCAGTCACACCTTCCCATCCCCACCCCTCTCTGGTTTCTGCAGTGACCACTCCCTCCGCAACTCTTTGGTTCATTCATCCCTTCCCATACAACCCACACACTTCCCAAGTACTTTCCCCTGCAACTGCAGAAGATGCATCTCCTGTCCCTATATCCTCTCCCTCATATCCATCCAGTGATTCCAGCTGCCCTTCCAAGTAAGACAGAGCTTGCAGGCACTTTCTCAGGCTTTGTCATCTGCATTCAGTGCTCCTGATGTGGCCTCCTTTCTCATTGGCAAGACCAAACGTAGACTAGGGACCCATTTTGCCAGATCTTTGTGCTCTGTTCACCAAAGATTGCTGGCTTTTCATGTTGCTAAACATTTTAACACCCCTTCCCATTTCCATCTCAACCTTTCTGTCCTCGGCCTCCTCTATTTGCAGAGTGAGGCAACACTCAAACTGGAGCAACACCACCTCATAATCCAGTTGGGTAGCTTATACTGTAACTCAACAGTGTGAACAATGAAGGTACACAAAAAAGCTGGAGAAACTCAGCGGGTGCAGCAGCATCTATGGAGCGAAGGAAGAAGAACCTTCTGAAGAAGGGTTTCGGCCCGAAACGTTGCCTATTTCCTTCGCTCCATAGATGCTGCTGCACCCGCTGAGTTTCTCCAGCTTTTTTGTGTACCTTCGATTCTCCAGCATCTGCAGTTCCTTCTTAAAAACAGTGTGAACAATGAACTCTCCGATTTTGAGTAGGACGCCCCTACCCCCTCTCACTTCCTTGTTCCCGCCTGTAATTTCCCCCATTATCCTGGCCCAGTCACCTTACTCCTTTTCTTTCTTGTACACTCTCTTTCCCACCTCTTTTCCACCCAACCCCCTCTGTCCCCTTCCAACTTTATCCCTCCATCTGGCACACTTTGTTTTGTTTTCAACTATAGCCTATGTCACTTACTCCATCCACCTGCCAATCAAACCCCCCTCACCTGTTGGAGGGAACTGCAGATACTCACTTACACCAATGATAGACACCAAATGCTGAAGTAACTCAGAGGGTCAAGCAGTATCTCTGGAGAAAAAGAATAGGTGATGTTTCGGGTCGAGACTACGTTTTGCTCAAAATTCCAGCATCTGCAGTTCCTCGTGTCAACACTTTATTAATGGTTATCAAGATCACCATGGTCATTAACACTTTCCATATCAGGACCCTTCGTGGCTATAGATGGAGTGGTTTCTCATTCCTGTCACAATATGAAGCTCCATATTCCGTTGGAGCCAGATATATTTCATTCTGTGTTGCCTCACAGCACTAGATTCTGAGTGAGCATATGGATTTGTAAATATTGCTGATTTTCTTATGGTGTCAGGTTCCATTAACAACATGTATTCAGCTTGCAGATACGCTAAAGTTACAGATAAACTGCCTAATCCTGTTCCAAGCATAAATGTAACTCCCCTTTAAAAGGCTCAGACTGGGTTTAATTGTACGAACTACCCATTTCCTTCCCCGTCACCCGCCACAACAGGTCAATGCCCTTTACTGAGGCAATAATCCAATGAACTGCACAATTAGCATCAGCCCTGTGCTGAATTCAGTCCTTGTTAGGAATATTGCCTGCGTTGGGTTGCTTATCCATGATCTCTGTTATCAGAGCTATCCAATTTAGCTTGCTATATTTTCTGCACCAGCAACTATCCGTTCTCTCTGCACTCATAGTCACTGACAAGGTCAGTACATCATCCAATCCTAACTGCCTTTGGACTGTGTGGCTTGCTCAGCCATTTCCAAGTTCATTTCAAAGACAGTCATAGGAAAGGATGTTGGATTCCTTCCCTGAAGATTTTACAGACAGTAGTTTCATGGTTACCTTTCCTTTTACATTCAAACTCAATTTGATTGTATGCTCTGTTTGAATTTTCAACATGCTAGCCTGGATCAACAGTCGAGATCGCTGGAAGATAGGCCACGAGCTTAACAACCATGCCATCAATCTTCATGGATACTAGCACAGTAGCTTAGCCATGTTCATACCAAGCCCATCACCCACTATTAATCTGTTTTACTTGACAATTCCCACAAAGCAAGTAAGTCTGCTTACAGCAGACAGGTATCCCAGCAGGATCATATCCGTCAGTGATAAATATTCTCCAAGGGTTGGCGCAGAGTGGGGAAAATAGTCATGAAACTGCATATGTTTGTCTGCAGTGTTGCTTACCCTTGTGTATCTGCAACATGACCCAGAGCAGCACAAGTCCTATGCCTAGATGTAGCATCTCTCACACCACTGCTGTTCAGGGAATCAGACTTCATTGCTACCCAATCATTCAGCCCCTTACAGGTTATTCAGGATTGACATCACCTGCACAGTAACAGTGAGGCATGAAAACAAGAACAAGTAGGAGGATGAATAGGCTACTCAGCCCCTCAAGCCTGCCATGCAATTCAAAACGATCATGGCTGATCTGCCACAGATCCCGTTAGCCAGTGCCCATTCCCTATACCTCTGAATTCCCTGCCATTCAAAAATCTTTCTGTCCCTCGTCAAATTCTTCCACAATCCTCTGGGGTAGAGAATTCCCAAGGTTTAACACCGTCTGCGAGTAGAAAGCTAAGTTGAGGTAGCTCTCTCTCCCACTCAGTGCAGCATCTGGTCTATTCTTGAGAATTTAAGAATAAATATGCCAGAAAGCAAGCAGGGCAGTCAACCAAAACAGCTGTTTAAGAGGGAACTGCAGATGCTGGAGAATCGAAGGTTACACAAAAAAGCTGGAGAAACTCAGCGGGTGCAGCAGCATCTATGGAGCGAAGGAAATAGGCAACGTTTCGGGCCGAAACCCTTCTTCAGACTGAAGAAGGGTTTCGGCCCGAAACGTTGCCTATTTGGAGATCATGGACAAGATCAGTATTTATTGCCTATTGCTAACTGTCCCTGAGAAGGTGGTGACAGGCTGAAGAAGGGTTTCGGCCCGAAACATTGCCTATTTCCTTCGCTCCATAGATGCTGCTGCACCCGCTGAGTTTCTCCAGCTTTTTTGTGTAACCAAAACAGCTGAATGGGCTGAAATGATTGCATAGGAAGCAGAAGGAATAAGTGACCACCCGATTACTAGCTGCATTCTCCAAGAACCTGTGGCCAAAGTGCTCAATTATTTTCCTCAGTTGGACTCCTTTAGAAGAACACATGGAGTGAGATTTGGTGGAGCACAGAATACATAAGGAAAAAATATCACTCGCAGAGCGTAAGTGATAAATGGACTTTGTGTGTGTGTGTTGTCCTGGCCTGGGGAAAACATTGTTATTTATTCATCATCGCTGAGTGTAAATCCTAGAACCGTCAAACACCTGCACCAGGCAATTGAATGTTGAAATCCAACTACAGTTCAAAGATGCAGCCTGTCACCACCTTCCCAGGGACAGTTAGCAATAGGCAATAAATACTGATCTTGTCCATGATGTCCATCTTTGCATGAATGATTGTTTTTGGAAAAATATTGAAGAACCAGAGAATTTCACAAGACAGTGGTGCACGAAATTTTCCATAGGGAAGGCGAGATTGAAAAACCAAATTACTTCTGAGAGCTTCTCGCAAGAAACATGTTTCATTTTAACTGTACATAATCGGACACTAACAGCATCCGTCACGTTCATGCAGAGAAAAATGCTTATTAATTAACACTCTAGTTTCTGCTTAGATTGCTACCAAGCAACAAGGCAGTCATCGTTTGCTTATTTAAAGTGCAGGGAATTATGACTGGTATCTTTATGACCAGAAATGTTCTTTTACAGCCTTAATCAATTATGGATACTACATAGAAACCTATTTTTATGTTAAATCAAACCAGCATTGTATGATTGATATTAAAACATTCTCTGCTTTTCAAATTAATTGAATATTGTGAAAACACTTCTTCCAATTTGTCTTACAAATTGCAGATTAAAATGCAATTTGTAATTTTACTCCAGCTTGTTACAGTTTTCCTCAGGCCTCAGATTGGAAACTAAATGTATGCATCCCCCCACCCAGCAAAATATGCTGGTAGTCGTCTCTACCCATCACCCACAAAGCATTTCAACACAATACTACTAAGCCTCTGAACAAATCATTGAAAGCAGTTTCCTCACAACATAATGGAATATTACCCTATTATTGTTTTATGGCCTGTTTAAGCCCCTGTGCCACGATGCGAGTTTACCCAAGATCTCTCCCGATTTAAAAAAAAAATCAAACTCGTGGTCAGTACGTAGAATGTACGTAGTGGCTACGTCGGAGCTCATGGATGTCTCGTAGTGGCTCGTAATGCTAACAGTGGGTACTCGGGAAATGCGGTAACTCGTGAAGTTTTTTCAACACCATGAAAAATGTCCACGAGTAATAAAATACTCGTGATGAAGTACCACGAGTTTGATTTTTTTTTTTAAACTCAGGAGAGCTCTTGGGTAAACTCGCATCGTGGGACAGCGGCTTAAGTTATTATTATTGTCACAAGTCCCGAGATACAGTGAAAAACATTGTTTTGTGTGATATTCCGTCAAATCACAAATTTTTGTACAGATACAAATGTATGCACAAATACAATCATTATACAAGTAAAAGAGCAGAGGTAGATCAGCTTCTGGAACAGCATGCAAAGATTCACCTCGCTATGGCATCATCTTGCATCTATCAAGACACAAGTCTCTGAAAATATAAAGTCTGATCTTGGCCTAATGGGATAAAAAAACATTATTTTCTCACTTTTGGAGTTTTAAAGCTGTTCTGTTGGCACTGACATAGTGTGTGGATATTGATGATGTAGGCTGCCAGCCAAGAGTCAGCCTGATCGAATGTGATGCTGTTGGTTCCTTCCATGGCTGCGGCCATTCCATATACTGCTGCAGGCTGCACTCAATGTGCCCACTGACCTGGATACAATGGCTGCCTTGTCTTCCGGTTCCGACACCATAACCTGTGACCCGTGCAATCGCAAGACTAAAGGGCAACTTGAGCTGCCGCCTCTCGCAGCCATCCCTCCATGTCCATGTGCCGAGACCGCCATGTGCCACTTGAGGAATAGTATAAATCTTCCTGAACTGACCATAAAACTTAAGGCTGTTTTCGAGCGATGCGGGAGATAAGATCACAGATCGTTCATGGCCATCAACTTTCCCCCTTCGCTGCCGCCATCTAATGGAGGTATCAGTAAAAAGTCTTCCTGACCCACAGGCCACAACAAGGGCGGCTTAAAGCTCTCACTTGGAAAGTGAGTAACTGGTGGACAATAAGGCTGACACTAGTTTTGAGTGGACATGAAATATGAAAAAAGGACTGAGTTGTCATCCAGAGAACCTAAACAAAATTTATAGAAAAGCAAAGAGTCTATCCAGAGCTCAAAGTATCATCTAGGGAGCCCCAGCAGTGAATGGCAGGCAATTCAGTAGAACAAAATGCAGCCCGTCAGGGTTTGGAGATGAACAGACTCTCCTTTTGTCAAATAAGCAATAAAACAAAGATAGTTCCACAGCTCATACAGGAGAATTGTATAGCAAATAACAAGCCATTGCAGCCATTCTGAGGAAGGCTGGATAGAAACAACCTATAGGCAGGGAAAAAGAATTCTCCAAAGACGTGAAATTATTACCTCATTGAGGTTCTTAATAGAAGCACAAGTCTCCAGGTAATCCATAGAATCAACTGTCAGAAGGAAATGTTGTTGAAGGAACCCCTTGGGAATCTCTAGTGCCTAGAAACTAGAACACATATCATTCTTCTTTTGCAATTGAATCCCACCATTTTTGTGTGCGTAAATCACTCAGTGAGTAATCACCCAGCATAATATTGATCTTGTTTGACTAAACATTTCTGGGTGCTGGATACATTAGTGTACCTCATGTGTTAGGTATGTAGGGCATGCATGAAGAGATGTCATCAATTGTCCAAATTTCATATTGAATGCTGCCAATGAAAACCAGATCAGGTTTTTCCTTTTTAGATAAGTAATTGGCCATCTCGGGGAAGCATGTGCTCCATAAGAAACAAGAGCAGGAGCAGAATCCCTCAATCTGTGGTGTTACTTAGTGAGATAATGGTGATCTGGTCTATTGCTTAAATGAAGAATTAAATCATTTTCATTGAAGTATTTTACCTCCCAGTTGACAAATCATTTAGTCACCTCTTGGAACCCTTGGAGCAGACTCCTAGATATGCCTAAGGTATATTCTTTCTACTATGCACTTAAGAAAGCTTTTGCAAATGTTATGTAGATTAGTGGCTTGAACCCTGATGCCAATTCGCAAAGGATTGGGCCAGTATTTAGTCGGTATTGAGGCCTTAATGACTGGGATGCATTTGAACATAAAGTCAAATCAAATAATATACACTTAGACATCTTCATGTTGATTGTAATTGTTTACTGTGTCTGAAAAAGCAATGGCACGAAAAGGCATGGATACCATACCATATAAGTTTTTGGAGCCATCCAATTTCCAGGTATGAGCCATTATTCCATGGATCCACTGCCTGCATCCACATAGTACCCTCCTGTGGGAAGAGTGGGAAGAGGGGCAGCATGGTAGCACAGCGGTAGAGTTGCTGCCTTACATCGTCAGACACTCCGGTTTGATCCTGACTATGGAGTTTATACTGTACGTTCTCCCTGCATTGGTTTTCTCCGGGATATCCAGTTTCTTCCCACTCTCCAAGAACATGCTGGTTTGTAGGGTAATTCACTAGGTAAAGTTGTAACTTGTCCCTAGTGTGTGTAAGATAGCGTTAGTGTGCGGGGGTCGCTGGTCGGCGCAAAGTCGGTGGGCCAATGGGTCTGTTTCCGCACTGGATCTCTAAACTACAAATGTAAACTAAAGTTGAATTTTCATGGTTCCTCTTCACCGTCAAATAAACTTGCATAATTAATTGCCACAAAAATAGTTTTTTAAATACTAGATGAGAATAGATATTATTCCAACTCAATGGTGGAATTGATTAAATCTCAATGGTAATGTAATCCAGTTAAACAGTGATGTTATTTTGTGCAGATGATTAAGGATAGAGGGGAATAGTGTTAATCAGTCACACTATCTCTGGAAGGGATGCCGCTGTGCACTGAGATTGAAGGTGAATGCTGAGCAAAGTATCAGTGACCCATTCAATATATCATTGGTCAACCAATTATTTATTGCTACTGATGTAGCCTGCTTTGACAGAAGCTGGATGCATAATAAATAAGGGCCACAATCCATTTGATGCCTGTAGAGATTAATTATTTGACCAATTAGTTTTGTCGATCCTTGGGAGCAGGGAGATTCTACTGCAGTTGTACAGGGTATTGGTGAGACCACACCTGGAGTATTGTGTACAGTTTTGGTCTCCAAATCTGAGGAAAGACATTCTTGCCTTAGAGGGAGTACAGAGAAGGTTCACCAGACTGATTCCTGGGATGTCAGGACTTTCATATGAAGAAAGACTGCATAGACTCGGCTTTTTACTCGCTAGAGTTTAGAAGATTTAGGGGGGATCTTATAGAAACTTACAAAATTCTTAAGGGGTTGGACAGGCTAGATGCAGGAAGATTGTTCCCGATGTTGGGGAAGTCCAGGACAAGGGGTCACAGTTTAAGGATAACGGGGAAATCCTTTCGGACCAAGATGAGAAAAACATTTTTCACGCAGAGTGTGGTGAATCTCTGGAACTCTCTGCCACAGAAGGTAGTTGAGGCCAATTCATTGGCTATATTTAAGAGGGAGTTAGATGTGGCCCTTGTGGCTAAAGGGATCAGGGGGTATGGAGAGAAGGCAGGTACAGGATACCGAGTTGGATGATCAGCCATGATCATATTGAATGGCGGTGCAGGCTCGAAGGGCCGAATGGCCTACTCCTGCACCTATTTTCTATGTTTCTATGTTTCCCTCGCCACATAGTCAAGTAATTGAGTATTTAAACCATTCCCTACTACTGTATAACCACTACGTCCAAGTTAAAATCATCATAGCTTTGGTTGCCTCCCATATTTCAAAGACGTGCACATTTGTAGGTTGTTTGGCCATGGTAAATTGACCCTAGTAAATTGACCCTAGTGTGTAGGGAGTCTGAAGAAGGGTCTCGACCTGAAATATCATCCATTCCTTCTTTCCAAATGTGCTGCCTGTCCTGCTGAGTTACTCCAGCTTTTTATGTCTATCTTTGGTTTAAACCAGCATCTGCAGTTCCTTCTTGCACACCTAGTGCGTAGGGAACAGATGAGAAAGTGGGATAACATAGAACTAGTGTGAATGGATGATTGATGGACAGCATGTACTCAGTGGGCCGAAGGGCCCTGTTTCCATGCTGCATTTTTCAATCAATCAATTAACCTAGCAGTGCTCATCAGTACAATATCAACTCAGAAGTTCCTTAACAACTTGATGACAGCCTTTAGCTATTGGGAATGACGTGAACTCACAGAGCACAGCCAACTGCTGTTCTGGATGATGTAGTTGCTATTGACATAATGCTGCACACATATTTGTGAAGAGGGAGTTATTTATTTTCTCAGTAGACTGCTTCAAGCCCATGACATCGCCATAATCAATATTCTGCCAGCTGAGACCATGAAATGAAAATGTTCACTCCAAAGACGTGTGGGTACATCTTTGAGTATTTGGGTAACTATTATTGGCTGAATGCTCCAGAGATCTTTGCTGCTGAGATACTGTTGACAGAATTTGATTCTTTGAGTGCACCACATGCAGGCTTGCAGGTTAATCACGCCTTGGCACGTCATTGATAGTTCCTGTCCAGATTTTTGTATCACAGGATCTTGCAGCACCATAAAGGCCTTTTGAGTCTGTAATGGCTATTTGAAAAACCTATCCATTTTGCCTCACTTGACTGTCCTTTCCCCATCCAAATACTTCCAGTATACACCAATGAACTTTTAAAAATGACATGTGTATCTTTTCCTCCATTTTTCATATTTCTCGCATTTGGCCATTCAGCCCATTAAGTCAATGCCAGCTCTCAGAGCAATCCCATCAGTTTCAATACCCTATAACTTATTCTCTCTCATATGCACATCAACAAATCCTGATTCTCCTGCCTAGACAAGAGATAATTTACTTTGGCCAATTAATTTATCAATCCGCACACCTTTGGGGAGGAAACCAGATTACCTCGGGTTACACACGCAACAACGGAAGAATGAGCAAATTCCTGATAGCACCAGAGGTTAGGATTGAATCTTAGTCAGTGCAACAAATGGTAACACCACTAACGACTGTGCATTGCCTTGCAAGTCACAACAACTTAATTTGATTGCCTCTGACCTTTTACCAATTATCATAAATCAATGTTCCGCAAGTAGAAAGAATGTCTCCCATGTAGTTAAAACAATCCTCTTTTTCAAGCGCTGTCCATTAATTTTTGGCAATAGGATCACAAGGGCGAAACCCATTTGACATACAGAATGGAATGGAAGTAATTTTCATTCAAAAGGTTAAATGAATTCAAACTCTTGTAGCAGAGAGGACAACGTGTGTGTTTTAATTCCCAGAGGGTCTGGATAGCAAAAAATGTTAGAAGAAATTGGGGAAAAATCATAGAATCTGAGAAAGTTATGGCATAGATGGGTTCAGCACATTGAGTCCATGCTAGACAAAATTGGACAATTTACAATTAAATAAAGAAGAAGGGTTTCGGCCCGAAACGTTGCCTATTTCCTTCGCTCCATAGATGCTGCTGCACCCGCTGAGTTTCTCCAGCATTTTTGTGTACCTACAATTAAATAAAGGGTTTATCTTAAATTTTCCTTTGCACTTCGCAAATGTTTTACTGTTGAATAAATTTAAAGATAAAGCCCTCTAAGGGAAACATAGTCTAAACCTTATTTGCAATATTAGTGTTTTTATGTTGCGCATTTGTTAATTATGCAATAAAATAAACAGATTAATGTGGTCATTAAAGTACTAGAAAGGGGATTGTTAAGTGATAATTCTAATTCTATATCTGTTCATTCCGATTATGCTTGGAAATGAAATAGGTACTTACGACTAGGAAGTGACATTTTCAAACAACAAGGATAAATTGTTAAGGAATAATATTATCAACAGTATTATTTGCCATTCTGCAAAATTAAAGTACAACATTAAATTTTATATAATGCACAGGTCTCTGAGTTGGTGACCAGTAATAAGCACAGAAAATAAATTACTGGCACTGTAAGTAAACCATTAAAACATGTTACTGTTATGTATGGTGCAGTTTCCTTTGTCACAGTGAGACTGAGCCAACTGATGACATGTGCAGCTGAATTCCAACTTCACAGCAGTTTTAGACAAGCCACAATGCATCTGATGGAAATAACAAAATAAAGGCTGATATATCACGTGGCATTGTTCCAATGATGCCAAATTGTTATCAATTGATTATGTCTTTTAAGATCTAAAATATTCCTACTGTGATCGACAGCTATTGGCTGAGTAAGGAACAGGCTATATATAACTGCAAGGTGATTATTTTTTTTCGACAACTTGCTGGGAGCAAAGATGATGCCCATCCCCCACACCTCAACACAGTTAGCATTGTCATTCAGTTAATAATATTTGATTGTCATATATTTTATACAGGCAGTGAATATATTTTCTCTCTTTGGCTTACAATAGTGCAAAATAATGAGATAACTAATAATAATAATATTAATAATATATATTATTATATTATTATTATCCACGCTGCAGACTCTCACACCACGAGGTCTGACTGTGCTGGGTCCTAGTGCTCCCTCCCCCTAACACAGGGAACCTCTGTGGCCATTTCACTGGGTCTTCCCCTTTCCCCTTAAACCATGTGACCCCAGCTCCTCCCTACCCACACTATATCCATCACACTCCCCTCCTTCCTCACCACCCACCACCCCTCTACCAGACATCGCTTCGGCCTCTGTCCACTCACCTGCCTTTCTCCAGCCCCAACTCCCATCTTTGGCGTATGTTCACCATCCTCCCCTAACCTCCCCCTCTCTGATACCAAATGGTCTGTCCTCAGCAGACCTTTGTTCCCCTCCGTCCCCACCTCAATGAGTTCCGCGTCCGCCACGATGTGGAGTACTTCTTCCGTCGCCTCCGCATCTAAGCGGTTTTCCATGGGAAGGAGTCCTCACCCCCTAGTGATGACCCCTTCTCCAATGGGCCCCCTCCTCTTGGACTCCCCCTCATGGCCATCTACCGGCTTTAGACCTTTTTATTTTAAACTGCCGGTGGGACATCAACCTCATCAACTTCTCCACTCCCTTTCTCACTCTAACCTCTCTTCCCCTGAACGTACAGCCCTCCACTCACTCTGCAACAACCCAGACTGGATGATCAAACCTGTCGACAAGGGAGGTGCCGTGGTAGTATGGCGCGCTGATCACTACATGTCTGAGGACAGGCGCCAACTCTCAGACTCCTCCTCCTACTTATCCTTGGACAAGGCCCCCACAGATGAGCATCAAGCCACTATCTCAAACACTATCACTGGTTTCATCACTTCCAGATACCTGCCCTCCCAAGCCTCCAACCTCATCGTTCCCCAGCCCTGCATGGCCCGATTTTACCTTCTCCCCCAAATCCACAAACCTGACTGTCCTGACAGACCCATTGTTTCTGCTTGTTCGTGTCCCAACGAACTTATTTCCACATACCTCGACTCCATTCTATCCCCCCCCGGATAAATCCCTCGCTACCTATGTCCAAGACACCTCACACGCTCTTCGTCTCCTCCATGACTTCCATTTTCTAGGCCCCCATTCCCACATCTTCACCATGGATGTCCAATCACTCTACACCTCCATCCCCCCACCAGGAGGGACCTAAAGCCCTCCGTTTCTTCCTCGACCGCAGAATCAACCAATCCCCATCTACCGATACTCTCCTCTGCATAGCGGAGCTGGTCCTTACCCTTAACAACTTTTTGTTTGACTGCTCCCATTTCCTCCAAATCCAGCATGAGCATGGGCCCCAGCTCTGCCTGCCTCTTTGTAGGGTACGCTGAATAATCCTTGTTCGACGCGTACCGTGGCCCTATCCCTGAACTCTACCTCCGCTACATCGATGACTGCATTGGTGCTACCTCCCCCACCCATGCAGAGCTCACTGACTTCATCCATTTCACCACTAACTTCCATCCGGCACTCAAATTCACCTGTACCATTTCCGACATCTCCCTAGCGTTTTTAGATCTCACTATCTCAACCACAGGCAACTACTATAGACCAACATTTACTATAGACCGACATCTGACCGACATCTACTATAAACCCACTGACTCCCATGGCTATCTGGACTACACCTTCCCACCCTGTTTCCTGTAAGGACTCTATCCCCTACTCCTAATTCCTCTGTCTACGCCGCATCTGCACCCAGGATGAGGTGTTCCAAACCAGTGCATCGGAGATGTCCACATTCTTTAGAGAACGGGGATTCCCCTCTTCGACTATAGATGAAGCTCTCACCAGGGTCTCTTCTATACCCCGTAAATCTGCTCTCACTCCCCATCCCCACATTCATAACATGGGCAGAGTCCCTCTTGTCCTCACCTTCCACCCTACCAGCTGTCACATACAACAGGATCCCACCACTGGCCGCATCTTCCCATCTCCTCCCCTTTCGGTTTTCCGCAGAGACCGCTCCCTCCGTAACTCCCTGGTCAATTCATCCCTTCCCACCCAAACCACCCGCTCCCCTGGTATTTTCCCTTACAACCGCAGGAAATGCTACACTTGTCGCTTTACCTCCCCCCTTGACTCCATCCAAGGACCTAAGCAGTCTTTCCAGGTGCAGCAGAGGTTCACCTGCACCTCCTCCAAACTCATCTATTGCATCCGCTGCTCTAGGTGTCAGCTGCTCTACATCGGTGAGACCAAGCGTAGGCTTGGTGATCGCTTCGCCCAACACCTTCGCTCAGTTCGCAATAACCAACCAACTCAGCACTTCAACCCCCTCTCCCATTCCGAATCCGACCTTTCTGTCCTGGGTCTCCTCCATGGCCGGAGTGAGTCCCACCGTAAATTGGAGGAGCAGCACCTCATATTTCACTTGGATAGTTTACACCCCAGCGATAGGAACATTGACTTTTCCAATTTCAGGTAGTCCTTGCTTTCTCCCTCTTTCCCCTCCCCTTCCCAGCTCTCCCACAGCCCACTGTCCCCGCCTCTCTTCCTTTATTCTTACCCCCCCCCCCCACATCAGTCTGAAGAAGGGTCTTGACCTGAAACTTTACCTATTCCTTTGCTCCATAAATGCTGCCTCACCTGCTGAGTTTCTCCAGCATTTTTATCTACCTTCGATTTTTCCAGCATCTGCAGTTCCTTCTCAAATAAAAATAAAAATAACACGAGTTTTTTTAAAAGGCTTGAAAAGATAATGTGGCTCTGATATCTAGAAAGACATCAACTCCCTCTGGGCTGAGTCACATTTAATTCAGTTTCTTGTCTCAGGGTGTTAGTCTTCATTTTTTTCCCACTGACTGCATTAAACCACATAACAAAATGAAATAAATAAACAATAACAATTTATATGTACATATCTCCTAGAAGAAAGTAGCTGGTTCATAGGAATTACCTCAGACAAAATTTAGGTGTGAGCCATAAAAGGTCGCATTAGAGCAGTTGGCATAAACATAGCTAAAGAGGATAAATGAGCAGATGTCATGGAAACATCACAGAAACAGGCCCTTCAACCTACCACATCAATGCTAACAATTTCACTCATCAATACTAATTCCATGTCAATATCCTTCAATGCCTTGTTATTCAAGTGCTTGTTTTGTGAGAGTACTTGCATTAGCCACCTCCTCAGGAATTGTATTTGAGAATCTAACTACTCTGTCAAAAAGTCCTCTTTCAAGCCTGGGGCAAATGAACAATGATCACATTGAATGATTGGGCAGGTTGGAGGGGCAGAATGGCCTACTCCTGCTTACTTTTTCCTATATTGCCTTCTCAGATAAGAGGCAAATATCCTTTAGGGTCCCCGAACATTGACGACAACTTCATCAGGCACAAATTAGCTTGTTAATAAACAGGCAATGGAAGGTGAGTGAATGACGGATTTACATTGTTGTCATGATAGGCAGAGCTGGGCAACCCAATCTCCTCATTAACAAAGCAGCGCCCATGTTTTAAGCTTACATATCAGAGATTGGAACTGGAACTGAAACAGAAAATAAAGAAAGGAAGAACCTTTCAGCTCAGAACTTCCAAAGTGTATTATAGAAAGTTAGGTACAACTGAGGTGTTGCAATGTAACAAAAAAATGCAGCAACCAATTTTTGCAAGGTCATAGTAGTAGCCACAGAATTTATTTAAATTACCTGGACTTGTACCTTGTCCTTTTACCATCTGGACGCCCGCAGCAACGGCTGCGGAGGGTTGAGGACCCGACCACGGGGGAAAATGGAGGAGGACTGGCCAAATTGTGTGCCTTCCACCACAGTGATGAATGCTGTGGTGGATGTTTATGTTAAATTTTTATTGTGTTTTTGTGTGTGTTCTTTATCATTGTACCGCTGCTAACATATTCATTTCATTTGCACTTTATGTGCAATGTGACAAATAAACCGGATTGTATTGTATTGTATTGTATAATTAATTGTGGGCTTAAAATTAGAACAAAACAAACTCTCCTAAATCAACAAAGTGCCATAGGTTTTAATGTGCCACACAAGAAGGCCGACAGATTCTCCATTTAACTTCCTACACGAGAAGTAAATTAGTTTCTGTTGATTGACAGTTGTCATTTGTTTTTGAGAGTTGAATGCTTACTTTTCCACTGTGGAAGTGCTATTATAGACCCAGATTTTGCTACCTTTCAAAGTGGCAGGCAGTTGGCCTCATAGGTTGGCAAGTTTGGGACTCCATTTTGAATGTAAAGGTGTTGAAAGGTGTAAACATCTGCTGCACACACTGCTGGAACCTGGATGGACTCCAACGGTGGAGCAAGAGCTTACTGGGATTTCCCTGCCTTTCTGCTGGCAAATCTACTTTCAATTCCTTCACCCTATGAGGCCTGGTGCAGGATCAGAGTGTCAATTCACTTGAGTGTACAATTTTAAGGAAACTCTGTTATCCATAATACAGCGTCCTCAACTAAATACCAGTCCAAAAATCAAATGTCAAAAAGTTAAATTGGACGAACTTCTTAATGTGCAAATTCTTTAAGGCAATATTGCAAAAAAGGCTTACTTTGTTCAGTAGCCAAAGCATTGGAGTAATTTTAGGGTTTATCATTGAAATGGTTTGAAGAAAATGATATAATTTACTTGCATAAATACCACATTTTTTGCAAGCTTTGTGTCTTTAGTTTTGTGGTCGTGTACAATAATTTATTTTGCTTTAGCCAACCCACATATAGTTTCAAACCTCTACCAAATGGATTCCCAACACATCTTCAATGTTCACAAGACCGAGATTCTTTGAAATCAGGAAACCAAATCACCGATTTTGAAATTTCATACTGCATCCACTCATGTCCTGCTATGTCATGGATAAGAAGCCAGCAGAATTACAATGTAATTAGTGGAGGCATGTTTATGTACAGTATCTGGACAGTTTTGGGAGATTTCTCTGAGGTTTCTCGGGAACAGAATTGTTCTCCCTCCCTTAAATGTAGATAATGAACAAAGAGCAGGCATGGAATTGGGGAGGTGGGGAGACACTTCCTCCTCCTCATCCACATGGCACTTGCACAGATGTTTGCATTTGAAGTTGCAGGGGAAATATTTCTCCCCGTTTGAATCTTAAATTGGAAGAAAGGATTCATATTAAAGGATTCACCCCCTTTAACAAAGATACAGTGGAAATTCTTCTTCAGAGAGTCGTATATCTTTGAAAATCTCCACCCAAGGGTGGGCAGAGACTGAATGCTAAAGGTACAGATTAATGAATCTTTGCACTAGGGGGACGCCAAGCACAGAGAAAGAAAATGTGAATCTAAGCCTTACTTATGCCAGAGCATAATTCCAGAAATACCTTTGATGGATTCCTCAAAGTATTGGGGAAGTTCATCATAATGCATTGAAGCCGACCATGAGAGAAGCCTAGCTTAATTTCGCAGAAACAGAAAATGCTGGAAGAACTAATCCAGTCAGGCAACATCTGCATAAAGAGAAATCAGTCAAAGTTTCAGGTCATTACCCCTTCCTGCAGCTAGGAAAAGAATGACGAGATTACTTTTAAAGTAGAGCTGGGGGAAGAGTGTGGTGCAAGACAAAAGGCTCCATAGATGCTGCCTCACCCACTGAGTATCTCCAGCATTTTTGTCTACCAAAGACTATATGGAGATTGTTTACGACAGATCAGCTAATAAGTAACATGATGGTGCCAAGCAGTTAACCTGAAGTTATAAGATTTTGATTTTAATTCCAGAATGTTGCAAAGTGCCAGTGGAACAAATGGAGGTAAAATGGAGTCTAGGCCTTACTTACCAGATTCCAGCAACTGCCACCTTTCATTTCCACTTATCACTTTCCAGCATCTGGTATTGGTATTGATATTGTCACTGGTATCAAGATACAGTGAAAAAAGATTGTTTACATCATATATACATAAGTACATCAGATTGTGCAAAAGAGAAAATAAATGGAGTGTAGAATATAGTATTACAACTACAGATTAAAAAAACTCCAAGTTGCAACGAGGTAGATTGAAAGATTCGGAATATATTTTTACCATAAAAGTGGTCCATTCACGAGTCTGTTAACAGCAAGGAAGGGGCAGTTATTGGATATGGTTATCTGTCTCTAGTCTATCACCCACAAGCCACTGTTTCCTGACTCCAACCTTCCTGGCTTCATCTGCACATCTTTTCCCATCTCAATTGGTTCTATTACCTGCCAACCCCTGTCTCATACTTTCTTCACACCTCTTTATACTGGCTATATCCCCTCAATCACTCAATATTGATGCAGGGTCTCAACACAAACATCAACCCACCCTTTCCTACCACAGGCGCTGCTTGACCTGTTGGTTGCTCCAGTAGTTTACTTTTCTTTGCTCCAGACTCCAGCATATGCAGAATCTTATGCCTCCAGAGTCAAGGTGCTATACAGTCTACTCATTCCCTTATTTCTGATGTTCTTAAATGATCATGTGATGGAAATCCACCCACCAATGGCAGAACAACATCAGAAGTTCCTGCAGGTGTGTCCCAAGACGAATGCTAGAAATACCTTCTATAGATTCCTCAGGGTACTGGAGGAATTTATCACAATGCATTGAAGCAGACAATGAGAGGAGCCTAGCTTAATTTCACACAAACAGAAAATGCTGGAAGAACTAATCCAGTCAGGCAACAACTGCAGAAAGAGAAATCAGTCAACGTTTCAGGTCATGACTCCTTCCTAGAGCTGGGAAAATAATGACAGGATAACTTACAAAGTAGAGCTGGGGGTGGAGTGTGGTGCAAGACAAAAGACTATATGGAGATTGTTTGAGTCATATCTGCCAATAATTAGCATGAGAACTGACAAGCACTTTACCTGAAGTGTAAGATTTAATTTTAATTCCAGAAAGTGGCAAAATGCTGATGGAATAAATTGAGGAAAAAGACTAGAGCAGCCTAAGGAAAAATTGTTGGAAGCTTTACTTACTACAGTACATAAACATACCATTCAGCCCATTATGTCCATGTCCATTCCCAATAGAACAAATCCATGTGTCTCATTCCAGTAATTCTCTATCACCTGTCTATCAGCTTCCCAACCCAGCATATGTTTGGGTTGTGGAAGGAAATTGGTGCACCCAGGGAAAACCAACACACTCAACAATAGAACATGCAAACTCCACACAGACAGCACCACATACCAGGATTGGGTCACTGGAGATGTGAGAGAATTACCTGTTGTACCTCGGTGTCACCATACATAGCCTTGTGGAGAGATGTATCCATTGCTGATGTAGCTGATCTTGACAGTCACCTTGCCTATTACCATGGCCTTGGGATGTCTGTTGTTCAGTAGACACCTTTTTTTTCATTTCACCAAATGATATTTCTTGAAAAATCAAAACTGAAAGATCCAACCCCCCACACTGGATCCCTATCAGTTTGCCTACCGCAAGAACAGGAGAACGGAGGATACCATCTCAACGGCACTTCACTCCGCCCTCTCCCACCTCGACAACAGAGACACTTACGTAAGAATGCTGTTCATCGATTACAGCTCAGCATTCAACACCATTATACCATCAAAACTGATCACCAAACTCGGTAACCTGGGCATCGACCCCTCCCTCTGCAACTGGATACTGGACTTTCTAACCAACAGACCCCAGTCTGTGAGGTTAGACAAGCACACCTCTTCAACCCTCACCCTGAACACCGGCGTTCCACAGGGCTGTGTGCTGAACCCCTTCCTCTACTCCCTCTTCACCTATGACTGCACACCTGTACATGGTACTAACACCATCATCAAGTATGCAGATGATACAACGGTGATTGGCCTCATGAGCAACAATGATGAGCTGGCCTACAGGGAGGAGGTCCAGCACTTAGCAGCATGGTGCGCTGACAACAACCTGGCCCTAAACTCCAAGAAGACCAAGGAGCTCATTGTAGACTTCAGGAAGTCCAGAGGCGACATTAACGGGACGGAGGTGGAACGTGTTTCTAGCTTCAGGTTCCTGGGAATCAACATCTCCGTTGACCTCTCTTGGACCCACAATACCTCTACTCTGATCAAGAAGGCTCATCAGCGTCTCTTCTTCCTGAGGAGACTGAAGAAGGTCCATCTGTCTCCTCAGATCCTGGTGAACTTCTACCGCTGCACCATCGAGAGCATCCTTACCAACTGCATCACAGTATGGTATGGCAACTACTCTGTCTCCGACCGGAAGGCATTGCAGAGGGTGGTGAAAATTGCCCAACGCATCACCGGTTCCTCGCTCCCCTCCATTGAGTCTGTCCAAAGCAAATCGTTTGTTATGTCGCTCTTCCAGGGGGATGCTAACTGCATTTCGTTGTCTCTGTACTGCACACTGACAATGACAATTAAAATTGAATCTGAATTGAATCTGAATCAAGCAGGAGGTGCCACACCCCCTGCTTTTCCAGAGGTGTGTTTTCACTTGCAGTGTCATGCCAGAAAGTCGAGAAAGAAGGTTGACTGATTAATACCTGAACTGAACAATGTGGGAACAATAGTAGACGTATTCCTACTTCATTTGTTTTGTTTGTCTTCTTTAATACAGCTTTTTCTTAGAAGGAAATTTGTTAATCATTTTTATTGGGGCTGATGACATGGAAACAATTAGTGCTTAACTACTGATCCAATTAAAAATTGTTATGAAGGAGGTAAAATTGTAGAACATACCACAAATCATAACGAAACTGCACATTTTAAGAAAATCATCTATATTACTAAATCTCTGTTCTTGACCGCTTTTGGCCTTCTGTGCTGCGATTTTCGAGAGAACGCCGCCACCTACGGCCGTCATTTTGGCCACCTTACTCAGAGCCCCCCTCCGCCGCATATGTGCCGAGGATTTTTCCCGTCATTGAAAAATGACGGAAATATTAATGTTTTTACAAAATTCCCCATTCTCTCTGCTGCCCCTGCTGGAGGGAGGGGGAGGGACTATAAAACCAGGAAGTGGTGTGCCTCAATCAGTCTCTCATCAAGATGGAGCAAATGGTTGTTTGGGGGGTTTGGGTTGAAGTAAAAAGGCACTCTCTTTCTCTTCCCCCCCCCCCTATCCTCTCCTCTCCTCCTCCCCCCCCCCCCCCCTCCTCTCCTCTCTCCCCCCCCCCCCCCTCCTCTCCTCTCCTCTCCCCCCCTCTCTTCTCCCCTCCTCTCCTCCTCCCCCCTCTCCTCTCCTCTCCCCCCCCTCCTCTCTCCCCCTCCTCTCTCTCCCTCCTCCCCTCTCTCTCTCCCCCCTCCTCTCTCTCTCCCCCTCCTCTCTCTAACCCCCTCCTCTCTCTACCCCCCTCTCCTCCCCCCCCCCCCCTCCCTCCTCCCCCCCCCTCTCCTCCCCCCCCCTCTCTCCTCCCCCCTCTCCTCCCCCCTCCTCTCTCTCCTCCCCCTCCCTCTCTCTCCTCCCCCTCTCTCTCTCTCCTCCCCCCCCCCTCTCCTCTCCTCCCTCCCTCTCTCTCTCTCCTCCCCTCCCTCTCTCTCCTCCCCCTCCCTCCCCCTCTCTCCCCTCCCCTCCCCCTCCTCCTCCCCTTCCCCTCTCTTCCTTCCACCCTCCCCCTCCCCCTCCCCTAAATCCCCTCCCCTCCACACCCCCCTACCCTCTTCCCTCCACCCTCCCCCTCCCTCCCTGCTCCCCCCCACCTCTCCCCCTCAGCACCCCCTCTCTCCCCCTCACCCTCACTCTCTCCTCCCCTCCTCCCTCCCCACCTTTCCCCCGTCACCCACCCTTCCTATCCCCTCCTCCTCTCCACCCCCCCTCTCCCTCTTGCCCCTCTCTCTGTGTTTCTGTCTCTCTCTCTCTGCTCTGCCCCTTCTCTCGCTGCCCTCACTCTCTACCCTCTCCCCCCCCCCCTCTCTCGATGTGACTGCAAGTTGGGGGCTATGCGTCAGTAGATAGTGTGGTTATGGGGTAAAAGGAGCAAATTAATAATAATATAATATCAAGGGGGGTAATTAGCGTGAGTACAGGGGGGGATAGTTAGTGTGTGTGATGCTGCATGCCGCCTCCCTCCCCCCCCACAACTGCACATTGGGGGAACAGACCCAACAGGTCTGCACTTGGTCTAGTCTCAAATATAATAAAAACTTGTTTTTATATAGTCCATTTCACATCCCTTTCAGAACCTTTCACAACACTTTACAGACTCGAAAATACCTTTACAATATTGTTTCATAGGAAAAATGGTAGCCATTTTGCATTGTAAATTCCCGCAATCAGCAGTGTATTAATGATTTGCTTATCTATATTAGCCATATTGGTTGAAGATTAAATATTGGCGGGAGTCTCTGGGGTATCTCTCTGAATCTACTGTGAGATGGCAGACAGGCTTCATTTTAACATTACATACAAATGACTGTGCAGCATACATTTATTGTTCAGTAGAGCATTGCATTAGACTGTAATAGGAAGGAACTGGAGTTACTGGTTTATACCAAAGATAGACACTAAATGCTGGAGTAACTCAGAGGATCAAGCAGCATCTCTGGAGAAAAGATATTGATGATGTTTCTGGCCCGGACCTTTCTTCAGACTATTGTACGCAAGTACCTTGATTGGGGTGTGAACTCACTATCTTCTCACTCAGAAACCAAAGAACTAAACACCAAGATTAAGATGCCATGGTACAACATTAAATATAGTAAAATCATCGTATGACTTAGTGGGCCAGATCTCGAACAATGATGAGACCAACTTTAGGAACGGGTTAGAGAGCTTAGTAACAACCTCTCCATCTACATCAGTAAGATGAAGGAGCTAGTTATTCACTTCAGGAAATGAGGTGGGGTGCTTGTGCCAATCAGCATCAACGGTGCCAAAGTGAAAATGATTGGAACCTACAAATCTGTTCTGGGCCAACATCATTGAAGCTAAGGCCAAGAAAGCACACCAGAGTGTCTATTTTCCTCAGAAGCCGAAGAAAGTTTGTATATCTCCAATGACTCTTACCGATTTCTGCAGATGTACCATAGAAAGCATTTTGTCAGGATGCATCACAGCTTGATTTAGCAATGGCTCTGCTCAAGATCACAAGAAATAGTGGAGAATTGTGGATGTAGTCCGGTCCATCACATAAATCAGCCTCTCCCCCATCTGCTCCATTCACTTCATGCTGCCTCATGAGAGCAAACAACATAATCAAGGATCACTCGTGCCGCTGTATTTCTCTCTACTACCTCCCCCGTCAGCAGAAGATACAAGAGCTTAAAAGCTACTTTCCTGCTGTTGTCAGACTAATGAACAGTCCTGTCATAAGCTAAGAATGTAGTCCTGATCTCCAAACCTACCTCTTTGTAGGCCTTACACTTCTTTTATCTGCATGTTCTCTGTAACCAATGCTATAACACTATATTCCACAGCTGGTATTTTTCTCTTTGGACTACTTGTTGTACTTGTGCATGGCTTGATTGCATTCATATATCATGTGATAGCACACATACAACGTTTTTCACTGTATCTTAGGTCAGCAGGCAATAATAAACCAAACTAAACCCAACCAAGCTACATGAGAAGTCAAACAGCCACCATGTTAAACTAATTGTGTAGGAAGGAACTGCAGATGTTGGTTTACACCGAAGATATACACAAATGCTGGAATAACTCAACAGGACAGGCAACATCTCTGGATAGAAAGAATGGGTGACGTTTCGGGTCAAGACCTTGAGACCTACGTAAAACTAATTATTAAGAAGAGGTGAAAAAAATAGTATGTGATCTTCTTGACAGCATAGGAATTGCAAGCTGTATGGAAAACTTACAATCTGTTAGGGATGAATTCAAAACATTTTAGCCTCTGTTTTCTGAACTGCAGATGGAAGAACAAGACTGATGATGGTTGATGTAAGATGCCATTCACAATGATCAGGAAGACCTGACATACTATTCAATTAAGTTTCTGCTTCAATGGTAGTTTGGCAAGGATGAACTACGTAAAATATAGTTAATGATACTTTTTCCACATAGGTAATAGTTTGCTCTGGACATGTGGCAATTTGGATATCCATTTATGATCTTTATCACATCGTTATGAATATTAATGGGTCTGATTGATATCCCAAGATTTTATGGTTAAATTATCTTTTTTTTTCATTTCACAGTAACATAGATGAATACCGTTAGACTCATCAAATCAGAACATTCCCATCAATCATCCCCCTCTTATTTCTTTGCAACCTACTCTTTCACATCCCCATTAACCACCCACTGCCTCCAACCAACCAATTATTCCAGCAGCCATTTAGACATAGCCTAACAACCAGCATATTGCTGGATAAAACCAGAGCACTTCAGGAAACCCACACAGTCATGGGGAAACAATGAATGGCACAGAGCTCAGAATGAAACCTGTGTCGTTGAGACTGAGAGACAGCTGCAATACTTGCTGCGCCACTGTACCTTTCTCACTTTAAAGTATGTCATAATTCACATTTTATTACCAATATGTTAATTTATATTGTTTTGCTTCTTTGATTTTTGCAACTTCAGGTATTTTTTAAAGGAAGCCACATCTATCACATGTTCTAGCCAGCCTATAATCCTGCCTCATTCTCCTGTGCATTCACATTTTATAATGGAGATTTACACGTTCAGTTTGTCCTGTGCCAGCTGTTCAATTTCAATGTGCTTATGTGGAAGCTGTGTCTTTGAGTGCCAAAAGCTTGTTAGACTGTTAGTCATCACCATTCCCCATGATGGCATTTGGAATCTGTACTGATAATGTAAAAAATATTTGCAAATCATTGTCTCACCAATGAGATTGATATGTAGGACAGTGGACAGCAATTTGTATGGAGAAAATACAAACTATACCAATGACTCAGAAGCAATAAACTAACAGACAATTGGAAACAGATTATCAACATAAAGCAGACAATTTAATGTTTAATTTCCAATTCCACGTCTAAAAGGGAAGTACCAGTACAAAAACAAATGGAATAACATCCACATATGTTGAGAGACTTGTTGCCTGTTTTTCTTTACATGTACTTTAAACTTTACATTAGAGATTCAGCGTGGAAACAGTCCCTGCTGCCCCCCAGAGTCTGCGTTGTCCACTGATCATTCCATACACTAGCACTATCCTACACACTAGGGAGAATTAACAATTTTACCAAAACCAAATAACCTCCAAACGTGTACATCTTTGGAGTGTGGGAGAAAACCGGAGCACCCGGAGAAACCCCATGCGGTCACAAGGAGAACGTACAAACTCCATACAGACAGTACCTATAGTCAGGATCGGACCCAGGTCTCTGGTGGTGTAAGACAGCAACTCTACCACTGCGCCACTGTGCCACACTATATTGTTTTAGACTTCCAGCATTTCGGATATTTAGCAGTTTGCCCTTTGCTATTTGAGCATGTTTCTGTTAGAGTGAAAGACAATGCAGGTAGGAGTAAGGAAGCCTGGTTGACGAGAGAAATTGACACTCTGGTCAAAAAAATGTAGGAGGCATGGGACATGTAGAGGTAACTGGGATCAAGTATATCTCTGGAGGAGTTTTGGAAACTGAGGACCATACTTAAGAAGGAAATCAGGAGGAAATCATGCACATACAGAAGGCAGTGAAGAAAGCGAATGGCATGTTGACTTTATAACAAGAGGAATCGAATATAGGAGCAAAGAGGTCCTTCTGCAGTTGTACAGAGCCCTAGTGAGACCACACCTGGAATATTGTGTACAGTTTTGGTCCCCTAATTTGAGGAAGGACATTCTTGCTATTGAGGGAGTGCAGCGTAGGTTTACAAGGTTAATTCCCGGGATGGCGGGACTGTCACATGCTGAGAGAATGGAACAGCTGGGCTTGTACACTCTGGAATTTAGAAGGATGAGAGGAAATCTCATTGAAACTTATAAGATTGTAACGGGTTTGGACACGCTAGAGGCAGGAAACGTGTTCCCGATGTTGGGGGAGCAGAACCAGGGGCCACAGTTTAAGAATAAGGAGTAAGCCATTTAGAACGGAGACGAGGAAACACTTTTTCTCAC
The DNA here is from genome assembly GCF_028641065.1 of Leucoraja erinaceus. Lineage (NCBI taxonomy): Eukaryota > Metazoa > Chordata > Chondrichthyes > Rajiformes > Rajidae > Leucoraja > Leucoraja erinaceus. The sequence continues at coordinate 25,439,461 of NC_073382.1, read as the reverse complement.
AGAGAGTGGTGAGTCTGTGGAATTTTTTGCCTCAGAGGGCGGTGAAGGCCGGTTCGCTGGATGCTTTCAAGAGAGAGCTAGATAGGGCTCTTAAAAATAGCGGAGTCAGGGGATATGGGGAGAAGGCAGGAATAGGGTTCTGATTGGGGATGATCAGCCATGATCACATTGAATGGCGGTGATGGCTCGAAGGGCCAAATGGCCTACTCCTGCATCTATTGTCTATTGTCTAATAAAAAAAGGGGACAGGAGTTAGATCTGGCAGATAAAATTATGGAAAATCCAAAGAGATTTTATCTCTACATTAAAGGAAAAATGGTAACTAAAGAGAGAATAGAGCCGAAAGAGAGAATGCAGAAACCAAAGTGGTTGTCACTGTGTGGAGCTGCAGGGGACAAGTAAGGTCTTCAATGAGCATTTCTCCTATGTTTTATGTGTGAAATACATGAAGACTAGGGAAGTAGGCAGTTAATTGGTGATATCTTATGGACAGTCCATATCATGGCGAGGTGGTGGTTGACTGTACGTAGGTTGTGTGAACACGGATACATTTTCTGGGCATGATCAGATGTATCAGAGGACACCGGGAGGCTAGAGAAGAAATTGTACGAGCTCTGCCTTAGATATATGAATCATCTTTAGACACGATTCAGGTGCTGGAAGACTGGAGGGTGGCTAATGTTGTGCCTAATTAGGAAGGCCTGCAAAGACAGGTTTGGGAATTATAGACCAGTGAACTTAACATCTGTCATGGATTGTCACACTGTTAAGGATTCTGAAGGATAGGATATATATGCATTTAGATACACAGGGGCTGATTAGGGATAGTCACCATGGTTATGTATGTGGGAGATCGTGTCTTAGCGTGTCTTAGTGTCTGATTGAGTTTTTTGAAGAAGTAACCAAAAATGTTGAAGAGGGCATAGATTAGATCGCATGAAACCCAGAGAAAATTAACCGACTGAATTCATGTAAGGAAGCAAAGGGTGATGGTGGAAGGTTGTTTTTCAGACTAGAGGCTTGAGACTAGAGGTGTGCCTCAGGGATCAGTGTAGGGTCCATTGCAGTTTGTACAGTATATCAATGATTTGGATGAGAATGTAGTTAGTAAGTTTGCAGACAACACTAAAGTGGGTGATATCATTGATAGTGAAGAAGGTTATCAAAATTTACAGCAGGATCTTGATTAGCTGGCCTTGTGGACTGATGAATGGCTAACAGCGTTTAATGCAGAATTGGAAGATGTTACATGTTAGGAAATCAAACCAGGGCAGGACTTTCACAGTGAATGCTGGACTGTGAGCAATGTTTTAGTGCAGAAGGATCTAGGAATACGTACAAGTTCGTTTGGACAGATACGTACATAGTTTGTATAGGCAGCGTGGACTCGACGTGTGTGGGGGGGGGGCGGTGGTTGTGGGCAGCGCCGGAGGAAAATTCTTGTTTTTTTTTGTTTAACGTCAATCAATCTTTGAGTCAATTAATACTCGACCTTTGACTCGAACCATCCCCCGTCATACACTCCCCCCCCCCCCCCCCCCCCCCCCCGTCACACACTCCCCCCACCCCCCCGTCACACACTCCCTCCCCCCTTGTGTGGCCCAGTCGGACTGAAGATGGTGGCATGCAGCATTCTCTTTCAAGCTGCTGCTGATGTTGGCAACTCCCAACGCAATATTCCACCACTCACCAGTTCCCCCAACACAACCCGTTTCCACCACTCACCATGTTCCCCCAACGTCTCCCCATCCCCGCACTCTCTCTCTCTCTCCACCCCCTCTTCTCCCTCCCCCTCTTCTCCCCCTCTTCTCCAAAGACCCCCCCTCCTCCCCCTCCCTCCCTCTCCCCCTCTTCCTCAATGGCGGCACGCTGCATTCTCCTCCAAGCTTCTGCTGCCGCAACATTTGCCAACTACTTCTTCAAGCTGTTGCTGCCGTTACCGTTGGCAACATCCTATTGTGATGTAATTGTTGAACTCAGCAACTTATGTAAATGAGATGCCATTGTGATTGGTGGATTGTGGGATGGCATTGTGACATCATCACTGGAAGCTGCTGGAAGACTGTCTTTCGTAGAAGCCATTATTATTTTCAAAGTAGACTTTTTAAAAAACTTTAATCATCAATAACGTGAAATATAGCATCAAAGCTGAAGGGGATCTGATTATCGTGACAACCGACAAAATGTGAGTAAGATTGTAAAAATGCCAGCGCTACCGCATAGCAGTTTGGTGAGATACAAAAACACACACACCCATGCACACGCACGTACAAGATGAGACTTTTATGTATATAGAGAGATGGGTGAAACACGGGCAGAAGAGATGGGGGATTTTGGTCTGCATGGGCTAGGGAGCACGTATGGCTCTATGATCAGTGCTGTATGACTCTATGATCCAACTGCCATCAACAACCAATTATCCAGCACATTGCTTCACCATATTTACCCTCTTAGCAATGCTATTGGTTCTCACTGTAGAGTGATAGTTTTTCCTGATTTCAACATTCATACCACTGCAAATATTCAGATCCTCCATTTCCCTTTAAGGTACCATGGTGCATCATGCCTCTGGACTCTTAAGGGATATCTTTTAGTACTATCCCCGTTAAATATTTAATGTCAGTTGTGTTTGTCCAATACTAAAATCTCACAGCTTTTCCCTCATTTGCTGTCACATTATGGTTACTGGACCTGTAATGGGAGGAGCTGGAGACGGCAACCAATAATGGATGAATCCTGCAGGAGAAACAAACAAACAACTACAGGGAGTGCTGAGTCATTGAGGAGTATGTGTCACTAAAAAGTAACAAATAACCATACTGACCTTTTCATGGGCCTAGTCTTGAATTCAATGGATTAATTAATTGGATAGGCATATGGATGAGAAGGGAATGGAGGGTTATGGTATGAGTGCAGGCAGGTGGGAGTAAGGGGGAAAAAAAGTTGTTTGGCACCGACTTGTAGGGCCGAGATGGCCTGTTTCCATGCTGTAATTGTTATATGATTATATGTTATATGGTTAATGAGAACTAAGGATTACAGTAAACGCTCCTATGTATTCTTAACTCGCTTTGGTGTTTTTCTCTTAAGATATTCAAACATTAGCTGTTAAAAATAGATTGTTGCTCCAAATTGTTTTTGATTCTGGAGGCTGCACCAGAACATGGTCAATAAATCTTGTGTGATCTACTATTTCTGGGCTCTCTGGTGATTATTCACCTTCAATCACCTTCTCCAACAGGGAGCATTGCCAAAAGTGCAAATAGATCAAATGCATCAAGAAATAAGAAGTCTTGTTCTTTACAGATTTTTGTGAGTTCCAGGAAAGGTATTGCATGAATGCAATCACCTTCTACAAGGCAAAACCAGGAGGTAGCTCAAATGTCGGCAAAACATCTCTCCATGACGAGCTCAATGCGTTTTACGCACGCCTTGATAGGGAGAATACTGATGTGCCTTCCTGAGCCCCCATTCGCTGTGATGGTACTTCAGTTTCAGTCACAGAGGCCGTGGTCAAGAAATCCTTCAGAGGGCTGAACCCCCGAAAAGCGCCTGGATCTGATGGTATACCCGGTCGTGTTCTAAAACCCTGTGCGGACCAACTGGCTGCAGTTTTTACGGACATTTTCAACCTCTCACTTCTGCGGTCTGAGGTCCCCACCTGCTTTAAAAGGGCATCAATTATACCAGTGCCCAAGAAGAGTAAGGTGACGTGCCTCAATGAGTATCGACCAGTGGCACTAATGCCGGTAGTGATGAAGTGCTTTGAGAGGTTGATCATGGAGCAAATCAACTCCTATCTCGACAAAAACCTGGACCCACTGCAGTTCTCTTACTGCCACAACAGATCAACGGTGGATGCGATCTCGCTGGCTCTCCGCTCCGCTCTGGACAACTTGGACAACAAAAACTCATATGTCATGTCCGTCCAAAGGGGGGGGTGCATTGGGTGCGACCGCACCCCACTTTTTTTCCCTTAAGAAAAAAGTCACAAAAAAATGAAAAAAAATAAAAATAAAAAAATAAAAATCGAAAATTCTTTTTTAAAAAATCAACGTTTCCACTTTGGAAATGGCCAGTTCTCTGTTCTCTCGTCCCCAGGCGGGAGTGGCTGAATCTAAACCCAACGGCTGTAACCTCAACACCAGTCACCGCTGCGGCGGAGCCTGCTCCCCTCGCTTCCTCCTGCCGCCAGGGCCCAAGCCATCTTCCCCCCACACCACCCCCCCTGACCCCCGCTGGGCTCATGCCACCCCCGCTGGGCTCATGCCACCCCCGCTGGGCTCATGCCACCCCCTGCTGAGCCCACGCCCCCCCTGCTGAGCCCACGCCACCCCGGCTGGGCCCACGCCACCCCTGCTGGGCCCACACCACCCCTGCTGGGTCCACGCCACCCTCGCTGACCCCTGCGGGGCCCATGCCACCCCAGCTGGGTCAACGCCACCCCCTCTGACCCCCGCTGGGTCTATGCCATCCCCGCTGGGCTCACGCCACCCCCGCTGGCCCAAGCCACCCCCACTGACACCCGCTGGGTCCCCGCCACCTCCACGGGGCCCACGCCACCTTCATCCCCCCCGCCCACTGGGCCCCCGCCACCTTCATCTTCGGCCCCCCCCCCCCGCAAGAAAGAGGGGGGGGGGGTGAGAGGGGGAGGGGGAGGGGGAGAGAGAGAGAGGGGAAGGAGAGGGGAGAGAATCATGGGGGGGGGAGAGGGAAAGGGGGATTATCTTGAGTGAGATTGCAAAATTAAGGTAGGTTTTAGAGCTATTATATTTTCTCCTCCATATGAATAATATTAAACAATATCAAATAATATCAATCAATTGGAACTGCTTTCTTTTCCATGATAACAATATTGAAAAATATGAATTCCATAGTTTGTGACATAAATACACATTTTAATGGGATCATTATATACAGATGTAACATTTTCATTTTGAGATCGGGGGAGGCGTCAAGCCGATAGCCTAATTGTTAAAGAGTTAAAAGATAGCCTAATCGATAAAGCGCTGAGAAGAGGAATCAGAGCTGCCAAGGAAAGGTACTCTGAGAAGTTGAGGAGCAAGTTCTCAGCTAGTGATGCTTCTTCAGTTTGGAAGGGCATGCAAGAAATCACCAGCTATAAGAGGAAAGTCCCCTGCTCTTTGGACAATCGTCAACTGACGAACAACCTGAATGAGTATTACTGCAGGCTTGAAAATCAGAAACATAACCCTGAAACCCCCTCCCCAAAAAACACAGCCAGACCCCAGTCTGCAAAGAATGGACCCTGCACCCTCTCCTTCCCATTTTCCACTTCACACCTACTTAAGGCAAGACTCCAGTATGAAAAGAGTGGAGCCTTTCCCACCCCACCCAACCACTTCACACCCACTCACAGCCTGACCTCAGTCTGCAAAGACTGAGCCCTTCTACATCCACCCCACTCCAATCACCACTCCACTCCAATCACCACTTCACACCCAATGACTGCACCTCCACAGACACCTCTGTCAAGCTTCCCAAGTTTGTGGATGACAAAACCCAATTGGACTGATCCAGGATGGGGATCTCTGTACTCTTTTCAGTTTGACATCTTTCCTATAACATGGTGCCAGAATTGAACACAATATTCTAAATGCGGTCTCACCAACGTCTTATACAACTGCAACATGACCTCAACTTCTATACTCAATACTCTGACTGATGAGGGCCAAAGTGCCAAAATACGGACTTCCGATGGCGCTATGGAGTAGGGGAGACTCGCGCCAACTAGCTCCGGGGAAAAAAACGCTAAAAACGGGGGAAAAGACGGGTCCTACCTGCTGAAAACGGCACCGATTGTTTTGCAGTAAGTTCGTGACGTCATCAGGCGTGCGACACGGCAGAATGTCGACACAACATACTCCCCCTCCCAAGGCGAGAAAAACCAGCAGGGCTAAAGAGGTAGGACCAACTGAAACATAGAAACATAGAAACATAGAAAGTAGGTGCGAGAGCAGACCACCAGGTCCATCGAGCCCGCACCGCCATTCGCTCATGGCTGAACACTAAACAGACACACTTACCCACAAACAGTAGACACAAGACACAGAACACAAGACACTACCCTCCCCTTTATACCGCTATCACCCCTCTCCACCCCAAGAACCTCGTGATCTCCTGGGGGAGGCAAAAAAACGGATAAAAACCCAGGTCCAATTCGGGAAAAAAATCCGGGAAATTCCTCTCCGACCCCAATCTAGGCGATCGACACTTGTCCAGGAGATCACTCAGGTCTTACTATACTAACCATACCTAGGTCCATATCCCTGCCCTCTCCCCGTAGCCCCTTATCCCCTTGGCAGCTAAAAAACCATCTATTTTAGTCTTAAATATATTTAAAGTTTCTGCTTCCACTGCTCCCTGGGGCAGTGAATTCCATAAATTAACCACCCTCTGGGTGAAGGGTGAAGAAGTTCTTCCTCATCTCAGTTTTAAAAGAGCCCCCCCTTATTCTGCAACTATGTCCCCTAGTTCTAGTTTCCCCGATCATTGGGAACATCCTCGGTGCATCCACCCGATCAAGGCCCCTCACGATCTTATATGTTTCAATGAGATCGCCTCTCATTCTTCTAAACTCCAAAGAGTAGAGTTCCAGCCTACTTAACCTTTCCTCATATGTCAATCCCCTCATTGCAGGAATTAATCTTGTAAACCTTCGCTGCACTGCCTCCAGGGCTAGTACATCCTTTCTTAAGTATGGACCCCAGAACTGTACACAGTATTCCAAATGTGGTCTCACTAATACTGTGTACAGCTGCAGCAAGACCTCCGTGTTTTTATACTCAATCCCCCTAGCAATAAAGGCCAAAACTCCATTGGCCTTCCTGATTGCTTGCTGCACCTGCATACTAACTTTCAGTGATTCATGTACTAATACCCCTAGATCCCTTTGCGTTGCATTACAACGCAGCTCCTCCTCATTTAGAAAATAACTTGCCCTATCATTTTTTTTCCCAAAGTGAATGACTTCACATTTATTAGTATTAAATTTCATCTGCCAAGTTGTTGCCCACTCACCCAGCTTATCTATATCCTTTTGCAGACTCTTTCTATCCTCCTCATCCCCTACTTTTCCTCCCATTTTTGTATCGTCCGCAAATTTTGATATATTACACTTGGTTCCCTCCTCCAAATCATTTATATAAATTGTGAACAATTGGGGTCCCAGCACCGACCCTTGCGGAACCCCGCTAGTTACCGGTTGCCATCCCGAGTATGAACCATTTATCCCCACTCTCTACTTCCTATTTGTTAGCCAATCCTCTACCCATGCTAATATATTACCCCCAATCCCATAATTTTTTATTTTTAGCAATAGTCTCTTATGTGGCACCTTGTCAAAAGCCTTTTGGAAGTCCAAGTATACCACATCCACCGGTTCCCCTTTATCCACCCGGGTTGTCACTTCCTCAAAGAATTCGAGCAGATTCGTGAAACAGGACTTCCCCTTCACAAAACCATGCTGGTTCTGTCCGATGAAGTCATGTTTATCCAAGTGCCCCGTTAGTGTTTCTTTAATAATTGTCTCTAACATTTTACCCACCACCGATGTTAGACTAACCGGTCTATAGTTACCCGCCTTCTGTTTACTTCCTTTTTTAAATATAGGTGTTACATTGGCCATTTTCCAATCCACTGGGACCGTTCCTGCCTCCAGGGAGTTTTGGAAAATTATCACCAATGCATCCACAATCCCCACCGCTATCTCCCTCAAGACCCTTGGATGTAATCCATCAGGCCCAGGGGATTTATCCTCCTTCAGTCTCATTAATTTCCCTAATACCACCTCCTTGGTGATCTTAATAGTATTTAGCTCCTCCATTCCTACCGCCCCCTGTTTATCCAGCGTTGGAATATTTTTTGTGTCTTCTATGGTGAAGACTGATACAAAATACTCGTTTAATGCCTTTGCCATTTCCATGTTCCCCACCAACAACTCTCCAGTCTCACCCTCCAATGGACCAACGTTCACCTTAGCCACCCTTTTTCTTTTTATATAGCTATAAAAACTCTTACTATTAGTTTTTATGTTGTTCGCTAAATTCCTTTCATAGTCTATTTTCCCCGTCTTAATTAATCTCTTAGTTATTTTTTACTGACCTTTAAATGCTTCCCAATCCTCTACCCTCCCACTATCTCTGGCTACCTTATATGCCCTTGCCTTCAGCCGAATACTATCCTTTATAGTTTTACTGAGCCATGGCTGACTGTTTCTACCCTTACCCCTTTTTTTCTTCATAGGAATAAATTTTTCTTGAAGGTTATACAGTATACCCTTAAACGTACACCACTGTTCATGTACCGTCTTATTCTTGAGTCTGCTATCCCAGTCAACTTTGATCAGCTCAGTCCTCATACCTTCATAATCCCCCTTATTTAGACTAAGCACCCTAGCCTGAGTTTCAACCTGCTCCCCTTCTATTTGAATATGGAATTCGACCATATTGTGGTCACTTGTTCCCAACGAGTCCCTAACTATGACATTTTTAATTAATCCTGCTTCATTACACAGGACCAGATCCAAGATTGCCTCCCCCCTTGTCGGTTCTGTGACATACTGTTCTGGGAACCCGTCTCTAATACATTCTATAAACTCTTCCTCTAGTCTACCCTGCCCAGTTTGGTTTGGTTTGCCCAATTAATATGAAAATTGAAGTCCCCCATGATTACAGCAGTTCCCTTTTTACATGCGTCAACTATTTGCAGATTTATGTTCTGACTAACAGCGTCACAGCTATTTGGAGGTCTATAAATTACACCCACTAGTGTTTTTTTCCCCTTATTATTCTCTATCTGTACCCAAGCTGTTTCACTATCCTGATCCTTCAACGCAATATCCTTCCTCTCTATTGCCGTTATTCCCTCCCTTATTAAAAGGGCCACCCCTCCTCCCTTTCTTTCCTGTCTATCTTTCCTAATTGTCGAGTACCCCTCTATATTTAACTCCCAGTCCTGATCCCCTTGCAGCCATGTCTCCGTAATGGCCACGATATCATAACTATATATACTTAATTGCACCGTTAATTCATTTATCTTATTACGAATACTCCGTGCATTTAGATAAAGCACTTTCAGATGATTTTTACTACCCTTCCTTTCCGTTTTTGCCCCTTTTACATCTAAAGCTTTATCTTCACACATTCTGTCTCCTGTCACATTTTGACTTTCCGCTTCCCCACTGATACCCTGCCCTATTTCCTCTACCCCTGCCGTTATTACCCCCCTTGATACCTCCCCCCCGCTACTTAGTTTAAAGCCCTCTCTACTGCCCTAGTTATATGATTTGCCAGGACCCCAGTCCCAGCACCGTTCAGGTGAAGTCCGTCCTTACAGAACAGATCCCCCCTGTCCCAGTACTGGTGCCAGTGGCCCAAGAAACCAAACCCATTATTCCCACACCAGTCTTTGAGCCACGCATTTAGCTTTTTAATTTTACGTACCCTCGCCGATTTGGCCCGTGGCTCAGGTAGCAATCCGGAGATCAGTACCCTCGAGGTTCTGCTTTTTAATTTATTCCCTAACTGCTCAAACTCCTTCAGCAGATCCTCCTTCCTCGTCCTTCCTATGTCATTGGTCCCCACATGGACCACGACCACTGGATCCTCCCCCTCCCTCTGCAAATTTCTCTCCAGCATCGCAGAAATATCCTTAACCCTAGCACCGGGTAGGCAACACAGCCTTTGGGACATGTTCTGCTGGCCGCAGAGAACCTTATCTACCCCCCGAATAATACTATCCCCTATCACTACGGCATTTCTTCTAACTCCCCCCTCTTGAATGGCCTCCTGATCCACGGTGCTGCAGCCAGGTTGCTCATCCCTCCCACAGCCCCTGATCCCGTCCTTACATTGAGTAAGAGCCTCGGTCATGCTCGTCAGGGACAAGGGCTGTGGCTCCTGCCGCATCTCCTCCTGGTTCCCCCTACCTGCCTCGCTTATGGCCACACCTTCCTTTCCTTGCTCACTGCCTACTGAATTAGTTAAACTGGTCGGTGTGACCATCCCCTGGCACAAAACATCCAGGTAATACTCCCCCTCCCTGATGTACCGCAGCGTATGAAGTTGGGTCTCCAGCTCATCAATGCGGAGCTGGAGTTCCTCTAGCCTCAAACACTTACTGCAGCTGTAGGGATCTTCTACATCAATGGTGTCGACAAATTCCCACATCTCGCAGTATTGGCACATCTCCTGACCGCCCATCTTATATAAGTAATTAACTGGTCCTATTTAAGAATCCCCTACTGTATTGATACACCCCTTATTTATATAATCCTACCTCCTATAAATGGGAAAGTACTCACCCCAGCCGTAAATTACCTACTGGTTTGGCTGTCTAGTGGTACTTCCGTCCGCTCTTCCTGTCTGGTCCACTGCTCCCTTGCAGTGCGTGGCAAACCTCTTTGCCTCTCCCAGAATCCTTAGCCTCTCCAGCGTATTGCGTGGTCTCCTCTCCGAAGACTCTCGAGCCAAAGACTCACACTTTTCTCACAGGGCACTTCCCTCACTAGGCCGCTCACTCACTGCCGCTCGCAAAGAAGCCTCGGCCTCAGTTTTAACAGCATCCCAAGAAGATATCTCAAAGAAGAAAAAGACTGAAATGGAAGAATTAAAAACATTTCTTGCACAGGAAGTCTCTAATTTATCTAATTCCAATAATTTATTAATGGAAGAACTAAAAAATCTTAAACAGAGCTTCAAGGAAGAGCTGAAATCTTTTAAAAATTAAATTAAAAAACAAATTAAAGAAGAGGTTACAGCTACTGTACATGAAGTTCTGGAAGACTGGAAATTAAATGTAGAAGAAAATCTGACTCAAAATATTGAAGAAGTAAATGATAAACTGAATTCGATGGAATCTAGAATTGATTCTAAGTTGGAACCTATCCTCCGGACATTAAACCAACACCAAGAGATTGTAAAGGAACTAGAGGAACTAGTTCCTTCACACCGAAACTACAAAAAAACATCGCCGAGAACAAACGTCTATCAAAGTTATTGCATCAAATAACCGAAAAATGTACTGACTTGGAGGGACGACAGAGGCACCAGAATTTAAGAATTGTGGGCGTCCAGGAAGACCGAGAGGGGAGTCGTGACCCCCGTGAATTTGCTGCAGAGCTACTGAAAAAAGTCTTGAACCTGGACCAGAGTACCGGTAGGCGGCGCGACTCTGGTCAGCAGCGGCCTCTGCAGCCCGTCTGCATTTTTATTATTTTTTGTCTATGTTTATATGTAGTTTTTGTTATTTTTTGTTGGGGTGTGTGTGTGTGGGGGGGTGGGGGTGGGGTGGGAGGGAGGAGGCAACTTTTTAAATCTCTCCCTGCACGGGAGACCCGACCTTTTCTTGTCGGGTCTTCGTTGTCGTTGGGCCTCCAACAGAAGAAGCCGGGGACTCTGGTGCCGACTCACCTCACCGTCGCGGAGCTGGCCGAGTCCGGAGCGGCTGGAGTGGTGGTGGAGCGCTGCTGCTGCTGCTGCTGCTGCTGATGCCGATTCGGAGGCTGCAACAGCGGGTCTGCGGACGGCGGCACCGGGAGCCCGCGGGTCCATGGAGGGAGACAACTTTTCAGGGCTCCTGCAACGGCGACTTCTCCCGCCCGAGTTGCGGGGTCGAAGAGCTCCTGGAGCGGGGCCTAACATCACCGCCCCGCGCGGCTTGGAATGGCCGCGGGACTCTGCGAGCGCACGCCGGGGGCTCTAACACCAAGAACCGGTGTGCGACCTCGCACCACCCGGCGTGGCTTTAATGGCCGCGGGACAATTGCCATCGCCAGCCGGGGGCTTTGATTTTGACTCTGACATCGGGGGGGGGGGGGGGGGAGTGCAGTGGAGAGATAAGTTTTTTTGGCCTTCCATCACAGCAATGTGATGGATGTTTATGTAAATTGTGTTGTGTGTCTGGGGTCTATTTGTTTGTAATGTATGGCTGCAGAAACGGCATTTCGTTTGGACCTCAAAGGGTCCAAATGACAATTAAATTGTATTGTATTGTATTGTATTGTATCAAGCACCATTACTTGCCCGAGCACACAGAGTATCGAGACGTCGCCCAAGGGAGGGCGCCCCTCCAAGACAACTGATAGTAAAGATGCAATATGACCATGTTTTGGATGATATGCTGAAGAAAATTGTCCAAAGCAGAAATCTCGTATTTGAAGGAGATAAGATTAGTATATTTAGAGATTATCCTGTGGAAGTTGCCAAGAAGAGAACGTTGTTTACTGAAACAAGAAGAATACTGAAGAACATAAAAGATTTGAGATACGGACTGTTATACCCCGCAACATTAAGAGTTACCTACAAGAAGAAGGAACACTTCTTCATCAAGCACATAGAAGCACTTGAATTCGCCAAGAGTATCGTGGATAAGACCGAAGATTGAATAATATTCAACACTCAACACTTACCTGGATATTGTTATCCCGCAGAGAAGATATGGAACTCTACACTCGAAACTATTATATTTAAGAGCTGCCCAAAATCTGCAACAAGAATTGGGCAAATATCTTGCTACTGATATATAATATTTACATTTTAGTACTAATTTCTAACAACTATTAATAATCAATAATACTAATTAATACTAATTATTGCTAACTGGATCAACTAAGAATTAACTAAAAGTATGAAATATAAGTAAAGTGTGATCCAGGTATTTTATAATTAAAAATGTATAGTGGTTCTCTCGCTCTGATATTTTTGATTCTGAGTATTCTTTGACAAATGTTTATGTTATACGAGACTAACATTTCAATTTGAGACTAATAATTATATCATTAATGGAGTATAACCATTATTTCCTTCCCCCCCCATAAATTGCTTGCACTGAATTTGAAACTTTTCTTTTAAGGAAAGTACGGAGCTAGTAATTTTTTTTTTACCAAAAGCTACGGGAAGTCCTTAGATGCTTAGCCACATTAGGGTGGCTATCACTAACTGCACTAATCTTAGCTGTAGTTTTTTTCTTTTTCAACCTTTTACACATTACTAATATTTTTTTATTACCTCGTTTATCTTATAATATATTATATTTTGTATTTGGAATGGAATTACATATTTTACTTAGGGAGATATGTTCGGATGGAAAATAGACGAGACTTAAAACTCATCTACCTGATGTTCGAGTATAAGGTAGGGTTGAGGGTGCTGAGCCAGCTGCTCTAACCACTCTAATCACAAGATGCAAGACGTGAATAGGAAAACTGGGGGGTGAAGGAATTAAATTCTGTAGTTGGAATGTTAAGGGAATTAATGAACCTATTCATGTGTTAGCTCATTTAAAATCATTGAAAACAGATATAATATTTCTCCAGGAGACACACCTGAAAAAGGAAGCATAACATAGATTGAAAGCAAAATGGATTGCTAAAGCGTACCACTCCTCATTCTCACATAAATCTAGAGGGGTTGCAATATTAATTCGTAAAGGTATACCCTTTAAACATATATCAACGATAGAAGATATTGAAGGCAGATATATTGTAATAATAGGGGAGTTATACTCAAAAAAGGTGACTCTCCTTAATGTGTGTGGACCAAATGTTGATAGCCCCCTGTTTTTTAAGAGAATACTTAACAATATCCCAAAATGTACACAACAAAACTTAATAATTGGTGGAGACTTAAATTGTACATTGGATGCTTACTTGGATAGATCATCAACTCAAAGAAAACTAAAATCCCAATCAAGTGAATTTCTAAACTCATATATTAATACTACCAACATTGAGGATGTTTGGAGAATTGAAAACCCATCGGGTCGAGAATATTCATTTTACTCACCAGTACATAAAACCTACTCAAGGATAGATTATTTTTTAGTAGACTCAAAACTTATCCCATTTACCTATAACTCGCAATATCATAATATCATAATCTCAGACCATGCTCCGCTAACATTTATGATTAAACTAAACGGAATGGTAGAGACACAGCCACAATGGAGACTTAATCCCCAAATCTTAAAAGAAAAGGTATGTAATGAATACCTCGTAAAACAGATTAATATGTTTTTTGAGGCTAATGATAGCCCTGAAATCTCTGCTTCCCTTCTTTGGGAAACATTTAAAGCATTTGTGCGAGGAGCATTAATCTCTTCTCAATCATTTCTTAACAAAGAGAATAGGGCCAAACAACAGAAACTGGAAATGGAAATAAGGCAATTAGACATAGAAAATGCAGCAGCACCATCCATGATAAAACACAATAAAATTGCAGTACTGAAATATAAATTGAACAAGATATACTCAGACCAAGTTATAAAACTTTATCAACATACAAAACAATTAAATTTTGAATTTGGTGATAAACCATAAAAACTATTAGCGCGACAACTTCGTAAACTGGACGGGGAAAAAACAATTTACAAAATTAGAACAGACAAGGGAGAAACACTAACACTGCCTAAAGATATTAATGATAGATTTTTACAATATTATCAAAAATTGTACTCATCTAAAATGACAGAACAATCAGCAGGAATGGAAACATTTCTACAGAAATGTAAGCTTGTGGGTTTAGATCAGAAAGAGAGAGAATCGCTAGGTGCTGAAATTACGATAAAAGACATCGAAGAGTCAATTAAATCTTTAAAAAATGGAAAGGCTGCAGGTCCTGATGGTTTAAGTTCTGAATTTTATTAAAAAAATCATGACCTGGTTTCTCCACGCCTACAGACACTGTACAAATATGCTTACACTTAACAGAAACTCCCAGAAACTCGAAATGAATCTACAATTATACTCATACCAAAAACGGAGAAGGATCTTGAAGACCATATAACCATATAACAATTACAGCATGGAAACAGGCCATCTCGGCCCTACAGGTCCGTGCCGAACAACTTTTTCCCTTAGCCCCACCTGCCTGCACTCATACCATAACCCTCCATTCCCTTCTCATCCATATGCCTATCCAATTTATTTTTAAATGATACCAACGAACCTGCCGCCACCACTTCCACTGGAAGCTCATTCCACACCACTACCACTCTCTGAGTAAAGAAGTTCCCCCTCATGTTACCCCTAAACTTCTGTCCCTTAATTCTGAAGTCATGTCCTCTTGTTTGAATCTTCCCTATTCTCAAAGGGAAAAGCTTGTCCACATCAACTCTGTCTATCCCTCTCATCATTTTAAAGACCTCTATCAAGTCCCCCCTTAACCTTCTACGCTCCAGAGAATAAAGACCCAGGTTCATATAGAGCAATAGTCCTTTTAAATACTGATCAGAAAATACTAACTAAAATTCTATCTCATAGATTGAGCTTAGTGATTAACAAATTAATACACCCCGACCAAACAGGTTTTATTCCAAAACGTTATTCATTTTATAATCTGAGAAGACAATTCAATATTATATACTCCAATAGAATTCCTAATGCAGATCTAGCAATTATTTCGTTAGATGCTGAAAAAGCATTTGACCAAGTTGAATGGCCATATTTATTTTCGGTGATGGAAAATTTTCAATTGGGAGAGAAGTACTGTACATGGGTTAAATTGTTATACTCTAATCCAACAGCTAGAATATTAACAAACCAAATGTTATCAACTAAATTTAACCTCTCTAGAGGTTGTAGACAAGGATGTTCACTATCCCCACTATTATTTGCTCTTGCAATCGAACCCTTAGCAGAAGGCGTTAGAACCCACACAGGGATATACAGATACAACACTAGAGAAACAAGGAATAACATGTCCTTATATGCAGATGATGTACTAATATATATTACAAAGTTAGAAACTAGTATTCCAAATCTATTAAATTTAATAACTCAATTTGGTCAGTTCTCAGGATATAGAATTAATTGGAATAAAAGTGAAATCATGCCAATAACAAAACTCAATCTACATACATTACAACAATCCCTTTTTAAAATAGTTAAAGATAAATTTAAATACTTAGGAATCTATGTAACTAAGACATATACCTCTTTATTTAAACTAAATTTTCCACCCTTACTGAATAAACTACACAAGAATATTCAATATTGGAAAACACTTCCCATTTCAATGCTTGGTAGGATTAATGCTATAAAAATGATCTTCTTACTGCAACTACTGTACCTATTTCAATTAATCTCCAAATATAGTCGACTCCATGGTTACAAGTTTTATCTGGGATTATAAGAATCATAGAATAAGTAAAAAACATTTATGTAAGTCAAAGATAAATGGAGGTTTGGCTTTGCCAAATTTCTTGTTTTATTTTTGGGCTGTCCATATTAAAAACATGAATTTCTGGCTGGAAGAACTAGATCAACAACCAGATTGGTTAAGGATGGAAAAGGAAGACTGTTTACCTTTTGAAATTGGACCGATCATATGCGCTATTACAAAACTGCACAAAAAAAACTATAAGGAGAGCCCCATAATGCATAGTGGAATACGAATTTGGAAACAATTAAAAAAAGTTTTAAAATTGAATAATATATCACTATGCCTTCCCATTGTAAATAATCCCTTATTCAAACCATCCTTTTTGGATAAGGGTTTCACACAATGGAAAAATTATGGAATTAAAAAGATTGGACATCTTTATGGGAAAGGCACTTTTCTTTCATTTCAGGAGTTACAACAGAATCATGGACTGCACTCAACTAATTTCTTCAGATATCTACAAATAAGAGATGATGTTAAATCTAACACACAAGTCTACAGGACTAGGGAGCCAGAAATCCTTGATGAATGTTTGAACAAGCATCCTAACACTGAAAAATTAATAGCTTATATTTATAACACCCTCCTAAACAACGAGGTACCACCGACGGAACCATATAGACACACATGGGAAAATGAATTAGGTCATCCTATAACGAAAGATTTGTGGGACGAAAGTTTACAACATATACATCAATGTTCGTTAAATGCCAGACATGCTTTAATACAATTTAAAGTCTTACATAGATTACACTACTAAAATAAAACTAAATAGAATCTTCCCATAAATCTCTCTTATTTGTGATAAATGTCTACATTTAGATGCTAATTTAACACATACGTTTGCAAATTGTATAAAAATTAAACATTTCTGGACTGATATTTTTGAAATAATCTCAGAAGTTATTAATACAAAACTGGATCCAAACTCAAAATTAATAATACTTGGAATATCAGAGCAAAGTTTAACACTCACAACAAGTCAAAGAAATTTCCTCGACTACAGTATAATAACCGGGAAAAAATTAATATTAAAATTTATGAAAGGCCCTACGACCCCCACAATTAAAATGTGGATTGTGGAAATGTCGGAGACCCTATATCTAGAAAGAATTAGACTTGTCTTAATGGACAAACAAGAACTTTTTGATAAAATATGGGCTCCATTCATTAATTATCTGACGGGATAGATTGGCCCGGCACGAAAACCCAACTGAAACTTGAACTCAGGATTAGATGAAAAGTCATATTTTATAATCTACGAACCTATCTCCAATGACGTATTATAAGTAATCCATTCCACCTTTTTTTTGATTTTTGTATACTTTTCTCTTTTTTTCTCTTTTTCTATATAAAAAAAACCCACTAGAAGTAGAAGTAATCGACAATTGAAAATTTTAATAATGTATGACTGATGTATATGATTTTTTTTTTACTATAATATGCAACTATACTTTATAATATGTCTACTTCTAATAAAAAATATTAAACAAAAAAAAAAGTGCCAAAATACATTTTGACCACCTGATATACCTGCGACACGACCTTCAAGGAACCATGCAACCATCAACCATTCCTCTGCCCACCTGGCTAATTGATCCAGATCCTGCTGCAATCTTTCACAACCATCTTCACTATCTGCAAAACCACTCACTTCTGTATCATCAGCAAACTTGCTAATCTTGCCCTGTTCTGTGACGTTTCAGAGTGCTGGAGTCACTTGGATCAAATATTGCTAATTTTCAGAATAGGTCATCTATGACTAAACAGAAATTAACAATTGAATATAAAGCACATTCAGCGGGTTGGGTGAGTATAGAAGTTGGGAGGTCATGTTGCAGTTGCATAAGACGTTGGTGAGGCCGCATTCAGAGTATTGTGTTCAGTTCTGGGTACCATGTTATCGGAAAGATGTCATCAAACTGGAATGGGTACAGTGAAGATTTATGAGCATGTTGCCAGGACTAGAGGGCCAGAGCTATAGGGAGAGGTTGAGTAGGCTCCTATTTCATGGAGCACAGGAGGCTGAGAGATGATCTAATAGAGGTGTATAAAATCATGATTTGAATAGATATGGTTGAGTCTTTTGCCCAGAGTGTGTGCGTGTCTTTTGCCCAGAGGGCTTGTGTGGGAAGGGGTTGTGGTGGAGTGATGGTTGTGGAGGATGGGGAAGTGAGCTCGGAGAAAAGATGGGGAAGAGCCATGGGGGAGACCAAATTTTAGCTTTGAAAAACTCCTTTGTTGCTTTAGCAATATGTTTGGGATCGTTGTCTTGCTGTAGAATGAACCGCCGGCCAAAGAGTTGTGACGCATTTGTTTGAACGAGCAGATAGGATGTGTCTATACACTTCAGATTTCATTATGCTACTACCATCAGCAGTTGTATCATCAATGAAGATAAGTGAGCCAGTATCTTCAGCAGCCATACATGCCCAGGCCATAACACCCCTAACACCGTTTCACAGATGAGGTGGTGTGCATTGGATCTTGGACAGTTCCTTCTCTCCTCCATACTTTGCTCTTGCCATCACTCTGATATGTTAATCTTTGTCTCATCTGTCCACAAGACCTTTTTCCAGAACTGTGGTTGCTCTTTTAAGTACTTCTTAACAAACTGTAACCAGGCCATCCTATTTTTGAGGTTGACCAGTGGTTTGCATCTTGCAGTGTAAACATAGAAACATAGAAAATAGGTGCAGGAGTAGGACATTCGGCCCTTCGATCCTGCACCGCCATTCACTATGATCATGGCTGATCATCCAACTCAGTATCCTGTACCTGCCTTCCCTCCATACCCCCTGATACATTTAGCCACAAGGGCCACGTCTAACTCCCTCTTAAATATAGCCAATTCTGGCCTCAACTACCTTCTGTGGCATCCAGAGATTTACCACTCTGTGTGAAAATTTATTTTCTCACCTCAGTCCTAAAAGATTATCCCCCTTATCCTTAAACTGTAACCCCTTGTTCTGGACTGCCCCAACATCGGGAACAATCTTCCTGCATCTTGCCTGTCCAACCCCTTAAGAATTTTGTAAGATTCTATAAGATCACCCCACAAT
The DNA here is from genome assembly GCF_028641065.1 of Leucoraja erinaceus. Taxonomy (NCBI): domain Eukaryota; kingdom Metazoa; phylum Chordata; class Chondrichthyes; order Rajiformes; family Rajidae; genus Leucoraja; species Leucoraja erinaceus. Next base: position 25,420,218 of record NC_073382.1, on the reverse strand, counting down.
CTTCGAAATTCTAGCGAGTACAAGCCGAGTCTATCCAGTCTTTCTTCATATGAAAGTCCTGACAATCAGGAATCAGTCTGGTGAACCTTCTCTGTACTCCCTCTATGGCAAGAATGTCTTTCCTCAGATTAGTGTTGTGATGCATGTAATATAATTAGCATATGTTATTTCTTGTGCGAGTGGACGCATGGGCTAGGGGAGACTCAAGGTGGCGTCCTACAATAAAGTAGCTTGTTAGTTTACTCCTGTGTCTGAGAGTTCTTTTAAGTCAGTTCCAAGTACCCAAATACACTACAAGTGTAGCCTCTGTATTTCTGTTTATGAAGTCTTCTGCAGACAAATCCACACGTGACTCATGAACAGTGTTTCTGATCTGTTTTTCTTTATTATAGAGAGAATTCTTCTATCATCAGCTTTGGAGGTCTTCCTTGGCCTGCCAGTCCCTTTGCGATTAGTAAGCTCACCGTTGCTCTTTCTTCTTAACGATGTTCCAAACAGTTGATTTTGGTAAGCCTAGGGTTTGGCTGATGTCTCTAACAGTTTTATTCTTGTTTCTGAGTCTCATAATGGCTTTTTTAACTTGCATTGGCACAACTTTGGTTCTCATGTTGATAAACAGCAATAAAAGTTTCCAAAGGTGATGGAAAGACTGGAGGAAAGACTAGGTGCTGAGAGCTCTCTTATACCTACATTAAGGAGGCAATTAAACACACCTGAGCAATTACAAATGCCTGTGAAGCCATGTGTCTCAAACATTATGGTGCCCTGAAATGGGGGGACTATATAGCTGTAATTTCTACATGGTGAAACCAAAATGTATAAAAATATCCTTTAATAAAATCTGACAATGTACACTTTAACCACATTGGATTTTTTTTTATTACAAATCCCAAATTGTGTACAGAGACAAATAAATAAATGATGGGTCTGTCCCAAACATTATGCATGGCACTGTAACGTCAGAACTGCAATAATCAGGCAAAGATGTTTCAATGGAAACAAAAAATTGACTCTTTGTTGTCAATTGCAGGGAGGAATATATGCATTTGAATATTTTTAAATGTGCAGATTTTAGGAAGAAAAATAACAATGTGAAGGGGCAAACATGTCATGACAAAAATGATCAACATAGAATGGTGATAAAGTGAAGGAACAATTCAAAAGGAAGAGCAGTCAACAAATTATTTACGTCAAAAAATTGTAATGTATCCATAAAGCTGATCATAACTGATAAGTGTTAAACTAGTCAATTTATATATCAGAGGTAGACAAAAAAGCTGCAGAAACTCAGCTGGTGAGGCAGCATCTATGGAGCGAAGGAAATAGGCGACGTTTCATATCAAGACCCTTCTTCAGACCCTACATCGCATAGCGATGTTACAAAACCTACCTTCAGCGGCACTGCAAATCTGTCACGGGCTGTGTGCGCGACTTTGGTGCCTTTGAAGGAGGGGGGGGGGCAGGATTAAAATGCAGGTTTGTATCGCTTGTCGGAGAGGGATTACCTCGGGCTGCTAGTCGATGAAGAAAAATCGATCTTACTTCCGTTCCCGGTTTAATTTTTAAAAAATCGCAGGGGCAATTTAGTAGTTGGATTAAAGTAAAAAGCCCTCAATGCCAACAACGTGACGGATCGCAGAAGCAGGACAAAACAAAGGGTGTCATCTATTTTACATATAATCTTGCTTCTTGGGATGGCTTTAATCTAATTTTACGTTGCAAAAATGTTATTTGGGCCGCATACAAATCGCCCGTGTCTTTCCTGCCGATATGGGGTTCAAATACATGGCAAATGCAACGTTCCGTTCGATCTCATTCCAGAAACACCCACTCGCAAGATGATTTAAATCCTCTTTTTTTTGGACAATCATCATAATAGCATCTAAATCATCTATATTTTGTGTAATTGTCTATCCATAGTCAATATTTTTATACTATATATCCACAACAGGCATATTGTGCAAAAAAATAATAATTTTGATCATATTGAAAGTGGATGTTTCTAGATTAATTAATGAGAATTAAACATTAAATTATTTCCATCTGGCATATAGGTTCATGACAGTGATTAAAAATCATGTTATATTGTGAATTCTTGTGTGAATGGGATTAATTTGTTATTTGGATACTTAGGCTATTTAAAAAATATATAATTTTCTTAAGAAATGGAATCTACAGGACATTCTTAATGGGAAAGTAGTGGGCAGAAAGGCATTTCATGCGTGGTTTGAAGAGCAAAAACATGTAGTTTACAATGCCAAAATTGAAAAGTTGAGGAAAAACAAGGTGTACATAGTTGCTTATTGGTTACAATCTGAGGAGTATGATGATGCTACTGATTATGATATGCCAATGTACCAGCTAGCAACTGATCTTCTCCATAAAGACTATTGCTAGAAATTGTAATTTATTTACCTATCTGTTAGGTTATATAATACATATAATACAATAATATTAAAGTTCTGATCTTGAGAATATCACATTTTTGAATTTTCAAGGCAGTCTGGGTGTTTATTACTATTTCCGTCACAACAGTCAATTTTGTAATTAGCTACAATTAGATAACTAACTAATTATATGCTTTAATTTCAGGTCATCCAAGTAAGATGCTTTATATTTGTTTCAGAATGCTTCAATCCATAATAACTGAAAATTTCATTCAGTTCTCTTAATTTTTAAGAAAGTTATGGGCTTTTGACTGTCCTCGATCACAGCTTTTGTGTTAAGTCAATGGAAAAGCAATAGGTGCTAATTTCCGAGTATGAATATGAATATGCACGGAATAGCAATAGGTGCTAATGAAGATGCTAATTTCCGAGAATGAAAATGGCCAAAACTTTTTTAATACTGAAGATATGAAAGTGAATTAGGTGTCAAATTAAACTTATTTTTATTCTTTATCTGATGGGATAAATTGCAGACTTGATTTTATAATCTCAAAATTTTGTAACATTGCTACGAAACATCGCCTATTTCCTTTGCTCCATAGATGCTGCCTCACCAGCTGAGTTTCTCCAGCTTTTTTGTCTACCTTCGATTTCCAGCATGTGCAGTTCCTTCTTATACAATTTATATATCAGCATTGTTTTAACATTCAAATCCTTAATACTTTAAGTGAAAGTGTTCAACTCTGTCATCAGGAACGCCAGCCTTGGCTGGCAATTAAAGGCAGCGGTGAGGGAGTGCTGAACAGTCAGAAGTGACATTTAAATGAAAAGTTAAACAACGTCACCTCTCCCTTATTTCTCCTTTCAAGTGGTTGTAATTATATATTTAAAAAACCACAAATCCTCCCGTTTCTGTGCGACGTTCATCCATCAATCATAATCATTTAAAATATATATTTTTTGTCGATGTTACACATGTTTGTTGATGCTACACAAATGTGGGAGGTTAAAGATCAATGTCGATGTTGAGTATAGGGTGATTTCACGAAAGGTCACTGGGGCGTAGATCCGTTCCCACGTGACCGAATATTTAAACTGGAGTACACTCGGTACTTCCGGTACATGTTAGTGAATGGGAAAACACGCACTTTCACACCCGTTAAAAACATCGAAAACGGACAGTTTTTGAGCTGCAATTTACTGTGCCAGTCTGGGTGACCGTGAGGCACAGCTACCTAAATTTACAGTCCAAAATAAAGATAGAAACTAAGGTAAATTCAAGAGGGAGCTGAAGGTGCAAAACCAGCGGAAGTGCTTCGCGGACATTTGTCGTGGAGATTTAAAGATCCAAAATATCGGGAATTATCGCATTTGCTCACTGCATTTCATCAAAAGTAAGGCATTATTGACTTTTTTATCTTTATTCATTTGTTATATGAAAAGTTTTAAAAGTGAAAAATCCGTCAGTAAAATTGCAAAATCGCCCATGGTTCTCAGGTGGGTTTTTACATGCAAAATGAAAAAGCTTCTGAAGCTACATTTATCATTTAAATAATCGTAAACTATCAATGCGTTTTGAAATACATTTTCCTCAGATGCAAGATAAGGAATGGGATAATTGACAGCTGTTAGTTGGACAAAATTAGGACATTTTATTATTTGCCAAAATATATTTCTCAATGTTTCTTGTTTAAAGCCTGCACAATCACCCAAACTACGTATTTATTTATTTATTTATTTATTTATTTATCATCTAATAACAGACAAGCCTGCAGCATGGAATGATGTCAACAATCCTGATTTTGGCTCCTCCCATTTGACATTTGACTCCTCCCATTTCCTCCAAACACAAGGCGTAGCTATGGGCACACGCATGGGCCCTAGCTACGCCTGCCTCTTTGTTGGGTACGTTGAACAATCCCTGTTCAATACGTACCAGGGCCCCATCCCCGACCTCTATCTCAGTTACATTGACGACTGCTTTGGGGCCACCTCCTGCACCTACACACAACTGACTGACTTCATCCACTTCACCACCAACTTCCACCCGGCACTCCAATACACCTGGACCATTTTCGACACTTCCCTACCATTCCTTGACCTCACCATCTCCATCGCAGGGGACAGACTCCTGACCGACATACATTACAAACCCACTGACTCACATGGCTATCTGGACTACACGTCTTCCCACCCTGCCCCCTGTAAAGACTCCATCCCCTACTCCCAATTCCTCCGCCTACACCGCATCTGTTCCCAGGATGAGACATTCCATACCAGGGCATCAGAAATGTCCTCGTTCTTCAGGGAACGGGGATTCCCCTCCGCCACCATAGATGAAGCTCACAACAGGGTCTCATCCATACCCCATAACACTGCTCTCTCTCCCCATCCCCGCACTCGCAACAAGGGCAGAGTCCCTCTGGTCCTCACCTTTCACCCCACCAGCCGGCAAATACAACACATAATCCTCCGCCATTTCCGCCACCTCCAACGTGACCCTACCACTCGCCACATCTTCCCATCTCCCCCCATGTCTGCCTTCCGCAAAGACCGCTCCCTCCGCAACTCCCTTGTCAATTCTTCCCTTCCCTCCCGCACCACCCCCTCCCCGGGTACTTTCCGTTGCAACCGCAAGAAATGCAACACCTGTCCCTTCACCTCCCCCCTCGACTCCATTCAAGGACCCAAGCAATCGTTCCAGGTGCGACAAAGGTTCACCTGTATCTCCTCCAACCTCATCTACTGCATCCGCTGCTCTAGGTGTCAGCTGATTTACATCGGGGAGACTAAGCGTAGGTTGGGCGATCGTTTCGCCGAACACCTCCGCTCAGTCCGCAATAACCAACCTGACCTCCTGGTGGCTCAGCACTTCAACTATCCCTCCCATTCCCAATCCGACCTCTCTGTCCTGGGTCTCCTCCATTGCCAGAGTGAGCAACAGCGGACATTGGAGGAACAGCACCTCCTCCGCCTGGGGACCTTGCGTCCGGATGGCATTAACATTGAATTCTCCCAATTTTGCTAGCCCTTGCTGTCTCCTCACCTTCCTTAACCCTCGAGCTGTCTCCTCCCACCCTCCTATCCGCCCGCCCTCGGGCTCCTCCTCCTCCCCCTTTCCTTCCTTCCCCCCCCCCCCCCCCCCCCCCATCAGTCTGAAGAAGGGTTTCGGCCCGAAACGTCGCCTATTTCCTTCGCTCCATAGATGCTGCAGCACCCGCTGAGTTTCTCCAGCAATTTTGTGTACCAGTTGAGGCCAGTTCATTGGCTATATTTAAGAGGGAGTTAAATATGGCCCTTGTGGCTAAATGGATCAGGGGGTATGGAGAGAAGGCAGGTACAGGATACTGAGTTGGATGATCAGCCATGATCATATTGAATGGCGGTGCAGGCTCGAAGGGCCGAATGGCCTACTCCTGCACCTATTTTCTGTTTGTCGATGCTACACAAATGTGGGAGGTTGAAGATCAATGTTACATTTCCCTTATTACGCCATAAAAGGTATTTCAAAGGATTTAACGCATTCTGGACTTACGGAGAAGTACAACATATGAATTTAGTTGTAGCCACATATAACAGGGGCAGTGCAGCACGCTGGACGACGTGCCTTTCTTTCAATGCAGCAGCCCCTGGTGCCACCCAGTGGGCTGGGAGGACCGCGCCAGTCCTCCCAGCCCTGTTAACCTATCCCGGCATGCGGCGTCGCCACCGTCAGGACGGCAATTTCAAGATGGCAGCGTGGCCGGGTCAGAGTCTGAGCAGTGGGAGACACCGCGGTGAAACGGGCAGCTGAACGGCCACCTTCTGGCCCACTCGGCGTTCTTGGTCCGACCCCGAGGAAAACGAAGAGGATGCGGAGAGAGCGGTCGGCGAACTGAGATCGAGAGAGACGCCCATCCGGGTGTGGAGCGGCAGTCGCCGGCCTCCTGTCACTGTTGGTCCCCCCGTCCCCTCCCCTCCCCTTCAGTGTTCTCGGCTGGGTTGTGAAGTTGCTCGCCGCCTCCTCCCCCTCCCCCCCACCCCTCCTTCCCCCGGAGGATGATGTGTTCGGCTCCATCTCCTCCTGCACCCGGGGCCGGGGCCGGTGCCGGTGGCGGCGGCGGTTTCTTTCCTTGCACCTCGCACGCGGAGCCCGAGCACTCTGCCGCCGCCGCCGCCGCCGCTTCTCTCCACACGGACTCGCTGCTCCTGCCGCCGCCTGGGTCGGCGGCCGATGCTCGGGCTGTTGCAACTGCTGCTGCTGCTGCTGGAGGAGGAGGCGGCGGCGGCGGCGGCGGCAGAGGAGGTGGAGGAGGGATGGAGGACGGGGCCGGGCGTCAGCTGCTGTCAGGGAAGCTACTCGGGAACAAGTACCAACAGCTCTTCGCCGCCGCCCTGGATCTCCAGCATAGCAGGTAAAAACGGCCAGGGAGGAATGTCAGCCCAGCTGTGCACATGACACAAACATGACACAAAGGGTGCAAGCACACAATGAATAAAAAAAATATAAAAGCAGGAAGTGCTACAACATTAAGTCTGTTACTCTTCGTAGACGCTGGCTGAGCTGCAGTGTGTTTCCAGCATTTTCCATTTTTATATCAGTTGTCCATCAGCTTGATTAAAAAATAAAAATAAATGTAAGGCGTGCAAGCACACATGGATCTTTCAAATACAGTGTTTCCAATGGGATTACAATAAAACAGGCTGTAGACTCAAATATTAAAGCGATTGAATATTTATACTTTGTGATTGCAATTGGGACTTGCATTAGATGCACTGCGAGTCACATAGGTTTAGATGTTTAGCGAGTAACGTCCAAATCAATCGTCGTCAATTGTTACAGCTACATCGGATGCGGTTGTCAAGATTTATAACCTCGAAGGGGTTTAGACCATGTAGTCGGGGGTTAACTGTTTCTGTTTTAAATTAGTACGCAACTTGCCGGGTCTTGTATACAGCGTACTTCGATGTAGGTTGACGAGTAAAACGTAGGGAATTCTTGCATTGGGTTGGAGACAATGATCTGTTTATGCGAGATGAGTGGCCGTTTGAGGGAGATGGGTTAGATTGGGCCATTCTGCGTCTAAGTGCCCAAGGCCGTGAATATGACAGTTTAAAGTGTTTGTTCACTTGTTTTTGCAGATGCCAAATCCCCCCCTATTGTTGTACGCCCATTAATTGGGGGTCGGGGGAGAGAGATAGATGATACGTGTTTGAGCGAAAAGGATTGTTTTTTGTTCGTTGTCGTGCTTTAGATTTCGGGCTGCACACTTACTGAGGATGGAGTTACTGTTTGGTTGTTTAGCAAAAGACAATAAGCGGACCTAAAAAAGCATGAAAAGTGGTTGAGAGCATTTGCCATTCAATCCTTCGCTTTCCGTACTCGCTTTGGTATAAATGATGACTAGACGCGCAAGTATTATAGACAACGATGTTCCGTCATTAAAATATAGAAAACACCCGCTAAATGTTAATAACTTTGAGGCCATCCCCATTCTCTGACCCTATGGATCCACTTCAATGCATACCGTGCCATAAAAAGATGAAGTAATGTTGTGAAATGCTGCTCCCTTAATCACGTGCAACGCTGAAAACGAAACCTATGCTGCATGAAAATGAAAGGATCTTGAAAAATATCATTTGTACAATGCCGCTTGTATTTATAAAATGGTGTAGCTGTGAAATATAATTTCTGTTTGCAACATGAGGTAGTACGTATCGTGCGTGAATTACCTAATCCATTTGAACGTTATAGGGTGGAGCGTTACTTATCTCTTGTGATTCGATGGCAAATCAGCAGTAAACGCAGTTGGACAAGGAATGGCCAAACCGCTGTTAGTGTTGTATTACTGAGCAATAAAAAAATGGGTGAAAACGTGTAACAAATAATATTGTGGAATTATACGTCATGCGAATTGTATTTTGACGGAACCGAAGTGTAGATTTATCGAGATATGCAAAATGACCATTCCTCCTTGCAGGTGTGACACTTTTTGTGAGAATCCTCAGTTCTGTTAACACCATCTTGAGCATAGAACATTTTTATCAAATATTGAGATGGTGCAAATGAGAAATACATCATGAAGTGATAGATAAGAACGTAAAAAAAGTGTTATACAGTATTGCAGGAATGTGCATTGGACATTATTCAGGATGCGTTTTTTAAGAGTTTGAGCTGCCGACTTCCTACACAGTGCTGTGGTGTTATCACATCACTGTTCAGTACCGTAATGTTCCACATACTAGAAAAGAAGCAAACCAAAAAAAATCTTTGAATAATGGAGTTAGTTGACCAATAGAATATAGAAAGTTATATCTTGAGTGGGGATTTTTATTTTCATGTGAAACCAATGCAAACTTAATTGCAAGTTATGATTATAGTTGAACTTAAAGTATTCTTGTTAGCTTCATAATTGAATCCACGTATTGTTCTGTATCACAAAATACTTGGATTTTATTTTTAAACTGAATCAGTCTTGAGCTACTGTAACAAGCGATAATTTGTTATGATGGCATAATAAAAATAACAAATCAACGCCAGTGCAAAACCTGCTGTGTTTATGTATGTTGTTGTGGTCTTTATATAGAATCCAGAGGCCTCAAGGGGCTGTCCCACTGCAGCAACCTAATTGGCGAGTTTTAAAGAGTTTAGGAGAGTTTGAAAAAGTGTCATGTTGAAGACCTCCTTCGACTATGTTGAAGACTAGCTTCGGGAAAATTGGACACCGAATAGTGAAGAGTGAAGACAACCTCCTTTCGACCATGTTGAAGACTATCTATGACTACCTTTGACTACCCTCGATTACCTACAAATAACACGTCGACCTACTTCGACTAAACCATGGCGACTTTTTTTACTCGCGGGCATTTTTCACCATGTTCACCAAAAATGGCGACCTAGCTGAGGCCTCGAGTACGCGGGGACTACTCTTGAGCATGAAGGAGAGTTACAAAGACCTCCTAGGACCTTGTGTCGACCATGCTGCGAGTATGAGTCGAGGGCAAACTCTTCTAAACTCGCCAATTAGGTCGCCGCAGTGGGACAGCCCCTTAAATGACCAAAATAAGTTTCAAATATAGATTATACAATGACACCTGCTTTGTTAAGTACATGTAATATACAGATGAGTGTCAATTGTAATGCTGCTGAGAGGAATTCATTTATTTTGTGATACTATATAACCAGAGGGCTTTATAGGGGGGTTGCACGTAAGGTCACTGGGTCATAGGGCTTGACGCGCGGAGCCGCTCAATCCATCTGGAGGACATCCGTAACTTCCGGTATATGTTATTAATGCAAGAAACGCGTACTTTCCTACCTGTTTAAAAACCGCCAAAATGTTGGATTTTTGTGCTGATAAAAATTGTGGAAGTCGGGGTAAGTGTGAGAGACATGTACCTAACTTCAGAATTCCAAAAGTGAAGCGAAATGAAGGTAAAGAGAAGCGAGAGCTGAAGGGACAACAGCAGCTAAAGTAATTGGTATACATTGGCTGTGCAGATATCGGAATTGAAAATATTGGGGATTATCGCGTTTGCTCACTGCATTTCATCAACAGTAAGGCATTATTTGTGATTTTTTTTCTTGATTCCTTTGGTATCTAAAAAGTCTCAGAAGTGATAAATCTGGCTGTAAATTTTTCATCAGATGGGTTTTCATTTTGTATGTAAAAACCCACTTGAGAACCATGGGCGATTTAAAAAAAATTACAGCCAGATTTATCACTTCTGAAACTTTTTTAGATGCCAAAGGAATCAAGAAAAAACACAAATAATGCCTTAGTTGATGAAATACAGTGAGCAAACGGCCAATGTTCGCCAAGCACTCCGGCTGATGTTGTCCCTTCAGCTCTCGCTTCTTCTACCGTCATTTCTCCTCACTTTTAGAATTCTGAAGTAGGCTAAATGTCTCTCGCGCTTTTCCCGATTTCCATAATTATTTACAGCGCAAAAATTGACGATTTCAGCCGGTTTTAACGGGCCCGCTATGCTAAAACCATGGTAAGTGCCTACCTGCAGTTCATCGCGTGTACTCCATTTGGAGTAACGTAGCAACAGTACTGGTCATGGGTCGTGACCCGACTGCCGTGAAACCTCCCTATATACAAATAGCAAATGCAAGACATTCTTGTTCTTGCAATATCCGTTATTTGATGGACTAGTTGCCAAAACAGACTACTTATTTGAATTTTTCAAACTTTTAGGTCAACAAAATAAAATTCTGTACACACCATCTGGAAATTTTAGCAAATAATCCTATGTCTTAGTTAATTGCAAATCAGTAATAGTGATAAACATTCATTGTACGCATTAAATTTGAGGAAATGAAAGTATCTGAATTTAGGTTAGTCTTTACTATAATGCTGCTTTATTGCTGCAGACCAATTACAGAAACAAGCCTAGAAACATTAAACATTAGGGTCACAAGAAACTGCAGATGCTGAAATTTTGAGCTAAATATGAAGTGCTGGAGGAACTCTTCTTTCAGAACTTCTTTCAGAGGTCAGGCTTCTTTGGAGGAAATGGACAAATGATGTGAATTTAGGTTAATTCTTAATGTTTTTTTTTGGGATTTTTTTTTTACAAAGGTGTTGGATAATGTTATATCTGGGTCCAATTTATTGCTGCAGACCATTTGATTACAGTTAATGACAACACTGCCTAGAAACATTGCTTAAAGAGTTAGGGTCAGGCAAGAAACTGCAGATAGGCTGAAATTTGAAGAAGGGTTTCAGCGAAATATGATAGTGCTGCTGGAGGTACCTCTTCAGCAACTTCTTTCATGTTGATGGTCAGCTACTCAATAAAATTGCTTTGGAGGAAATGGATAAATGATCAAATGTTTCGGTGGTCAGGACTTCTTCAGACTGTTCCTCCAATTCTTAATGTTTTTTTTGGGATTTTTTTTTTTACAACAAAGGTGTTGGATATCGAGTGTTATATCTGGGTCCAATTACTGGATAACACAAATGCATCATGGCTCAAAATATTTGAGTTGAATGGTTAATGATTGGCAGTAACACTGCAGATCAACATGTTTGTTTTTGGTTTATCATTTATTTCACTGCTCGTGCAGAGATTGTAGAGTTCAGGCAATAACATATCTATTTTTTTGGACAAAATTACACAAAAAGGCTGGATCATCTCTTTCAGCGGTGCAGCACTGCATCTCTTTTAGCTTGCAAGGAAATAGGCAACGTTTCGAGCAAAGAAAACCCTTCTTCAGTCTGATCTCATTAGGTGTGGTTGGGGGGGGGAAGAATGGAGAGAGGAAGAGGGGAGCCAGAGGGTGAGGGGGTGGGAAGGGGAGAATTGACCAGGGGGAGTTACGGAGGGAACAATGTTTTTGCGCTAAAGCAGACGGGGGGGGAGAAGATGAGAAGATGTGGCGAATTTCCAGTGGGGTCACGTTGGAGTTGGCGAAAATGACGGAGGACTATTTGTATGTGAGGGGCTAGTGGTTAATGCGGGGTGGAAGGTGAGGAGCCTACTCTGGGTCTAGGGGACTGCCTAGAGCAGCGTATTGTTATGAGTGGGGGGGGATGGCTTGAGTCCTTGAATGGAGTCGAGAGCAGTGTAGCATCTCTTGCGATTGCAAGGGAAAGTGCCCCAGGGAGGGGGGGTGCGGGTGAAGAGACCCGTTTTTGCGGCTGGAAAGATGTAGCCTCTATCTATTGTAGGGGGGTTATGAGTGGGGGGGAACCCCGTTCCCTGAAGAATGAGGATATTTCCGATGCCCTGGTGTGGAACACCTCATCTTGGGAGCAGATGCGGCATAGACGGAGGAATTGGGAGTAGGGGGATGGAGTCCTTACAGGAAGCAGGGTGTGGGTCCATCTAATTCCACCTATCATCCACCTGCCTGTCTTCTAACTCCACTCCTCCACACCTAACTCTAGCTGCCCATCATTCTTCACCCCTCCCTGGTCCACCTATTGCCTCGTATATCCTACCTCACCCTCTCCTTATTATAATAGCTATCTTCTCTCTCCACTCTTTCCTGATTTAGGGTCATGATCTGAATCATCAGTTTGTTTCTCTCTACAGGTAACTGTTTTGACTCGCTAAGTTTCTCCAGCATTGTATTCCTTTGGATATTATGGTTGGTTGTTTAAAGCACTTTTTGTATTTTAGTTTGACTTTTACCATTAGGCAAATTCTGTGGTACATTTTTGAAAGGTTAAGGAACGAATTTCTGATAATTCAGTATTTATATTTGTGCTAGATTCATGATTATTTTTCTTTTATCCTAGCAGCATATTATAACAAAATCCAGCCAAAATTACAATGAGACTTTAGTGTGTAGTAGGATAGCTGCTAGCTTTTCATTTTTTGGCTATAAAAATATAAACAGACGAAATTGAAACATTCTTAGTCCCAGAGTGAATGGGAGAAAATGACTGCAAATGACATCAAGGTTGCTGGAGCTGCGAACAATGAGGAATGCTGTTAAAGTGTACAGCGGTATATAGATCAGCTACAGAATTAGGAAGAAAAATGACAGATGGAGTTTAATCTGAGCAAGTGTGTGGTGTTGCACTTTGGGAGGTCAAATGTAAGGGGAAGGGATGCAGTTGATGGCAAGATCCTTAACAACATTGATGTGCAGACGGATCTTGGAGTCCAGAGTCATAACCCCCCGAAAATGGCAGCACAAGTAAATAGTGGTAAAGTAGGAGTATGGCTTCATGTAGCAATGTTACAAAATTTTGAGATTTAAAAAATCAAGTGTAATTTATCCCATCAGATAAAGCATAAAAATAAGTTTAATTTGACACCTAATTCACTTTCATATCTCAAGTATTTAAAAATGTTATGGCCATTTTCATACTCGGAAATTAGCATCTTGTTCCCTATTGGTTTTCTATGGACATAACAAAAAAGTTGTGATCATGGACAGTCAAAAGGCCATCATAACCTTCTTAAAAATTAAGAGAACTGAATGAAATTTTCAGTTATTGTAGATTGAACCATTCTGAAACAAACATAAAATAATCTAACTTGGATGACCTGAAATTAAAGCATATAATTAGTTAGTTACCCAAGTGTAGCAAATTTCAAACTTCAATTACTAGATCTAAACATCTATCCATTTCTTAATAAATTATTGACGTTTTAAAATAGCCCAAGTGTCCAAATAATATTCATAAATAATTCACAATAAAACATGATTTTAAAATCTCATTTACATTCATTTATAGGCCAAATGGAAGGAATTTAGTGTTCAATTGCTGTAAATTAAAGTCAATTTAAATCGGCTTTCTAGTGGGTTCCTGTGAACGCGCTGGTTTAGAACGTTCACATTGCAGCGGATTTGTGCCCTCAAATGCCCAGAAAAATACTGCGGGATATAAAGAGCCCAAAATGAACTACTCGCTATAGAAAACTTTATATACAGGGTTCTCAAGAAGCCCCTTTTAATGTAAAAATAAGGTACATACCTTTAATTGTTTGCTTTATAAAACCCTGGGGCTGCGAGAGGTCGCGGGTTTAGAGAGTGGTTTTTAAACTACTATAACTATTATACAAGGCCATAAAAACTAATAATACCTTTTGCGACGGGGTCTTTCAGCGATTTTCCGTTAATGATTTACTAGGCTGAACATTTTCGATTGCAACAGCCTAGTAAAAATCGCGTTTTAAACCCGCCCCCTCTAAACAGCGCCAAAATCGCGCACACGGGCTGGGGCAGATTCTCAGCCACGATTCAGGTAGGTTTTGTAACATACCTACTTGATGGTCTTCATTGGTCAGGACATTAAGTATAAGAGTCAGCAAGTCATGATGCAACACTAAGGTTTTGGTTAGGCAGTATTTGGAATATTGCATGTAGTTTTGGAAGAATGTGGGGGCTTTGGAGTAGGTGCAGAAGATGTTTACCAGAATGTTACCTGGATTATGACATATTAGCTACAAGGAGAGGTTGGAGGAACTTGGATTTTACTTCGGAGTCACGTGAGTGACTACGTGAAGAACCCCGCCAGGACGCATGCGTGTCATATCGCTACACGCATTGCGAAACGTCAGACGCGGTGGAAGGACGTTCCTCCGCGGCGGCAGTTTAAAAGCCGCTAATTGCAGGTAAGTGTTTACTCTGCGGTCTTTTTTGTTCCCATTTCTAACTACAGGTAGGAAAATGGAGAAAACAAAGAAGACAAGGGCTGCGACAAAGCTGGTGAGGGAGGACCGCGGAGTAGCGGGAAGCCAGCAACAGCAGCTAATGGCACTTGGATCACCCGTGGTGGGATCAGCTGCGCCCGATGTCGCCTCCGCACTGGCCAAATTCACGTGGCAAGGCTAGACACAAAACTAACAAGGTCGTGGACTCGGAGGAGTCCGACTTTGAACCACTGCGGGCGGCCAGCGACCGAGAGCGCTGGACCCGAATGGAACGGTGTATGGAGCATTTGCTCCAACGTGACAGACTCCAGGATATGGAGTCGGGTCACTGTGGGCCCCATGGTAAACCCACAGCAGTACCTTTTCAAGGGCTGCACAGTGCTTCTACCTCATCAGAGCGGAGCACTGCGGGTCAGTGCTGGGCTGACCTGGAAGAGGGGGCCGCAGAAGAAAAGACAAGTGTGCATGGGGTGCAGGAAAAAGAGAACTTACTGGACATGGTGGCCAATTTTATACAGCCGGAACAGACTGGACAAAATCTGGAGCCAAAGCTTGCTGCCAGTATAGACTACATGTCCTTAAACCAGTTACAAGAGCAGCCTGTACTGGACACCACAGGAAGACACCTGGCACAGGGCAATTGCATATCTCTGAACGTTCCAATAGTTAACAACTGTATATGGAAACACATTGGAACAGGAGTCAGGAGCATGGATGTAAAATTGCAAAAAGTACTGAAAGTACTGACCGCAGGGATAACAGCATTTGCCCGTACAGTGGACGACAGGGAAATGTCCCAGGATCAACAAGATGCACTGGCACTATTCTGCAACACCCAGCATGAAATAAATAACATCAGGAAAAGTGCCATTCAACCCACACTGAACCCAAAATTCGCGGGACTGTGCAAACCTGGGACCACGAAACCACCCATACTCTTGTTCGGAGGCAACCTATCGAAGCAGGTAAAAGAGCTCGATGAGGAAGCCAAAACCTTGGGGTTAATAAAAGGAACACCAACAAAAACCCACTACAGCCAAAGACAGCATCCCTACGCACCCATCAGCAGAACTGGTGAAAGCTCGAAGGCACGGCATTTCAAACATGAGTCTTTTTTAGGCCATGGCCCAGGCCGGCCTTCTTGGAAGAACCTCTGGAGACTTTGCGCCCCACCCAAGGTTTCCATGCGGTTCCCGGAGGTTGCAAGTGGTTGCCGGAGGTTGCAGGTAGTGGAAGCAGGTAGGGAGACTGACCAAAAACCTCCGGGAACCGCATGGAAACCTTCGATGGGGCGCAAAGTCTCCAGAGGTTTCCGTTCTGGTTTCCTAAGTGGGACAGGGGTATTTTTGGCAGCTCATTCCATATACCCATCACACTCTGAGTAAAACTGTTGCTCCTCAGGTTCCTATTAAATGTTCTCCTCTTACCGTAAGCATATTATGATAATATTTCCAAAACTGGATATTATTGTGAAATTCACTTTCGGTTAAGTCTGTGGACAGAACTATGCAAGTGACTGCATTGAAGCAGAAAATTTGTGAATTTTATCACATTTCTGGTGAAAATACACTGCTTGCATTGGGTGAAAGTTCTATAATTTTATATGACTGATATTGTTAACTGTACATTTGACTGTTTGATGGCAGCCCAGGTATTTGCAGTGCTCAGTATAAGCGAGATCGGTATTCTGAAAAACGCAAGGAATCATGGGATTTGTCGAAAGTCACAAGCCATAAAAACTCTCAGCAGCCGTGTCGCGGCATGGACACAGACCTGCGCCTCATCTGCAGCCAGGACCGAACCTGTGTCTCCGGTTCCGCAATTGCTGCTGAACCGCCACTGGACCATTCTGGGGGCGGCCAGTGACGTCGGGAATCAGAGGGGAGTGGCGCCCCCAGGCCCACAGACAGCGCGGTGAACCAGCGCTAAATCCAGCTGAACTCTGCCTGTCTTGCCGGATTAACCTGTAGTCCTGCCTGGTCTGACGGGACACCAGCCCGGAGCAGTGGAGTTAGCGCTGCTTCTCCGCGCTGGCTGTAAGCCTGAGCCATCCTTGTAAGTCCCGGCAGGGCTGTAGGTTAGCCCGGTGAGACAGGCAGAGTTGAGCTAGATTTAGCGCTTCTCTGCGCTGGCTGTGGGCCTGGGGGCACCGTTCCTGTCTGACTCCTGACGTCTGGCCGCCCCCGGGACGGCGAGGGGAGGGGACGGGGGTGGCCCAGTGGCGGTTTGGCAGCGATTGCGGCGCCGGAGATCCAGGATCGATTCTGGCTGAGGATGAGGCGCAGGTCTGTGTCCATGCCGCGGTTCGGCAGCCAAGAGTGTTTTTTGCATTGTGAGCTATGACCTGGGCATGCGCAGTCGACTTGCCTACTCAATGGCTGATTTAGGGTCGTCAGTGGGAATTTTGTTTGAATTCACACGCTTTTTGTATGCAGTAAGTATGTGCATCTTATTTCTCATATTATTTTCAGATTGTCAGGTTGCAATATTTCTTTATTTTCTAACTGATCTTCTGTTCAATTCTATGTGCAGAAGTGGGTAAAAACAGAGACTTTAATTGGGAAAGGAGAGCCAAATGTTTTCATTAATATAACATCCTACTCAACTATTGAACAGCATCGTAAATGCTTTAAGATCACTGAATTATCTCATTGTTCA